>NC_134265.1:263664191-264264191 GCF_031893055.1 Leptodactylus fuscus | reverse complement strand
TGATCCACAAAATCCTAAGTGTAGAAGAAGTATGTTACAGCACAATGTCAGTCTCATAAGATTAGTATGAGTAAATGAGTACAAAACAAGAGTTCTGTGCTAGTAAGCCTTGTGTTTCATAACCATCCTTTTGTCTCACAAATGAATGCAAGTCTTTCTTTCCCCATGACAAAGGCTTTTTATAAAGCCCAAATAATAAACCGCCTATAAGTGTTTTCTTTATCGTATCTATGTCATTCATTTTGCCTTTATTTATTTTATAGTCCAAAATGTGCCTATTCTCTACCCAAATGTCATAGTCATAGCCATAGTGTCATATACCTGGTCCTGGCATTGTGGTATAGCTACAGTATCTTTGTACGTAATAAAATAATAATAGGAATATGGACCACAGAATGCCGTCTGTGTGCATGTTCTAAGAAACAGATGACTATTACATTTTGTTCTGCAAATCCAAAGTCCTTGGCAGAAGAAGGACTCATTATTAGGACCTAACCAGATCACAGGATATCCTTGTGGTCTTTAGCAGATGCGTAGGAACATTTCCTTAACATACTTGGAAAATTTATACCCCAGCAAAGAATAATAAATCCAGTCCCAAAAGAGCAGTGGTTGTTAAATATTTTCGGATGGATAACACCCTGAACCGGGGACAGGAATATTAAGAAGCCTAAAAAAAGCAAACACGTTAAACAGAATACTAAGATGTCTGCCTAAAAGAGAGATGAAAAAATGAAGCTTTCATTTATTGAACTACCTACATCAAAGAAGCCTACGCAGATTCTGTAGGACACTCCCTTAAAGGGATTATCACATTACTTGCGGTGCTAAAATACAATTTGTTACAGTATATTTATTGCTACAGGTCAGTTACAGTGTATATCCACCATAAGAATGTACAGCAGGCTAGACCTGTCATACAGGTAATGAGGCTTGTGTGAAATGCCAAGCAAACCTGTCGCAAATGTTTCCATGACATTACGGTATTGTCATGTAGTATAAAGAACACTTATAGGTAAATGAGGTACAGTGTTCAGTCAGCTGAAAGACTACATCACGTGAGTGACACTGATCCTCTCCATATGACGTCTTCCTTCACCATGTTTATGTCACTTCTGCTTCTGTATACTAGGCAGAGCCTCCACTACAGCAATATATATATACCCCTTCAAAGCCTAGAATACCTAATAGTTGTCTGGTGGGCCGTCCAGCCTTACATACAGTTATGCTGTAGTCTTTATGTAATAACCCGCTCAATAAAGGGTGGAAAGTCACTGCCCCCATTACATTTAACAACCAGAGCAAACGCCTAACTGAAAAAACCAATCCAATCATATAATAATATCTTTACTCAATAAATGTTTGAGGGAAGTCAATGAGATGCAATAGAATATATATGAGTATATTTCGTGTTGGCAAATAGTTTGTCAATCTTTCTTGTCATGGGTGTTCCCATTATTCCAAGTATGTGGTGTAAGTGTATTTTTCTCTTGTGCATTGTAATGTCCAACTGACTACACAAATATACCATCAAAAGTACAAATACACAATTGGAAAATGAAACATTACCATACACTGACAGATAGAAACATAACAAACATGTCGGTGTTCATGACCCCACACTAACCTGGCGATTATTTTCATGAGCCTCTTTGATGATGCTATTGACTTCATCGGCATATGCAGCCCCAGGATCAGGGTGGTCTTCTCTGTAGTTACCCCGATAGATATCAGGTGATGGAGCCTAAAAATGCATGCATATTTAAGACCTTGTAAGTATTTCAAGAAGTGTTGACAGAAAAACACAACAAAAACACAATCTGTAAGTGTATAGTTTCACGTTACTATTGTGTGTGTGTGTGTGTGGGGGGGGGTATTTTGTAATTTTATAATATCATTAAGCTTTATTTTCCTTCTTTTTAGTAGAAAACAGGTTCTAAAGTTATCCCTACCAAATCTCTAACTAAGCATTTTACTCTTGAGGTTTGGGTTTGCAAACATGGCACATCTTTGGTAATGCGACGCTTCTAGTTTGGGTTATCATTTTTTGACATGCTAGATATGTTGGTGTGGATACTCATAAAACGTAGATGTAGTTTAAATGTGTCACGATGAGGCAAAAATGCAATGAAATTGGGTCATAATTCTGATTCAAAGTAACCCAACTAAAAGGTAGTATAAAGTTAGACTAGACAGTCTAAAGATGTTCCAGATTTATCATCTGGCATCACGTGTAACAATAACTCTGGCATATTTTCCGACTGCCTGTCTACACTGTTTATACTTTCTAACTCTTAGTGACTGTATATTGCCAGTATATGCAGATACAGTGGCATTTCCCAAAAAGGAGGGGTCACTTTAAATAGCTGTATCTCCTGTTTTATACCACATATAACAAATATTCTCAGCTTTCATAGGCTATCAAGACCTAGCTATAAAACAGAGATATCATTAGTTAATAACACAGTCAGGAATGTGATTTTTATATCAAGCTATAAAATTGTGAACCTCCCTAAGAGTTAAAAAAAAGAACAGGAAAATCCCTTTATGGTCACCATGACACATATATAATATCTCAACTTATATCATATTTGCTCCAAATTCTATTTTATTTGTACAGTTGGCACATTTCCTATTAATGTTATGAGAAAAAGTTACAATATGTGATTTATTATTCTTGGATGGATTCATTTACTGTGTTTTGTTGATATACACTTTATGTCAAAGGGCTAAATTAAAGGGTATATGACCACTGGAACAGGAAGTTCTAATTCAGAAGTCAATTTACTCCCTTACACAAACCACACTAAAGGATTATAATGGAACTGGTTGCACTTCTTTAGGAAATAAAACAAACCAATAATATGTTCTTATGTAACACACATTTGGGGTTTTGCATTACTTGCAAGGATTCCTTTAATAGTTGTTAATCAGTACATTAGTATCCATCACAGTTTATTTTATTTTTACCAAATGTGACAATAAAATAGATCTCCTACGGATCTCTTACAAATTCTCTTTCATGTGCAATCTCCACTAGGGGGAGCTCACTGAGTAAAAGGTGCCTTTCTAAATGTAAGAGTGTAAGAGAAAGCATTGTGGAGACAGTTACATGTCTTTCTTATGTGTGAATTCATTCTATTTGCTTAGGATCGTTGGTTTCCTTTAAAGGAGACTTTGCCTGCATAGCAATAGGTGGCACTGTAGTACCGTTGTAGAGGAGGCAATTGTTTTCAGCTAGCTTAGCTGATAGAGGGAAAGTTGCTGAATCGTGTCTGTTACATGGTATAATGGTGGAAGGGTTACCGCCACTCAGGGTCGGTTGGTTTCCTGATGATGTGAGCAATACTGTGAGAGATGACTTCATTACTGACAATGAGAGCAGAGCACACTGGAGTAACTATAGAAGTTGCAGTGGTCGCTGCTTCAATATGGCCCAGAAGCCAAGGGGGCCCACAGGCCACCCTCAACACACTGGGGCTGGATTAATTTATTTGATCTCCTTTCTGGTTTCATTTAATGGCTGGTAGTATGTGCATCATGATTTACTAACTCTGCCCTCTGGTGTGTTGGATAGAGAAGATTTATGATGCACAGCTTTCCACTTTCAGAAAGGAGAAAAGTAACTGTACACTCTTAGGGTCTGTTCCCACAGAGTTTTTTCCTGGTGGATTTTAAGGCAGAATCAAACATTCACCTCAAAAAACACCTTCCAACTCTCCCTTTCATTTCAATGGGAGTCCGTAGCAGATTTTATCCTCTGGCTGATTTTTTCAATGACTGGAAGACAGATACAAATGGCTAGTGTTTTTTTTTCCCGTCTCTCATTCTCTTCCATTGACTTTGCAAGGCAAAAACTGCTCGAAAATAGATCATGATTCTTTTTTTCCTCTAGCTAAAAAAAAAATCAGGCCTGCAAAAAACTCAGTGTAAACTTACCCCTATGGCCTATACAACCAGCTCATTCCACAAGTAAATGATGGGTTGTGAATCGAAATAAGAACGTAAATGAAATAATGAACACTTACCACATGTACATAGTCTTTTTTGGCATCTTTTCCAAGCTGTTGAAATTTATATGGGCTTATGTCAATCAAAGATGTCACATGTCCATGGTAAGCGCTGAAGCAAAAATGACAAAGAGAATATACATTTACTATGGCATATGGCTTTAATATAATTAATAATATAATTTAATACTATTATTATAGCTGTTTTTATGTTCATTATCTATTTTATTTACATAGAATTATAGAAAGAATGAAGTATAAGCAAGTTTAACTGAATATAAATAAAGTGCATAATGTATTACAGATTTATGAGCAGGCAGAAATGAATGCGCTATGGTGTAATGACGTTCGAAAACCTACTGGTCAAGGGTTATCACATCCTGGTGTCCAGTGTACTGTCGCGCCAAACGTAAAGCTAGGTCATTTGCTTCTGACCTGTAAGAGAAAGTTAAGCAAATAAGGGGCGGACACCTTTATACACCCTGTGCCCGAAAAGTGCTGCATGAAGAGGGCAATGCCCTGTATTAGGCCATCAGTTCAACCATATAAAACCAATAAATATATGACAGCAAACTGCTTGCGATGCCTGTTATGTATTTGTAGGTAGTTTGTTTTACGGTATGATACATTTTATTTCTCAGTTTGTATTAGTATAACCACTGAGTACTGCCCCTGCTGTCTGACCTAACATATTGTTACAGAAAAAGTGCCACATCTGTCCATGAATTGTACTGTAGCCAGTCCCATAGACATGAATGGGACCAAGCTGCAAACACAACCACTAGAGCATTCCTGGTTTCCTAAGGTTATACAACCCCTTTAAATAGTTGTTGACAAATCTATCCTATCTGCTTGAATCTTGAAGCTATTGTCTATACTAGAATCTATATCACACCACAAGTCATCAGATATGTTAACAAATATCTAATGTCTTTACCACAAATACACTGGGGACAAAATCAGAGAAAATATATTTTGGAGTGTAATGGGTAACAAAACACCAGAACACAAATATTGCATCTACAGTTAGGGCCAGAAATATTTGGACAGTGACACAATTTTCGCGAGTTGGGCTCTGCATGCCACCACATTGGTTTTGAAATGAAACCTCTACAACAGAATTCAAGTGCAGATTGTAACGTTTAATTTGAAGGGTTGAACAAAAATATCTGATAGAAAATGTAGGAATTGTACACATTTCTTTACAAACACTCCACATTTTAGGAGCTCAAAAGTAATTGGACAAATAAACATAACCCAAACAAAATATTTTTATTTTCAATATTTTGTTGCGAATCCTTTGGAGGCAATCACTGCCTTAAGTCTGGAACCCATGGACATCACCAAACGCTGGGTTTCCTCCTTCTTAATGCTTTGCCAGGCCTTTACAGCCGCAGCCTTCAGGTCTTGCTTGTTTGTGGGTCTTTCCGCCTTAAGTCTGGATTTGAGCAAGTGAAATGCATGCTCAATTGGGTTAAGATCTGGTGATTGACTTGGCCATTGCAGAATGTTCCACTTTTTTGCACTCATGAACTCCTGGGTAGCTTTGGCTGTATGCTTGGGGTCATTGTCCATCTGTACTATGAAGCGCCGTCCGATCAACTTGGCAGCATTTGGCTGAATCTGGGCTGAAAGTATATCCCGGTACACTTCAGAATTCATCCGGCTACTCTTGTCTGCTGCTATGTCATCAATAAACACAAGTGACCCAGTGCCATTGAAAGCCATGCATGCCCATGCCATCACGTTGCCTCCACCATGTTTTACAGAGGATGTGGTGTGCCTTGGATCATGTGCCGTTCCCTTTCTTCTCCAAACTTTTTTCTTCCCATCATTCTGGTACAGGTTGATCTTTGTCTCATCTGTCCATAGAATACTTTTCCAGAACTGAGCTGGCTTCTTGAGGTGTTTTTCAGCAAATTTAACTCTGGTCTGTCTATTTTTGGAATTGATGAATGGTTTGCATCTAGATGTGAACCCTTTGTATTTACTTTCATGGAGTCTTCTCTTTACTGTTGACTTAGAGACAGATACACCTACTTTACTGAGAGTGTTCTGGACTTCAGTTGATGTTGTGAACTGGTTCTTCTTGACCAAAGAAAGTATGCGGCGATCATCCACCACTGTTGTCATCCGTGGACGCCCAGGCCTTTTTGAGTTCCCAAGCTCACCAGTCAATTCCTTTTTTCTTAGAATGTACCCGACTGTTGATTTTGCTACTCCAAGCATGTCTGGTATCTCTCTGATGGATTTTTTCTTTTTTTTCAGCCTCAGGATGTTCTGCTTCACCTCAATTGAGAGTTCCTTTGAGCGCATGTTGTCTGGTCACAGCAACAGCTTCCAAATGCAAAACCACACACCTGGAATCAACCACAGACCTTTTAACTACTTCATTGATTACAGATTTATGAGGGAGATGCCTTCAGAGTTAATTGCAGCCCTCCATTGTCCAATTACTTTTGGTCCCTTGAAAAAGAGGAGGCTATGCATTACAGAGCTATGATTCTTAAACCCTTTCTCCGATTTGGATGTGGAAACTCTCATATTGCAGCTGGGAGTGTGCACTTTCAGCCCATATTATATATATATAATTGTATTTCTGAACATGTTTTAGTAAACAGCTAAAATAACAAAACTTGTGTCACTGTCCAAATATTTCTGGCCCTAACTGTATATATTGTCTGTGTAATATTTGGTAACAGGACTGTAAAGCAATAGTGTTAACCAATGCGCCTACAATATTGCAATTAGACATGTAGATTGCATATGTCATGTCTGCTATGAGTTTACTGTACAAAATATTCTTAGTTGTGTTCTTATTTCTGGATATTGTATGGTGTGGGTCAATTATCGTCTACTGAGGTTATCTGGCTTGGGAATGATGTAGCAGAGCTGTTTCTCTTTTATCATGTCTTAGGTGTTGTCTTCCCTCCGTGTCACATTCAACACGCTCTTTGGTTGACGAAAGAATAAAATCAATATCAGGAAAATGAATGTATTTTTCTACTGCTATCTTGTTTTCTTAGTGTCTAGCAGCACAATCATTCCTAAGTCAGTTTAGTGGACGTTGTACTTGTAACGGTACAATTTGCTAGAAATGATATAGAACTTATTTCAAAGTGTTGCCTACTAGTAACCAAATCTTTGGGACCCTACTTTAGACTCCATACTCTCCCAAAGTTCAGACAATGCCATTTACAGATGTAGTTAATCCAAACGTTTGCAACTGGTTAAACTGTTGCATGTGATCTTATCATAGAAGACAACAAACAAACAAACAATCTAAAGTCATTGAAACATATTTAGCAAATGATTTTTCATTGGCTTTTGTTTTCTCTAATAAGATAACATGCTGCAGCAGCTTAACCAATTCCTCTGCTTTGGTTTTGAAGGGTCTAGGGGAGAATGGAAAACCTAAAGGAGACTTATCATCTTGTGAAACTTTTTCCTTACTCATGAAACTCTAATATCAATAATAATTCCATAAATGTCTTCAGTGTTCTCTCATGAAACTTTAATAAGATTATATCCCTCAACACCGAAATGGCAACATTAAGAAGGAAAACTCTTGGATTTATTGAAATCACATGATCCATAGACAACATGTCAACATAGAACACAAATGATAAAAAATGGAAACAATATTCAAAATGCCTCAATACCTTGACATGTTATCAATTATTGGTTGTCTGAGGAATGATATGCCATGATGAATGTGCTTGGGCACAGAAATTACCAACATTGGCTGCTCACAGCTACCTTTGCAATTGTCAACCAATGAGGTCTCAGATGTGCTCAATGGGAGACAAGGTTGGAGACGCTAAATGCCGTGGAAGCACATTTTGCCCACAGGAGCAACATGTGGCCTAGTATTGTCCAGTTAAAAAATGGCTGCAGGGACACTTTGGAGAAATGGCCATACGACTGGTTCCACTATCAAATTATTGCAACACCTATCTGTAGTGCACAAGAAGAGAAGACCATAGGGCTACCTAATATTTTGCCACCCCATACCATAATCCTGGGAGTAAGAATGGTGTGAGGCTACCTTATGAAGGCATCTTCATTGCCTTGCTCTTATGGTTTCCAGGCCGATCTCTCTCTATCATGAGGTCAATGTAACACCTATAGCTGGACATTTGGATCATAGTCCAATGTCATACAAACTCATTCTGATGGTTTGTGTTGACATTGCCACACTAGGCTTGGGATGTGATGTGTAATGTGCAGTATAGAATAGATGACTTTTTTCCATCAGACAATCTGTCCATTGGATAACCTCCACGCACCTCTTGATGACATTCCAGTTCATTGCTGTTACAACCAACAGCACATGCAACATTGAACAGTGCTAACATCTCAGCCTAGGTGATAGCAATCTGCTAGAGTGATAAATCAAGCCATCTCAGCTCAATAATTTTGCCCCCCCCCCCCCCTCAATTTGCAAATAGTGGCAATAAGTGGCATTTCAATGAACAGAAGACATCGCACAATAACCCAACACCACTGCATCCAATTTTTGTATCTTCGCTTTTCTGAAAAACTTGGTTTTCAATCCGGCTTTAAGCCTCTCTCACATTCTACAGATTGGATCTAGGTGCTTAATAGAGATGAGCGAACACTAAAATGTTCGAGGTTCGAAATTCGATTCGAACAGCCGCTCAATGTTCGTGTGTTCGAATGGGTTTCGAACCCCATTATAGTCTATGGGGAACAGATACTCGTTAAGGGGGAAACCCAAATCCGTGTCTGGAGGGTCACCAAGTCCACTATGACACCCCAGGAAATGATGCCAACACCTCTGGAATGACACTGGGACAGCAGGGGAAGCATGTCTGGGGGCATCTAACACACCAAAGACCCTCTATTACCCCAACATCACAGCCTAACAACTACACACTTTACACACTCAATACCACATCTCTGACAGTAGGAAAACACCTTGAAACGTGTATTTGGCACTTGCAGTGAGGAGAGCTTGTCACCAGCAGTGAATTTGGCCCTTGTAGTAAGTTGAGGTTGGCACCAACATTTGTTTTGAAAATCAGGGTGGATTGAGCCTCTAACCAGCAGAGTTTGGGCAAATTCATGGTGGAGGGAGCCTCTAAAAAACCCAGTTTGGACCAATTCATGGTGGAGGGAGCCTCTAACCAGCCCAGTTTGGGCAAATTCATGGTGGAGGGAGCCTCTAAAAAACCCAGTTTGGACCAATTCATGGTGGAGGGAGCCTCTAACCAGCCCAGTTTGGGCAAATTCATGGTGGAGGGAGCCTCTAAAAAACCCAGTTTGGACCAATTCATGGTGGAGGGAGCCTCTAACCAGCCCAGTTTGGGCAAATTCATGGTGGAGGGAGCCTCTAAAAAACCCAGTTTGGACCAATTCATGGTGGAGGGAGCCTCTAACCAGCCCAGTTTGGGCAAATTCATGGTGGAGGGAGCCTCTAAAAAACCCAGTTTGGACCAATTCATGGTGGAGGGAGCCTCTAACCAGCCCAGTTTGGGCAAATTCATGGTGGAGGGAGCCTCTAAACAGCCCAGTTTGGGCAAATTCATGGTGGAGGGAGCCTCTAACCAGCCCAGTTTGGACCAATTAATGGTGGAGGGAGCCTCTAACCAGCCCAGTTTGGACCAATTAATGGTGGAGGGAGCCTCTAACCAGCCCAGTTTGGACCAATTAATGGTGGAGGGAGCCTCTAACCAGCCCAGTTTGGACCAATTAATGGTGGAGGGAGCCTCTAACCACCCCAGTTTGGACCAATTCATGGTGGAGGGAGCCTCTAAACAGCCAAGTTTGGACCAATTCATGGTGGAGGGAGCCTCTAAAAACCCCAGTTTGGACCAATTCATGGTGGAGGGAGCCTCTAACCAGCCCAGTTTGGGCAAATTCATGGTGGAGGGAGCCTCTAAACAGCCCAGTTTGGGCAAATTCATGGTGGAGGGAGCCTCTAACCAGCCCAGTTTGGACCAATTAATGGTGGAGGGAGCCGCTAAACAGCCCAGTTTGGACCAATTCATGGTGGAGGGAGCCTCTAAAAACCCCAGTTTGGACCAATTCATGGTGGAGGGAGCCTCTAAAAAACCCAGTTTGGACCAATTCATGGTGGAGGGAGCCTCTAACCAGCCCAGTTTGGACCAATTAATGGTGGAGGGAGCCTCTAAACAGCCAAGTTTGGACCAATTCATGGTGGAGGGAGCCTCTAAAAACCCCAGTTTGGACCAATTCATGGTGGAGGGAGCCTCTAACCAGCCCAGTTTGGGCAAATTCATGGTGGAGGGAGCCTCTAAACAGCCCAGTTTGGGCAAATTCATGGTGGAAGGAGCCTCTAAACAGCCCAGTTTGGGCAAATTCATGGTGGAGGGAGCCTCTAAAAACCCCAGTTTGGACCAATTCATGGTGGAGGGAGCCTCTAAAAACCCCAGTTTGGACCAATTCATGGTGGAGGGAGCCTCTAAAAAACCCAGTTTGGACCAATTCATGGTGGAGGGAGCCTCTAAACAGCCCAGTTTGGGCAAATTCATGGTGGAGGGAGCCTCTAAAAACCCCAGTTTGGACCAATTCATGGTGGAGGGAGCCTCTAAAAACCCCAGTTTGGACCAATTCATGGTGGAGGGAGCCTCTAAAAACCCCAGTTTGGACCAATTCATGGTGGAGGGAGCCTCTAAAAAACCCAGTTTGGACCAATTCATGGTGGAGGGAGCCTCTAACCAGCCCAGTTTGGACCAATTCATGGTGGAGGGAGCCTCTAAAAACCCCAGTTTGGACCAATTCATGGTGGAGGGAGCCTCTAAACAGCCCAGTTTGGACCAATTCATGGTGGAGGGAGCCTCTAAAAACCCCAATTTGGACCAATTCATGGTGGAGGGAGCCTCTAACCAGCCCAGTTTGGACCAATTCATGGTGGAGGGAGCCTCTAAAAACCCCAGTTTGGACCAATTCATGGTGGAGGGAGCCTCTAACCAGCCCAGTTTGGGCAAATTCATGGTGGAGGGAGCCTCTAACCAGCAGAGTTGTGGGAAAGCAGGGTGGAGGGAGCCTCTAACCAGCAGAGTTGGTGGAAATCAGGGTGGAGGGAGCCTCTAACCAGCAGAGTTGGGGGAAATCATGTTGGAGGGAGCCTAGTATTAGCAGAATTGTGCAACGCTTATGGTGGATGAGTATGAGGATGCGGAGGAATTGGAGAGGTTGAGTACAGACATGGAGTTTCATGTTGGGGTGCTTTACACAGGTGGGCACAAAAATGAAGGCTCTATCCAGTGGTGGTTCATTTTTATCAAAGTGAGCCGGTCGGCACTCTCAGCTGACAGACGGGTGCGCTTGTCAGTGATGATGCCACCGGCTGCACTGAACACCCTCTCAGATAGGACGCTGGCGGCAGGACAGGACAGCACCTCCAAGGCATATAGGGCAAGTTCAAGCCACAGGTCCAACTTCGACACCCAATACGTGTAGGGCGCAGAGGGGTCGGAGAGGACAGGGCTGTGGTCGGAAAGGTATTCCCGCAACATGCGCCTATACTTCTCACGCCTGGTGACACTAGGACCCTCCGTGGCGGCACTTTGGCGAGGGGGTGCCATCAAGGTGTCCCAGACCTTAGACAGTGTGCCCCTCGTTTGTGTGGACCGGTGAGAACTTGGTTGCCTACTGGAGGAACTGCCCTCCCTGCCGCCAACGTCACATGCTGGAAACATCTCCATCATATTCTGCACCAATTGCCTGTGGCAAGCATTGATGCGATTGGCCCTCCCCTCTACCGGAATAAAAGACGAGATGTTGTTTTTATACCGGGGGTCAAGGATAGCAAAGATCCAGTACTGGTTGTCCTCCATGATTTTGACAATACGCTTGTCGGTTGTAAAGCACCCCAACATGAACTCAGCCATGTCTGCCACAGTGTTAGTTGGCATGACTCCTCTGGCCCCACCGGAAAGTTCAATCTCCATTTCCTCCTCATCCTCCATGTCTACCCATCCGCGCTGCAACAATGGGACGATTCGAAGTTGCCCGGAAGCCTCCTGTATCACCATCACATCATCGGACAACTCTTCTTCCTCCTCCTCCTCCTCCTCCATTAAACGCAGTGAAGCGGACAGATGTGTGGACCTACTCTCCAGCTGTGACGGATCGGATGCTATCCCTAACTCCTCTGTGTGATCTGAGTTATCCCTGATGTCAATCAGGGATTCTCTCAGAACACACAAGAGCGGGATTGTAAGGCTCACCATCGCATCCTCAGAGCTCACCCTCCTTGTGGACTCCTCAAAGACCCGTAGGATGTCACAAAGGTCTCTCATCCATGGCCACTCATGGATGTGAAACTGAGGCAGCTGACTTTGTGGCACCCTAGGGTTTTGTAGCTGGTATTCCATCAAAGGTCTCTGCTGCTCAACCACTCTATTCAACATCTGAAACGTTGAGTTCCAGCGTGTGGGGACGTCGCACAAAAGCCGGTGTTGTGGCACATGCAGGCGTTGCTGGAGAGATTTTAAGCTAGCAGCGGCTACTGTCGACTTGCGAAAGTGGGCGCACATGCGCCGCACTTTCACCAGTAGCTCTGGAACATTGGGGTAGCTCTTTAGGAAACGTTGCACCACTAGGTTGAAGACGTGGGCCAGGCATGGAACATGTTGGAGTCCGGCAAGCTCCAGAGCTGCTACCAGGTTCCGGCCGTTATCACAAACGACCATGCCTGGGCCCAGGTGCAGCGGCTCAAACCATATTGCCGTCTCATCGAGGAGGGCATCCCTCACCTCGGAGGCAGTGTGCTGTCTGTCCCCCAAGCTGATCAGCTTCAGCACAGCCTGCTGACGTCTACCAACGCCAGTGCTGCAACGTTTCCAACTCGTAGCTGGGGTCAATCTAACAGCGGAGGAGGAGGCGGTGGCGGAGGAGGAGGCGGTAGAGGAGGAGGAGGAGGGGGGTGTTCTTCTCGTGTCCCTGCCAGGAATGTTAGGCGGGGAGACGAGGTACACCGGGCCAGTTTGGGAAGCAGTCCCAGCCTCAACTACATTCACCCAGTGTGCCGTCAGTGAAATGTAGCGTCCCTGTCCGCATGCACTTGTCCACGCGTCGGTGGTCAAGTGGACCTTTGTGCAAAGCGCGGAACTAAGGGCCCGCCTGATGTTGAGTGACACGTGCTGGTGCAAGGCGGGGACGGCACACCGGGAGAAGTAGTGACGGCTAGGGACGGCATAGCGAGGTGCCGCAGTTGCCATCAGGTCCAGGAAGGCGGGAGTTTCAACAAGCCGGAACGCCAACATCTCCTGGGCCAGCAGTTTAGCGATGTTGGCGTTCAAGGCTTGCGCGTGTGGGTGGTTAGCAGTGTATTTCTGCCGCCGCTCCAATGTCTGAGAGATGGTGGGTTGTTGTAAAGAAACGCCTGATGGTGCCTTTGATGGTGCAGGAGAAGGAGATAAGACAGGACCAGGGGAGGATGAGGTAGAAGTCAACAAAGTGGCGGAGGCAGATGAAGTGGTGTCCTGGCTCGTCCTCTGGAGTGCATCGCCAGCACAGTCAGCAGTGGCAGTGGCAGAGGCAGAGGCAGTGGCAGAGGCAGTGGCAGTGGCGTGAACGGCAGGCGGCCTTTGTCCTGCCGTTGCTGCCTGCCACTGATTCCAGTGCTTGGATTCCAAATGACGGCGCATTGAAGTGGTGGACAGGTTGCTCTTCTCAGAGCCCCTAATCAATTTCGAGAGGCAAATTGTGCAGACAACACTATATCTGTCCTCGGCGCATTCCTTGAAAAAACTCCACACCTTCGAGAAACGTGCCCTCGAGGTGGGAGTTTTTCGGGGCTGGGTACGAACTGGAACATCTTGGGAGATTCCGGGTGTGGCCTGGCTTCGCCTAAGCTGCTGACCTCTGCCTCTGCCTCTAGCTACCCTTTTTGGTGCTGCACCTGCCTCAACATCCACACTACTTTCCCCGCTTGACATCCCCCCTGTCCAGGTCGGGTCAGTGTCCTCATCATCCACCACTTCCTCTTCCAACTCCTGTCTCATCTCCTCCTCCCGCACAATGCGCCGGTCAACTGGATGCCCTGACGGCAACTGCGTCACATCATCGTCGATGAGGGTGGGTTGCTGGTCATCCACCACCAAATCGAACGGAGATGGAGGAGACTCTAGTGTTTGAGCATCTGGACACAGATGCTCCTCTGTTAGGTTCGTGGAATCGTGACGTGGAGAGGCAGGTTGAGGGACAATGAAAGGAGCGGAGAACAGCTCTGGGGAGCAGGGACAGTTTGGGTTATTGTTCTGTAAAGCTTCGGAATTTTGGGAGGAAGGAAGACAAGACTGTTGGGTAATAGGAGGAGAGGAGGCAGAGTCTGACTGGCTGCTGGACAATGTGCTGTAAGCGTTCTCTGACAGCCATTGCAAGACCTGTTCCTGGTTCTCGGGCCTACTAAGGTTTGTACCCTGCAGTTTAGTTAATGTGGCAAGCAACCCTGGCACTGTGGAGTGGCGCAATGCTTGCTGCCCCACAGGAGTAGGCACGGGACGCCCTGTGGCTTCACTGCTACCTTGCTCCCCAGAACCATTCCCCCGACCTCGCCCACGGCCTCGTCCACGTCCCTTTCCGGGAGCCTTGCGCATTTTGAATTCCTAGTTAGAAATTGGCACTGTATACCCGTAGTAAAAATTGTGGGTGCACGTAACCCCAATATATTCTTTGAATTACCAGTCAGAAACTGGCACTATATGGCAGTAGCAAGAAATGAGGGTATTTGTATTCCCAATATATTCTTTGAATTCCCAGTCAGACAATGGCACTGTATACCAGTAGTAAAAATTGTGGGTGCACGTAACCCCAATATATTCTTTGAATTCCCAGTCAGAAACTGGCACTATATGGCAGTAGCAAGAAATGAGGGTATTTGTATTCCCAATATATTCTTTGAATTCCCAGTCAGACAATGGCACTGTATACCAGTAGTAAAAATTGTGGGTGCACGTAACCCCAATATATTCTTTGAATTCCCAGTCAGACACTGGCACTATATGGCAGTAGCAAGAAATGAGGGTATTTGTATTCCCAATATATTCTTTGAATTTCCAGTCAGACAATGGCACTGTATACCAGTAGTAAAAATTGTGGGTGCACGTAACCCCAATATATTCTTTGAATTCCCAGTCAGACACTGGCACTATATGGCAGTAGCAAGAAATGAGGGTATTTGTATTCCCAATATATTCTTTGAATTCCCAGTCAGACAATGGCACTGTATACCAGTAGTAAAAATTGTGGGTGCACGTAACCCCAATATATTCTTTGAATTACCAGTCAGAAACTGGCACTATATGGCAGTAGCAAGAAATGAGGGTATTTGTATTCCCAATATATTCTTTGAATTCCCAGTCAGACAATGGCACTGTATACCAGTAGTAAAAATTGTGGGTGCACGTAACCACAATATATTCTTTGAATTACCAGTCAGAAACTGGCACTATATGGCAGTAGCAAGAAATGAGGGTATTTATAACCCCAATATATTCTTTGAATTCCCAGTCAGACAATGGCACTGTATACCAGTAGTAAAAATTGTGGGTGCACGTAACCCCAATATATTCTTTGAATTCCCAGTCAGACACTGGCACTATATGGCAGTAGCAAGAAATGAGGGTATTTGTATTCCCAATATATTCTTTGAATTCCCAGTCAGACAATGGCACTGTATACCAGTAGTAAAAATTGTGGGTGCACGTAACCCCAATATATTCTTTGAATTACCAGTCAGAAACTGGCACTATATGGCAGTAGCAAGAAATGAGGGTATTTGTATTCCCAATATATTCTTTGAATTCGCAGTCAGACAATGGCACTGTATACCAGTAGTAAAAATTGTGGGTGCACGTAACCCCAATATATTCTTTGAATTCCCAGTCAGACACTGGCACTATATGGCAGTAGCAAGAAATGAGGGTATTTGTATTCCCAATATATTCTTTGAATTCCCAGTCAGACAATGGCACTGTATACCAGTAGTAAAAATTGTGGGTGCACGTAACCCCAATATATTCTTTGAATTACCAGTCAGACACTGGCACTATATGGCAGTAGCAAGAAATGAGGGTATTTATAACCCCAATATATTCTTTGAATTCCCAGTCAGACAATGGCACTGTATACCAGTAGTAAAAATTGTGGGTGCACGTAACCCCAATATATTCTTTGAATTACCAGTCAGAAACTGGCACTATATGGCAGTAGCAAGAAATGAGGGTATTTGTATTCCCAATATATTCTTTGAATTCCCAGTCAGACAATGGCACTGTATACCAGTAGTAAAAATTGTGGGTGCACGTAACCCCAATATATTCTTTGAATTCCCAGTCAGACACTGGCACTATATGGCAGTAGCAAGAAATGAGGGTATTTATAACCCCAATATATTCTTTGAATTCCCAGTCAGACAATGGCACTGTATACCAGTAGTAAAAATTGTGGGTGCACGTATCCCCAATATATTCTTTGAATTCCCAGTCAGACACTGGCACTATATGGCAGTAGCAAGAAATGAGGGTATTTGTATTCCCAATATATTCTTTGAATTCCCAGTCAGACAATGGCACTGTATACCAGTAGTAAAAATTGTGGGTGCACGTAACCACAATATATTCTTTGAATTACCAGTCAGAAACTGGCACTATATGGCAGTAGCAAGAAATGAGGGTATTTGTATTCCCAATATATTCTTTGAATTCCCAGTCAGACAATGGCACTGTATACCAGTAGTAAAAATTGTGGGTGTATATAGCCCCAATTCTATTGCTAGGGGACTTGCAGGGTATTTCTGGGGTGAAGGTGGGGGGGCACACCGTTGGAACGGGTATCGGGGTATATATCGGGTATACGGGAATACACTGACAGTGTATTCCATTCAGGATCCTGGGAAAGCTGGGTTGCGGCGATTGAGCCCGTCAGTGCCACGTTACACTGACAAGCTTCTCCCTGGAATTTAGCTCTTATAAGAGCTGTTGGTTGTCTTCTCCTTCCTATCCTAGCCTGTCCCTGCCTACCCAGAATCTAAGCCCTAGCTAGCTGGACGGAAACCTCCGTCCTCGGTGAATTGCAAGCTCAGAATGACGCGAACCTGGGCGGCGCTGTTCTTTTAAATTAGAGGTCACATGTTTTCGGCAGCCAATGGGTTTTGCCTACTTTTCTCAACGTCACCGGTGTCGTAGTTCCTGTCCCACCTACCCTGCGCTGTTATTGGAGCAAAAAAGGCGCCAGGGAAGGTGGGAGGGGAATCGAGTAATGGCGCACTTTACCACGCGGTGTTCGATTCGATTCGAACATGCCGAACAGCCTAATATCCGATCGAACATGAGTTCGATAGAACACTGTTCGCTCATCTCTAGTGCTTAATAATATGATCCTTTATAGATCTTAACGATACCTGCTACCTCCTTGATTTACATAAGTGTGTTGTTCTTGGTGTTGCAATTTTAATGTTGATTAGTTTATTTTTTTCTGTTTTCAATTTTTTATACAACCACTTTTGTCTGTGTCTTGACCTGCAGCTTAGCGCCATTAGCTTTAATGTGGCTGAGCTACAACACCACACAGTCCTTGGGTAAGAGAATGGCTGTGTCTAGAAAAACTAAATCTATTAAATCTTACAGAAGTATCCTAGTGCGATAACATCCTATTAATTCAAGTCTATTAGAACCTCTTTTTATGCAAGTCTATTAGATCCTTGATCTGGCTCCAACTGTGAGTGTGAACTCCTGTTCATACAGGAAACACTGTGTACATCAGAGGAGCAGAGACAAGATCAGTGTTCCGGAAGGGAGAACATAAATTCCTAATAAAGTTATTAAATAATAACTGATTACTCACAGGCTCATTTTTAAAAGGGATAAAAAGAAAATTGAAAAACTCATTTACCTACTTTTGCCCATCTTCGAAAAATAGTATTTTTCTCGTAGAAAAACACTTCTGTAAATACTTCCCTGAGTATCATGTACTTATAAATAATATGTCAAGTACAATTAGATCACACTGATGATAACGGGCGGATCCAGGGCCGGGCGAGCCGGGCAACCGACCGGGGCCCCGCGCCCAGCGGGGCCCCGTGACGCGGCCCTAACAAAATGGTCCTGGTCGGCATACATAGGCATTTAAAGCAGGAGCTGTCAGCTCCTGCTTTAACGCTGAGCTCCGGCATTTGTAGCCGCGATGTGATGACGTCACATCGCGCCTACAATATGTGTATGAGGGAGAGAGCTGCGGGGGAGCGAGGGAAGGTGAGTGTGTTTTTTTTGTGTGTTAAACATTTAGGTGGAAAATAATGTAGGGGGCCCATGAAACTGGGGGCAGATGGAGGGGGGGGGGGAGAACGGCATGACACTGGGGCAGATGAAGGGGGAGAGAACAGTATGACACTGGGGCAGATGAACGGGGGGAGAACGGCATGACACTGGGGCAGATGGGGGGGAGAACAGCATGACACTGGGGCAGATGAAGGGGGGAGAACGGCATGACACTGGGGCAGATGAAGGGGGAGAGAACAGTATGACGGTGGGGCAGATGAACGGAGGGAGAACGGCATGACACTGGGGCAGATGGAGGGGGGGGGAACAGCATGACACTGGGGCAGATGAAGGGGGGGAGAACTGCATGATACTGGGGCAGATGAAGAGGGAGAGAACAGCATGACACTGGGGCAAATGAAGGAGGGGGAGGAACGGCATGACACTGGGGCAAATGAAGGGGGGAGATCAGCATGACACTGGGGCAGATGAAGGGGGAGATCGGCATGACACTGGGGCAGAGACGGGGGGACATGAAACTGTGGGCAGATAAAGGGGGAGAATGGCATGAAACTGGGGACAGAGATAGAGGGGGGGACAGGAAACTAGAGGTAGATGAAGGGTGTATATGAAAATGGGGGAGAGATGGAGGGGGGATATATAATTTATGGGTGTCTATAGGAGGATTATACTGTGTGGAATCACATGAAAAATGAATGAGAATGGGTGGAGTCAACATAAAAGTGGGTGGGGCCTAATTTGCCGCGTCGCGCTGCGCGCACCGCACGTTTTATTCCCTCTTTCTAGTCTTCAACAGTTGGGAGGTACAGGTTAGAAGTGCAAGATCCCCCAGTAAGTAGGGCCCCGCCAAAGTCAATTGCCCAGGGCCCCGCAAAACCTGGATCCGCCACTGGATGATAAAGTGTATAAAATGCATTGCATAACTTGGCTGACTACTGATAGGCCATTAAAAAAAATCCCTTTAAAGCTATCTTTAGGATAGGTTATAAATATCTGATCACGAGGGATGGGGGGAGACAGACAACCCTGCATGGAGTATTCCGGCTGTGTCTGGTTCCCTTACTATACAGAGCACTGATAGCATACAATGCTGCTACTGTAGTTCAGTTCCCAATGACTGCATAAAATGGGGATTTAACTCAGCCCAAACAGTTGATCCAATAAAAATTGACTGTCAACTTCCATCGGCTCAGGTATCTTTAGGATAGGACATTAGAAACATCTTGGAAGCCCCTGTTTGTATACATTTGAGCTATTACTTACCCTGTAAATGCAAAGTATTCTATTTAGCTTATCACCATTGTGATCTAATATAGTTGATATCTTTTCTTATTAGTACATACTACTCAGAGTAATATTTATAGTAGTATTGAATGAGAAAAAAATATTTATACAAAGTGTAGTCCATAAAAAACACCAGAAAACTCCTTCAAGCCATAACTAATGGGACACAGCTACGGCTACGTTCATATCTGCGTTGGAGTCTCCATTTGTAAACTCTGTTGCCGTGTGTGTTGAAAATAGCAGGAGTCAGACTTTTCATTCGGCGGTTTCAGTTTTAAAGAATGGAAATCCGACAGATCACCTTATACTGTAGTTAATGGGGTCAGTCAAGCTCATATATAACCACTATTGTAGCTATCTTCCTATCCCTTGTTATGGTCCTCCGACAGATCAGAACAACGGATAGGCTGACACCAGTACGTACCTAGCGTAACTAAAAATATTTTGATCAAAATATATTGTATGTAAAGGAAATCTGAAATATTATTGCACAACATACCCTGAATTGACAAAGTAGCAAACAGAAAGCTTCTCAGGCAGGGTAGCTGTTAGTCGCTCGGCATACTGCACCAGGTTGTCATGTAGGAATCTAGAGTTTGTATTCAGTAACTCCATCTGCTTCACAGCAGCCTTTGTCACCTCCGGATGACTGTGTCCAACTACAAGTGAGGAAAAAATCCATTATTCATAGGGAAGTACAGCCAAAAGAACACAATGATCCAATGACATCATACAAACAGGACCTCCGGCAGTTGTGCTATACAATCTATTGTGTCTATGTGTAGATTGATTTACCCTGAGTTATATTTAATTGATGGACTTACCATGAGCAACATTATTTATGCAGTCGAGGTATCGTTCTCCTCTTTCATCAAACATGTATTGTCCTTTTGCACATACGATCTTAATAGGATCCTTTGCAAAAAATACTTTGCAGGATGGTCTAAAAGGAAAATAACACAAATAAGGCATTATCGTCTATGCTGTTCTCTTATATCAAAGTCATACCAGCCTAAAATATTTCCTTACATACATGAAACAGAATCGCCAGGAGTCAGTAGAAGTCATATTACTGTTTTCATTTGGAACTCATGACTATTTTAAAGACTGCGCATGAAAGGTGAGGGGTCACTTTCTAAAAACAACTTCCTGTCACTAGTACTGCACACCGGTGACAAGTACTGTATGTAATCACATGGAGTGGGAAAATAACTGTTAACTCCAAAATTAGACATATGGAAAGGTTACAGTAGTCACAAATCAAATCTATATGTTTGTACAATGGTAAAACACTAGCATATACACAGTATATACTATAATAATAACGTATATTATACAGTCATGGCTGTAAGTGTTGGCACCCCTGAAATGTTTCCAGAAATTCTAGTATTTCTCCAAGAAAATTGTTGCAGTTACACATGTTATGTTATATACATGTATATTTCCTTTATGTGTATCGGAACTACACAAAAAACAGAGAAAAGAAATAAAAAAGATTATATAATTTCACGCAAAACTTCAAAAATGGACTGGAAAAAAATACTGGCACCCTTAACTTAATATTTTGTTGCACAGCCTTTTTAAAAAAAATAACTGTAATCACTTCCTATAACCATTAGCAAGCTTCTTACATCTCTCAAGTGGAATTTTGGTCCTCTCTTCTTTTTGCAAACTGCTCCAGATATCTCATATTTGAAGGCTGCCTTCTCAAAATAAAAATTTTAAGATCTCTCCACAACTGTTCATTAGGATTTAGATCTGGGCTCTTCAGAACTCTCCAGCGCCTTGTTTTCATCCTTTCCTAGGTGCATTTTATATATATATTTGGGGTCATTGTCTGCTGGAAGGCCCATAATCTAGGATGCAAAACCAGCTTTCTGACACTGTGCCCTACATTGTGAACCAAAATCCTTTGGTAATCTTCAGATTTACACACAGCCAAGACACCAGTGCCAGAGGCAGCAAAAGAACCTCAAAACATCTTTGACCCTCCACCATATTTGACTGGTGGTCCTGTGTTCTTTTCTTTGTAGGCCTCATTCTGTTTTCAGTAAACAGTAGAATGATGTGCTTTACCAAATAGCTCTATATTAGTCTCATCTGTGTACAAGACGTGTTCCGAGAAGGATTTTGACTTCTGCACAAACTGCAATCTATCACTTTTATGTCTCTGTGTCAGCAGTGGGGTCCTCCTAGGTCTCCTGCTATAGCATTTAATTTCATTCAAATGTTGACAGACATTGTGCTGACACTGATGCACCCTGAGCCTGCAGGACAGTTTGAATTACGTTGGAACTTGATGGGGCTGCTTATCCACCATCCAGATTATCCTGTGTTGCAACCTTTCATCAATTATTCTCTTCCATCCACATCCAAGGAGATTAGCTACAGAGCCATGGGTTGTAAACTTCTTGATTATGTTGCACATTCTGGACAAAGGAACATCAAAATTTCTGGAGATGGACTTGTAACCTTGAGATTGTTGATATTTTTCCACAGTTCTCTTCTCCCCTTTCTGTTTTCCATGCTTAATGTGGCACACACACACACAATGCAAAGATTCATTGCAAAATTCAATTTCAATCAAGAGTCAATTTTTTATGTGGTTTCAGGTGTGATTTTTATATTGCCCACACCTGTTACTTGCCACATACTGGAAACAAAATTATTTACCCACAATTTTGAAATATATTTTTGAAGTTTTGTGTGAAATTCTGTCCAATTTGAGCATCAGAACACTCTAATACATGTTGCATAGTTGTTCACTGGCTCCAGATGACTATTCTTTAATGTGTGTGGACTACGTCAGGAAAAAGTAGATTTATAAATGCTAGTGTACCATACTCATAACCATTAGGGAAGATGTATGTTACTGTAATGATATGTGCCTGTTATTAGTTGACTCTCTCCTTACCCTCATGTGCAAGAATCTTAAGTCTTTGGCTAGTTTTTGGTGTAAATTATAGCAAATTTGCTAGGCCTTCTAAGTGCCACTCCTGACAAGCTCACATTTCGTAAGAGTGTACAGGGAGTGTATCTGCCAAAAGTCACAAATTGTGATTAGAAACTAGTATAAAATGTATGATAGATTCCCATATTTGCATTTCTCCTTCTGAGGATAAGGCCACTGAGGAGATAAGATGTGACCGCTTGTATATTCACCTCCACTTAACCTATATCAGCGCAACATACTTTGTGTCAAAATAAACCAAACAATTCTACATTATTTTTTTCTGCTTCTATATGAGGCTTGTATTTCACATGTTGTGTAACTTGCTGAAGCATCAATGTCAGACTTCCAAAGACTTGCTTACTGTTAAAGGTTCAGGCACACAACAAAACCTGTATATGGACTGGATATGCAATACAACTGTCTACATGAACCCAAGTGTACTTATGGTAGCATCCTGAATAGAGAATATCAGGTCTCAAAGTTGGGGCACCAACGTTAAAACTAAGACCTGTTTGGCATGTTATAGCATGGAGAGGTGATGGTTATGGTTATGCAAACTAGGGTAGAAAATGAAGGGAACCTGTTTTCAACTTTATACAACTTTAGATAGAAGATGATGAGGATAAAATTCCAGCAATCCAACTCTTCATAAAACTTAACTTTTAATCTATAGAAGATGAAAACATAAAAAATGAGGTGGGCAACATGTCCAAAACCTCACGTAAGTGCATGTAATGTCCAGAGAAACTGACGCGTTTCGAACACGAAGTGTTCTTAGTCGTAGCCTTAGGCTACGACTAAGAACACTTCGTGTTCGAAACGCGTCAGTTTCTCTGGACATTCAGTTTCTCTGGACATTACATGCACTTATGTGAGGTTTTGGACATGTTGCCCACCTCATTTTTTATGTTTTCATCTACTATATTTTAAAAGTTAAGTTTTATGAAGAGTTGGATTGCTGGAATTTTATCCTCATCATCTTCTATCTGCAAATCTCCTGAGCCGAAGGAATCATATTCCGAAGGACTCCAGTCTCTCTGGTTGTCGTGAGTTTACAAATGAACTTTTTTTGATACCATGTGTTCTTTAGAGGGCTGTGATTTTTCCCTTTTTTCCCTCCCCCTGTACAGTTGTCACTTATACAACTTTATACTGCCCTTACTTGTGTGCCCAGGTGGAGTGATTTCAGAGAATTAACCCCTCATTCACATCTGCGTTTGGTAATCCGTTTGGAAAGTCCACATGGGGACCCCTCGAACGGAATACCAAACGCAGATGTGAAGGAGGGGTTACTGTTGCATCCATGAGATGAGCCTTGTGTATTCAGGAGATGATGCTGCCCCCACCCACCCGCTATAACTGACTGTTTCCTCCTAACCATTGTGAAGACCAAGGAAGCTGTCAAACACGATAGCTCCCACATCTCATGTATAACTAGGAATATGTGACTATGTCTACAAGGTGCCTCTGTAAGCCAACGTCTCTGTCACTGCTTGTTGATGGCGGGTTCCCTTTAAACAGGCAAGTAAACCACAAAGACTGCTGGGCTATGAGGTTAGGTAGTACTATAGAGACAAGAATACGTTCAGAAGTAAGAACCGCTTGCTCTTCATTATGAGAGCGTGAAGTAGAAGAAGACAAGAGACCATGCAGAACACTAGCATGAATTTTTGAATAAATAAGCCCAAAATGCTTTAAAAAATTTTTGACACCAGAAATTTGGGGTGCAGAGATTAAGAAATTTCCATCATGAATGTATAATGGGGACACAAGAGTTTTCCAGATAGATATAATGCCACAATACAAGCTCCATGGAACACAATGGAATAGTCACAGAGGACACAATACATGGCTTCTCTCATCTCTTGTCACTCTCGAGTCTACACACTTTCAGCTGTTTATCCTGGTGTGCACAAAACCAGATCAGACTGGTTGTAGGATACTGAATAACTGCAGTCAGCTGTCACCGAGGAGAATGAGTAGACAAATAGCCTTTCACTAATAATAACAGGACATTAGCCAGAAACCAGTTCACCAAAGTTTTAACTCAAACAATCCTTTTCTTCTGAGCTGACAGAATTGAGCAAAACTGTTTTATTAGTTCAGGGGATTCCGTCTCCAGGAAACTCATAGAACATAATGCTGAGTAGTAGCATACCTTTACAGAGAGTACGAGGCACGATTTCCTTGAAAGTGCAGTTTTTAGAACTAGTCAAATGAGACTCAAGCACAATGGGGGTGTCAGACCCTGTGCACTGTCAACCTTAAGAGCCTTGGAAGTTCTGGCACCCCTCCTCCCCATTACACTTGTAGCTCATGTGCATATGTAAAGCACCATGGAATTAATGGTGCTATATAAATAAATAATAATAATAATAATAATAATAACATTTATAAAAACTGCTTTTAAAAGGAAATGGGACATCTATGCATCTGTGACGGGTTTAATATTGATATTCCTGTTGAAAACACCCATCATGAGAAAATAGTGGGAAATGGAATCTTTCCTCCTCTCAGTATCACAAGTAAATCCCCTTTATATGATGGATGTTTTCTATTATATAGTTTCTGTTTTAGTTGTTCGTCTGACAGGGCTGTCATATCTAGATTTGGCAGTTCTATCACTTTTGTCACTAAGGCCTCATTCATATCTGGTTCCGTTCCCCTATCCACATGAAAGCAGCGCTTTTCTCTCCACATTTTTCGGGCGCTTATCAAACGTAAGCCACATGGACTTCATTATAGTCTATGGGGTCGGCCGCTTTCCTAAGGTAACTGTTTTTTTATGTGGATAGGTTTCCATTAAGGGGGTCCCCAAGCGAACTCCCTGAACGGAAACCCGAACGCAGATGTGATCCAGGCCTAAGACTGAGCTTTCAACTGTATTCAGTGCTGTACTTGCTGACAACAAGAATGCTGCGGGTCTTCAACACATTATGTGGATTTATTTGTCTGATCCACTCTGTCTGCTGCCTGTGCTCGCCACAGGTTACTCAATGGTGAGGTCCTGGGTCTAATCTGCTGCAGTTACTGCCCATGTGGTCATCTATGTCTGTTATGACTATATCTATTAGATATAGATTGCATGTGTAGAGCACTTGCAGAAGCATTGGCAGATTCAGTGTTATTTCTCTGTTGACGTTTTTAGTTGACCTGTTTAGGTGGAGTTGGCAGCCAAGAAATCTAAGATAACTGGAACTCTGAAGCTGGCCATAAGCATTACATGGAAGTCAATGTATATGGAGGTCTCTGAACTATCCCTGATGGCAGATGTTGGGGAATTAATAACTAGCCATGGTTTAACATGGCCGATGTGGGGTATAAGTTACTGCCATAGGGGTCTGACAGTGACATTGCCTTCTCTTATTCTAGACATATGGTGTATGATGGCTCAGTTTATCTTTGTGGTGGAGCTGGATAAAATCTATCTTGTGTATATATAAACATCTTCAAGAATGGCACCATTTATTCTTCTATATAAACAGTGATTACATGATGACAAAATATTTCTTAAACATTGCAATAATAAAGTACAGATGTTCAAAGCACAAAGATAGAAAGTCAAGAAAAACATGAAAAACAATATAATCGCAATAAAGAAGAGAATCCCACAAGCCTAAACATGTGCAGTAAGAGAGGCTCATAATGTCTGTCTGCGTGTGAGGATATACTTATGTAGGAGACAGGACGCAGGCAGGGGTGGGGGAAATTCCACAAGTCTCATAGATTGATTTTTAGTTTCCAGGACTCCAGATGTAAAAGCAATGGGTCCATCCGATCTCTCTAGACTCACTGGAATTGGATTGGCCTTCTTCACGACTCTACTATTCCAGCTCCTTACAAGTCATAAAATGAGCTTTTACTTAGCAACAACAAGCTTGTTTACTGGCTGGGAGGCTTGGAGAGAGGGAGCACATAGGAAATGACTACAATGTGTGGGCTTCTGCTTAAATGGAAAACAACTGGTTGGCAGGGCAGAAAACACTGACAGAGCCCTGACAGCACAGCTGTGGGTATTGGAGGTGACTGCGGGGCACTCATGTTTTTCACCTCAGTGTATATTACTCATTTCTGTTACTTAAGTGAAATGTGAGAGTTTTTGTCTAACTTTACAAATAAGCAACTACAGTAAGAACTTTTTCACCTATTAAAGGCATCCAAAAACTGCACACTTAGTGTCTATAGCTGTTTACCTGGCAGTGCAGGCAGAAAATAGCAATTCTGGTCATGTCTACAGCAATGGCTTTTTCATGTGGTTTGCGCTTCAAAGTACACACAGTGCAAAGTGGCCAGTTGCTGAAGACGTGACCGGTGTTGTTATCTTATACCTGTCGCCTAATAAAGTTCTTTGCAGTGATTGGTGACTGACGCTGCTTTTTCTTATTTCTGGATGCCTTTAAGGACTGAATGGTTGAGCACCCCAAGTCCTCTATTGCATCTCTGTCCTTATTTCCAGGTATGAAGAGGATTATATACTAGAAGGACATTGCTAGCCATTTATATGTAAGATACAAAAGGATGTCTACCATGTGAAAGCTTGTCATTAACCATCACCACTGTTATAATTTGTAAAAAAAAAAAGAAAAAAAAAAGCTAGAATTCCTGCTTTAAGCTAAGGCCCCATCTAGCGGGCTGCAGCTAAAAAGGAAACACTGCAGTGGTAACCCATTGTGGTTTTCCAGCAGTATTTTCACAGAACATCTGCAGAAGTTTCCTCTGCGGACTTTCAGCTTCCATTATACCTATATGAAAACCGCCAACATCACCAGACCTAATATATCTGTGTTGAAAGAAATAAAAGTAAATGGAATTGATCAGTATTTCATTGGAGCAATGTAACTGCACAACCAATCACGCATGCAGACAGGGGTACAGGGGATCTCCCATTATTGTGACCAGTGGAAGTCCCAGCGGTAGGACATCCACCAATCTATATTTTATGCCCTATCCTGTGTATAATGTGTTATAAATTTGGCACAACCCTTTTATCTGCTATCTAGTGAATAGTTATATCAAGTCAATCCAATAGAGATCAGTCCATATATTGTTGTGATCCTTTTAGAAGTTCATCTTGCATCTGATGCCACTGCCACAGTGGCAAGTAAATAAGAAGTAGGTGAAATGAATAAGAATCTTTCCAATGTCCTCTCTGCTGCAGACTAGCAGGACTTCCATGAATTACAGTTTGCCTGTTATGTTTTATAGCACTTCTTATTTGTTGACCTGCCCTAGAAGAGAATATGACATAACGTCTCTACACATAATGAAACAGACTGCAGACAATTCTTGGGAAACTGGTGATTTAGGAATTTGACAGGGCTTGCATGCTAATGTTCCCCTGCCCTAGTGTGAATGTATCCTCTAGATATTTTCTGTATAAATGCCTATAGTGTATTCAGCACCATGGAATAAATGGGACTCTAAACATATATAAATAATAAAATAACCTGTTATACTATAGGAGGGACATAATACTTTGCACTCACATTAAACATTATTTTTCAGCACATTGTTAGAAATATTTTCAGGTATAAGATATTGAATTTGATATAAAGTGTTGCAATTTGCCTATAATAGTTACAGAAGTGAAGTTAGTTCAGCTTTCTTTGCTCTTGAACAGCAAGACATGTTTTCATACCCAGAAATGTGAGGGGCCCCCTTTCCTTTAAACTCAGTGAACTGCTGTGTTAGTTCTTTTTGGAAATGCCTCGCTTGTGGTTTGTCTGCAGCGCCTGCACCAGACTCCTTTCTCTACCATTCTGTGTTACTGACATAGCGGTACTGTATGTTTAACTCTTATGTAGCAAACAGTTACATCCGGACAGTCCAGAATACTCTGCATATACTGTACATACTCTTCATATTGGTAGGTGATACTTTCAAGAGTGACTGCAGAGAATGACAACCACAGATGGATATTTCATATGTACACCAGGCTAGGTCTTAGTTTCCCTGGACTCATAACTAGAGGGACTCATCTAATTTTGGGTAGACTGGCATTCAAGGACAGAGTACTCTGGCATCCTGGCATTAAATGTTACTGCTGTCTGCCATCCAGTTCATTTCAACATCAAAGCTGATGGATTTAACACTTGAATTACTGCCATATTCTTAGAACTTGAATATCGGTTATAATTGTCCTGGGTGATGAGTTCTATGATTTTATATTGCTTCTTGTGCTAGTAACTATCATCATCCCATGTTCCATACATTATACACTTTATTTGTCTCAATTATTTATTCTTTACAGTAATATTATAGGAACAGCAATGTACTAAAACTGTGTTTTATTTAGGAAAATAGCATCTGTACTTACCCTATGTGCTTTTTCCTCATTTCAATGGTTTTCTCCTTGGAGTATTGCTCACACATGTTTGCTTCTGTCAATCTTCTTGGCACAGAAGTACAGATCAGCTGAGTTTCCAGGACTGTTGTATAGCCACAGGCTGTGAGGTGTAAGAGCTGTTCTCTTGCCTTATGCTCTCCCTCTATTTATAAGCCTGCTGAGTTTTCTAAGGACACTGCCTTCTCCACTCCCCACTCACGCCTCTGTCTGACATTAACTCCTCCAGTGAAGACAGGCTAGCAAATGGTTAACGTGGCCAACTTTTACTCTAGTTGATAATATAAAAACTGTACTGTATGCCTTAAACTGCTGTGCAATGTAGTTAATATACATATCAGGGGGAATATATAACCCAGCTATGCCAATATTCCTGAATAGGTTGGTGTAAATGTGGCACTTATTCGGCGCATAGCCTGTTTTTGCTCCAAGATGTACCATATTCTTGATTTTGCTATTCCCTCACCAGTTTTTATGAAGGGAAGAGGAAACTGAGACTTTCTGAGGCCCCACTAATTTACTATAACTTATGTCATTAGACTGGTGCAAGATATACTATAACTCTACCTGAGTCCCCGACTGGCACCAGAATTACTAAGAGGCAGGTGCATCTTAATAACCTGGTCACATCTTGCTCCAGCTTGATATATGCATGTCACTGTACGCATATTAATTCTGTGTGTATAACCCGTTGGCTATTAAGTGGTTAATTCTAATGACTATCTGACAAACTTTGGATTACTGTTCTTTGTTACTGTTTTACACTCTTAGGACTAGACGTCACCCTGATAACAACAGCTTTGTTGTTATCAGTGTTTCTGATTTGTACGTGGCTATGCTGTACATGATATTATGTTTTAGTGTTGTAGTATTTGGGTAGATTTTAAGACTTGGAATATGATACTCTGTTTCTTTCCGAAAATAAGCCCTTGTATGATTTTCAGGATTTTTGGAATATGTTTGAAATATAAGCCCTACTCCAAAAAATAGTTCGAGTTACAGTTTATTAAAAATAATGTCTAGGCATCTATATGTGTAAAGAAATATCTAGAATACAGAAGGACAGATACAGTAAACCCTTCATCATGAAAAGCAGTCACCTCCAAAAGAATCACACCCCTAAGACATTGACCTTAATGCCGGGGGCCCCACGGGACATAAATGCCACAATTTGCCCGCAGCGGAGACGCTGCGGGAAAAATCGCGGCGTTTTGCAGTGCAAGCAAAGGGGATGGGATTCAGGCGAATCCCATGCCCACTTTGCGGAAGAAGCCGTTGCGGCTTTGTAAATCACAGCATGTCAATTATATCTATGGAAACGCCGATGGATTTCCCATAGATATAATTGTAACAGAAAGTCCGCAGAGGAAAATTCTGCGAACTTTCTATTGAAAGCACTGTGGAAAGAACCACAGTGCGTTCAGGTCGTGGTTCTTTCCGCAGTGCTTTAGCGCTGCGATTACAGCCCGTGGGGCCTTAGGGAGCCTTCACACGGTGTAAACGCGCGTGTATTTTTGCAAAATACACGTGTAAAAATAAGACTCCCATTGACTTCAATGATATTTTTTACACGTGTAAAAATACGCCTGTTAAAATACACCTGTAAAATGTCATTGAAGTCAATAGGAGTCTTAGGGCCCCTTCACACGGAGGATACGCTGGCTGATTTTTAATGTGTAAACGTTCCTAATCAGCAGCGTTTAAAACAGGTCCCATTGCTTTCTATAGGAGCCGGCATACGTGCGCTCCCCATAGAAATGAATGGGCTGCTTTTTCCCATTCATTTCTATGGGGAGCACACGTATGCCGGCTCCCATAGAAAGCAATGGGACCTGTTTTAAACGCTGCTGATTAGGAACGTTTACACGTTGAGAATCAGCCAGCGTATCCTCCGTGTGAAGGGGCCCTTATTTTTACACGTGTATTTTGCAAAAATACACGCGCGTTTACTCCGTGTGAAGGCTCCTATAGGGAGCTATTTGTACAAGATGGTACTAGTGAGACAGTTCTCCACAACAATAAGGGTTGACTACTAGTAGTGCGGGGCTCCCATACACAGATATGGTGATCCCACTGGAATCATTTTAATTTCTGAACCTGAGGGTTGTGGCTGCTTCTGGTCACCAAGGAGAGCCAACCAGTACACTTCGCTGCAATGGAACACTTAAGCAATGGCAAGGGACTTGACAGTTTCAGGCCATTGATAGGACTTACACAGATCTATGTGATATGGAGGAAATTGTGGAGCTGTTTGGCCACAGACACTGGCAGACATGGTCTTGGGTCTTCTGGATAACTTCACTGATCTTTATTGATGATTTCTGTGGTTCAGTTGAAGAGGTCTTGATTAGAGATGAGCGAACAGTGTTCTATCGAACACATGTTCGATCGGATATCAGGGTGTTCGCCATGTTCGAATCGAATCGAACACCACGTGGTAAAGTGCGCCAAAATTCGATTCCCCTCCCACCTTCCCTGGCGCCTTTTTTGCACCAATAACAGCGCAGGGGAGGTGGGACAGGAACTACGACACTGGGGGCATTGAAAAAAATTGGAAAAAGTCATTGGCTGCCGAAATCAGGTGACCTCCATTTTAGACGAATAGTGGATTTCAAATCCGGGTCATATGAGAATGTGAACTTTGTGACTATGAGACAGGGATAGCTGTACAGGCAGGGATAGCTAGGGATAACCTTTATTTAGGGGGGAATGTTATTAAAAATAACTTTTTGGGGCTCTATCGGGTGTGTAATTGTGATTTTTGTGAGATAAACTTTTTCCCATAGGGATGCATTGGCCAGCGCTGATTGGCCGAATTCCGTACTCTGGCCAATCAGTGCTGGCCAATGCATTCTATTAGCTTGATGAAGCAGAGTGTGCACAAGGGTTCAAGCGCACCCTCGGCTCTGATGTAGCAGAGCCGAGGCTGCACAAGGGTTCAAGCGCACCCTCGGCTCTGATGTAGGAGAGCCGAGGGTGCACTTGAACCCTTGTGCACCCTCAGCTCTGCTACATCAGAGCCGAGGGTGCGCTTGAACCCTTGTGCACACTCTGCTTCATCAAGCTAATAGAATGCATTGGCCAGCGCTGATTGGCCAATGTATTCTATTAGCCTGATGAAGTAGAGCTGAATGTGTGTGCTAAGCACACACATTCAGCTCTACTTCATCGGGCTAATAGAATGCATTGGCCAGCGCTGATTGGCCAGAGTACGGAACTCGACCAATCAGCGCTGGCTCTGCTGGAGGAGGCGGAGTCTAAGATCGCTCCACACCAGTCTCCATTCAGGTCCGACCTTAGACTCCGCCTCCTCCGGCAGAGCCAGCGCTGATTGGCCGAATTCCGTACTCTGGCCAATCAGCACTGGCTAATGCATTGTATTGGCTTGATGAAGCAGTGCTGAATGTGTGTGCTTAGCACACACATTCAGCTCTACTTCATCGGGCTAATAGAATGCATTGGCCAGCGCTGATTGGCCGAATTCCGTACTCTGGCCAATCAGCACTGGCTAATGCATTGTATTGGCTTGATGAAGCAGTGCTGAATGTGTGTGCTTAGCACACACATTCAGCTCTACTTCATCGGGCTAATAGAATGCATTGGCCAATCAGCGCTGGCCAATGCATTCTATTAGCGTGAACTGAGTTTGCACAGGGGTTCTAGTGCACCCTCGGCTCTGCTACATCAGATTGCTACATCTGATGTAGCAGTGCCGAGTGTGCATCAGATGTGTAGTTGAGCAAAACTGACTCAGCACTGCTAAGTCTGCATTCGCATAGGAATGCATTGGCCAGCCTTCGGCCAATCAGCGCTGGCTCTGCCGGAGGAGGCGGAGTCTAAGGTCGGACCTGAATGGAGACTGGTGTGGAGCGATCTTAGACTCCGCCTCCTCCAGCAGAGCCAGCGCTGATTGGCCGAATTCCGTACTCTGGCCAATCAGCACTGGCTAATGCATTGTATTGGCTTGATGAAGCAGTGCTGAATGTGTGTGCTTAGCACACACATTCAGCTCTACTTCATCGGGCTAATAGAATGCATTGGCCAATCAGCGCTGGCCAATGCATTCTATTAGCGTGAACTGAGTTTGCACAGGGGTTCTAGTGCACCCTCGGCTCTGCTACATCAGATTGCTACATCTGATGTAGCAGTGCCGAGTGTGCATCAGATGTGTAGTTGAGCAAAACTGACTCAGCACTGCTAAGTCTGCATTCGCATAGGAATGCATTGGCCAGCCTTCGGCCAATCAGCGCTGGCTCTGCCGGAGGAGGCGGAGTCTAAGGTCGGACCTGAATGGAGACTGGTGTGGAGCTATCTTAGACTCCGCCTCCTCCAGCAGAGCCAGCGCTGATTGGTCGAGTTCCGTACTCTGGCCAATCAGCACTGGCCAATGCATTTCTATGGGGAAAAGTTAGCTTGCGAAAATCGCAAACTGACAGGGATTTCCATGAAATAAAGTGACTTTTATGCCCCCAGACATGCTTCCCCTGCTGTCCCAGTGTCATTCCAGGGTGTTGGTATCATTTCCTGGGGTGTCATAGTGGACTTGGTGACCCTCCAGACACGAATTTGGGTTTCCCCCTTAACGAGTTTATGTTCCCCATAGACTATAATGGGGTTCGAAACCCATTCGAACACTCGAACAGTGAGCGGCTGTTCGAATCGAATTTCGAACCTCGAACATTTTAGTGTTCGCTCATCTCTAGTCTTGATGCATCTTTACTTCTTGTCACATTTCCATTGGCTTGATGAGGACACTGGGATGGCGTCGAAATGTGTTGCCTTTTTATCTATGTACAGTCTGGTGGAATAAATTTTCTAACCTGAATACTGGTCTACCTATGGTATTATTTACACCAGCAATGCTCAAGCGTTATTGCTTTTTTTTTTCCTGTTTATTATTTGCATTTTACCACTGCCTACCCAGACATTTGGTCATGGTGCTGAGCTGCAGCTTTTATTCACTAGGTCAATTGATCCAAGTCCTTCTAGAGCCTATACATTATGGACATTACCATGCAACAGAGGTGCCAAGGTGGCCTATTCTCTATTTTTCTTCCTAAAAGATCTATGTGTGAGAGCCCATCCATCATTGGCATTTGCAACTCCAATTGTTTTGGGTGTAAGGGGGTCTCGTGAGTGGATTGTTGTTTATGGAAAAATATAAGACATCCCCTGAAAATAAGCCCTAACCCAACTTTCAGAGCAAAAAATAATATAAGGCCTGTCTTATTTTCCTAATATTAGAAGCTCACCAATATTAGGGCTAAATTCACATTTGTGCTGTATATTTTTGTTATTATGTGTCATTGTAGGAGCCGTACCTCAAAAATAAACGAAGTGCTGGATTCAATGTCTTTATGATATAGACCCGATATGATTCTGTCACAGTGACCATCATCTTTCAGTGGAATCGACAATGCAGATGTGAACACAGACTTAGATTTTTAAATATATCAAAAAAAGTTTAATGTGAAAAAATATTTAAAAAATAAAAACAACAAAAAGTGATTATATAATTCTATGATTCCAGTCATTTGCTCATTTCCCTGCAGCACTAACAATATCTTGTATGTTTCACCATATTGAATACATGTTTTCTGTCAAAGCTTAACTTTCTTGGGATGAAATAAAAAAAAAACAGTCTGTGTGTGTGTGTGTGTGTGTGTGTGTGTGTGGGGGGGGGTTAATCCTGGAGCACCATGGGGCACAACTTGAGGATGATATAAGGACAGAATACTTAAGTAGCACCTTGTGAACTACCTGTTTTATTCTCTACCCCAAAGTAATTTGCCCTTGCCAGAGTACATATGCCATACCTTTAAATAAAAACATGTATATCACTGTAATATGATCCATACGTAACTATTTAGCAGCACAGGGAATAGGAAAATGTAAAGGGAACCAGTCACCATGAAAATGCTGTGTAATCTACAGGCAGCATGTTATAGGGTTATAGGGTGTGGTAAAAGATTTAGTATAACCTGTCATTCATTCATCTATTTCTCTGATTGTAGTTGTTCACCTTCCTCATCTTTTCCATATGGCTGTTATATACTTGGGCTAGTTTGATGCTAAAATTTCTAAATTGTGGTGCAGTCTAAGGAATCTATTCTAGTCCCCATGGTTGTCACCACACATTGGTGAATACAATTTTGGTTTTATCATCCATCGCCATTCACTGTGAAAAATCCAGCACATATTTACACTGTCTGACTATTAGTGAAACATAAGCCTTTTTATTACTAAACATCATGACTAGAAATATTTAATTCCATTCTTTCTGCTGGGATCCCACTGATAAGACGGTCAATGCTTCTGAGAGCTTAGCAATTCGGTAATATCTGGAAACATGAGCTTTTAAATACAGAAGCCTGTTTCACCATGTGCAGTACACTTTTAGCCTTCTGTATATATAGACTAAGATATAAGTCTGAAATATTTGACACTGTAACATGACTCACCTGAGTGTAAGATAGGCATTATCTAGGGGTAAGCAGCAGGTGTAAAAACCCATGGTTAAAGAAGTACAAAGTACTTATGAAGCTACATCCCCTGGATCTTCTAGGACTAACATCGAATGTGGCTGCAGCTGGGGTTGTGCTATAGTCACAGTTTTTTTTAAGAAAAACTAAAGACAGAAAATATACAAAAATTTAAAAAAAATACAAAAAGTTTTTTAAAAAATCGTAGAAATTTATTTCTCCCCTTCCTTAGTCTTATTTTGTTTCATATTCCAATTAAAACTGAGACATATATAAAGATATTTTCTATGTGTGTCTCAGAAGTTCTCCCAGCTCTTTGTCAAGCTGTTGGAATACTGACTGCACCAGGAGCCTCCCCCCAGATATGTCTGAAGTAGAAAAATGTTGCTTAGACTCCACACCTTAGCTAAACCCAACGCTGAGTCAGTCTTCCGCAAAGATGGAGCAAATGGGCATTAACATCTTTGGGCTTCAAATTGCCAGCATAGCGCTTACAAATGGCTCAGGGGCCTATGTCCATTCATTTTTCCTAAACCATCAGTCTTATTCTTCAACCCAGTTACATTTGTGCATGAAGAAGGCTGCTGTATTGCCCGAAATGTTGTGTTTTCTATGGCAGTGAACAAATAAAACTAGTACAAATACTATACTGATGAAGTGTGCTGTCGTATAATACAGGACGCCGAGGCCTCTATTGCAAGAGATGTTCTTTATCTCCGCTCTGCTTAAAGGAGTTCACTGATCCCGTGTCAGAGGAATCTAAAGGACATGCACAATCCGTAGAATATATGTAATGTGAAATTTCATTAATACATTAGTGAGGGCAATTGTATTGTTCCTTATTAGCATTCATCTCCAGATTCTGGATAATCCCATCAACATATCAATTTTACTCATTAGATAGATCTCAAATAGATGAAACAAAAATATAACTTTTATTCACCAAAATATAAAAACACATAAGGCTAAGGCCCCACGGGACAATCCGCAGCTCTAAAACGCTGTGGGAAAAACGTTGCGAGTTTTCCTCCGCGGACTTTCTGTTACAATTATATCTACAGGTTAGCCGCCGGGGTTTCTGTAGATATAATTGACATGTTGTGATTTCTAAAACTGCGCCGGTTTTGGAAATCGTAGCGTGTCGGCGCTGCTGTTTTTACTGCAAAGTGAGCATGGGGCCCCGGTAATTTGCAATAACTGTAAAACATTGCAATTTTTCCCGTAGCGTTTCCAGCCAGTGGGGCCCAGGCCTAATGGATGAAAACAAATACAAAAATACACATATAAGATGTCTGCATAGACTATGCTATTCTACTCACTAATTTTGCAACAGGGGAATTAAAGGGGAATGATAGAGAAAAAGAAAATGAATTCATCTATCATTCTCAAAACCCCCCACTGATAAGGACTAGAGATGAGCAAGTAGTATTCGATGGAATACCTCCCCTGCATAGTTATTGGTGTAATCGGTTGAAAACCATGTGCTAAACGCAGTAAAAATTTGATGCCCCTTCCACCTTCCCTGGCACTTTTTTTACACCAATAACTATGCAGCGGAGTATTTGATCGAATACTACTCGCTCATCTCTAATAAGGACTGAATGTGTCTCATATTAAAGCTGCCCTTATACAGAGACAAATCTCCAGATTCTCTCCTGCAGATATAGAGGATTTAAAGGGGTTGTCCCATCTCAAGGATCCTATCTATACTGCTAGCTTATGTGGATGTAAGACTTTTCCTAAATACATTGCTTCTGCAAAACTGCTTTGTTTGGCTGCTATATGAGATTATTCCCTTCATTGTTTTCACTGCATTTCCATAACCATGGACCTGGGGATGAACTTATCTCTCCGCCCAGGACAAGTGATGTAGCTCCCTGCTCTCAGGAGGGAGGGGGAGATGAGTACTCAGAGCAGCTTGTATTTATGAGCCGTTTATCTCCCTCTTCCAGTTATCAGGTTGGCTAATTGAATTTTGCTGATAAGGGCTGAGACAGGGAGTCCGTTACCTCTGTATGTAAGCACAGACCTAAAATTGAGTTTATTGCAAGCTGACTCTTGGTCCTGTAGCGTGTAAGTTTGGGATTCTCATCACCTAACAAATCCAGCTCTGCTACATCAGCTTCATATTGTGCATCTTCCAGTGATACTGTGCTAATTTATTTACAACCATAACTCATTACTGACTGCAAACATGTACTGCTATGAAGAGAGATAGCAGAGCTGGCTTTGTCTGGGAGACAAAGTGAAACCCCGCCCACCAATTCACCGAGAAAACCAGGAAGTAAACAGAGCATACAGCCTACAAGTTGGTGAAGAGGCGAGTTGGGAATACCCCTTTAAGGTAGCGTCTTAAAAAAAAGACCTAGGTGCTAAAGATTGTCTTAGTCCATCCATATAAAATGAATTGAAGGGTAACTCTCCCATCCACACATTGCAGAAAAATATCTGCAGCAGGATGCTGTGATTGCAAAAACCATTTTCTGGCGTTTTCTGTAGTTATAATAGAAGCAGAAAGTCTGCAGAGGAAAACTCTATGGACTTTCTGTGAAAAGCACTGTAGAAAAACATGCAAGGTAGTTCCACCTAAGTATTTTCTGCAGCAATTTTTGGCTGGGGCTCACTATGTCAGGCCTTAGTTTAAAATAGTGATATTGGTTTGTGGATGTGTAAAAGTGTTCTTTATTTCTTAGCACAAAATACTTGTAGCAAGTGGATGTGCAGACCAAATTCTGCTGAATCCCTTCTATGAAAACCTAATTATTAAACTCTGGATTACTAGCTCAGGGAACACCTAGACACAGTCTGAGGATAGGTATAGATGTCCCAATTCATTTGAAATAGTGTCAAGTCTTTTATATCATTTTACAGATAAGACTACACAATCCATGTGCCAAATTCCAAGGTTGTACAAAGTCTAGAAATAAATAAACCAGTCTCCTGAGTCATCAAATTAGTTTCTTTGAAAGACAAATACAAACAAATGGACTTTCACATAATACTATTGTTTAACCCATCGTTAGCAATTCCCTCCTCTTGTAAATGATATAACCTATAGTAACCTATGGAGTACATTAGGAAATGCTCATTCCCTGAAGACTTCAACTCTTAACCTCATTCCTTACAGATGTTATTCCATGTACACCTGACAACCAAAAATAAAATCATATAGGGTAAACAATTAGTAACTATGTATACATATGTATTTCCTTATCTTAGCAGTTCATGTTCATAGAATATAGGCCTCATCATATGACCTTTATTTGGTGCTACTATCCTGTTACCTTTGCAGTTTTTCAGAAGAACATTTACAAGCCAAAGCAAATATGTAATAACCAAATAAGCACATAAAAACAAAAGCACAATTTTGAATAAAATTTGCAATATTCCGATAAACTACTCTTTAATCCATTTTATGGGGTTAGCAGAAAATGAGTTTCCCCATTAACTAAGCTTGTTGATATCATGTTATTTTTGACCAATTTCCTCATAATTCCTTAATCTTATCCACATCCGCCTTAACCTGAAGATTGCAGCAGGATCTATGACAAGTTGGACCTATAATCTGACACATACCCCCTTGGGCTGTCATTATTATTTTTTCTTCATGATGTCTTACGAACTTGTTATCCCAGTCATTATTCAGAAATTAATTCAGCATCCCCGCCTGGGGCAATATCAATGGCAGATAATTCAGAAGACATGGACATAGCTTCACCGAAACGAATGTGATAAACAGCATTTGGTATGGACCATAAAATCTAAGCTTCAGGCTCTTTCTTGTACCCAGTCTCCTGGATGCAGAGTATCTACTACTTCTTATAAATCTGAATCAGGCCAGAGGCTATTTAGGCCTCATTCTGGCTCCGGCCCACCGCTGGTTATTCTGTTTACCTCTGGGAATCAGCTCACCCTGTGCCTCACTCCTGCCTGTTTTGCCTTTTCCTTTGCTTTTGTACTTCCTGTTTCTGGCCTCCGTGTATGACCCTGCTTGCCTCCTAGACCACCTCTTCTGGACCACTGATCCGGATACCTTGTGACCTCCAGTGTATGACCCGGCTCTTCTGACTACTCTTCTGCTGCACCCTATTTTACCTCGTGACCTCCTGTGTAACTACATCCTGACTACCCCTGAATTCTGTGTGACCTCCTATGTACCAACTTGACCTGTTCGACTTTCCTGCTTCTACCATCCCCTGACGATCATCTATACTGCACTTAGCCCTGCTGACCAGCTTCTCCTGTTTCTTCACCCACTGAAGTGAGTGGTTTTGGGTTTTCTGGTTCCACTGCAACTTAAGGTGCGCTAAGTATGTGATGCTCTCTGGGCGACTGCGGTTCTGGGTTCCAGAATTTATTAAGTCCAACTCCACCATCAAGAGCTCTGGGAGAAGACCTCTGGGGCCTGGTTCCACTCCGGTTAGGAGAGCTTTGGACACTCTGTGCTGTTTTTGCCTCGGTGTGCGGGGGGATTATGGTTGCCCAGGACTAACTGTCTGTTATTATTGCACTAGGTTCCTAACACTAATATATCTCTTCCATAGCCTTCTAAGTTTTCAATATAGACCTTTCCACCTTACCACTACTCTGACGGTGACATGGTGTATGGAAGACTCAAAGAATGGCTAAATCCTGCAAAATGTGGTGTAATACTTTTTTAAACTTCTCTAAAATGTCTTCCCTTATCACGCTGTATTACCTTAGATAATCCAAATGTCTGTATGTAGCCACCACTAGGAGACTCTATAGCTGTGGATTTGTACAGCTAATAATAGATGGGAGTGATGTAAATATGCAATGAGTTAGCACTTGTGGTTGTTACTTTATGTCCTAAAGTGTGTTAAAAGGCATAGGTGGCAATAGTATCATGAACCGAATACATTATCTAAAATAATAATTAAATTGCACCATTTGGCAACCATTCACTTGTCATAGGCTTTCAAAATACATAGAAACTGCATAACTTTGCATTATAGAAATGTGCTTGCAGTCTTCAGTACTACTGCGATAGTCAGAAGCTTTTCTTTCTAAATATTGTTGAGAACTGAAGAGAAGGACTGTCTGCAATAAACTACTGTACTAAAATAGGAAGTTAAAAAAAGACAAGGGATCGTCAAGTTTATTCAGGCTCATATATAGATTATTCCTACATGGAATAATATGCTGAGGAAAGCAAAACAAGAATTTTCTAAGGTTTTAAAATGCACCTGCAAGGAACAATAATCTCAGCACTTAAGAACATCTGCACAAATGAGTGTTATTTTCATTGTCAGCGCTTTTCTCATAGGGGTTATCCACTTTTTCCAATACTCAACTTAAGGAATGATCACAGGGTCATCCACTGTCAGATCCAGGCATCCCTGGGGTCAATTCTCAGTATACAAAGACAACAAAAATGCTATATAGATGCTCACTAACAGGAGCTATCATGTGCGATTCTGCTCATCTGTCTAGTAAACTAACTCCTCCTGCTCTCCTCCTGTGCTGGTGCACTTCTGAGGGTGTCTGAAGGATACCTGATGGTGGAGATAGTGCCCAGGGACAGGTCTTAGGGCTAGTTCACACGGGGACATGGAGGAGGATTTTGACAGCGGAATCCATGTCATAATCCTCCACCATACAAGACTGCTAGCTTTTTTTTTTCCTGCTAGCAGAGAAAAAGAAGTGACATGACCTTTCCTCAGGCGTTTTCTGAAAAAGAAGCAACATGACCTTTCTTCAGGTGTTTTTCGCCTGAAGAAAGCAATAAAAGTGAATGGGAAGCGGTTTTTACCACGCGTTTTTTTTTTCCAAAAAGCGCGTTTCGGTTTTTTTACAAAAAAACGCGGGACACAAAAATGTTTTTTTTGCGTCCCATTCTCTTTAAGGATGGGAAAACTGCCTGGAAGCAGTTTTTATTTAAAAAAAAAAAAAAACTCTCCACAAAAAGCGTGCCAAGGTAAAAAAAATGCTTCCTAATTAGGAAGCGTTTTTTTTTTCCGGTGCCAAAATAAGCCACACATTATTTACGTGTGAACTAAGCCTTAGTGACCATTGTTGTGTAGGAAAAAAAACTCCGGAGACAAGAGGTATGCAAAAACAGGTTATCTTACAAGTTTTACCTGATATAGAACAAAGGCTTTATAGGTACAATTCTTATAATGTCACCTCTTAGGCTGGGGCTGTTGGCAAATCCTTTGGGCAGTCTGTGTTTCCTTTGCAGAGGCAGACTTTGTTGTAATTTCTGTGCCATTGTCTCTTACAGACGGTGCATCAAGTTTCTATAGGTTCCCACTGCAGAGTATAGATCAGCAGAGTGTCTTATCTGTCTTGTGGAGCAGGCAGGATCAGGGCTCTAATTACACTTATAAGATACTTATCTGATTATGGGGATAATGTCACTCCTTAGGGAGAGACCACCTTCTCAGGTGTGTGGAGACTTATACAGCCATAGTTGCTCCACTGCAAGGGAACATGGGAAGAATATGCAAATCTGTCTCCCAAGATGTAAACAGGGAGACAGTGCCTCTGTTATGCTGCCCTCTATAGCAAGCACCCTGAACAACATGCCCGACTTCCCAGAAGTCTTTACTGCATAATGCGGGGTTATAACCAAATCAATTTCTCAGCTACGGACGACACCGTTTCTGTCTCCCTGTTTACACCTTGGGAGACAGATTTGCATATTCTTTCCAAGATACTTATCTGGCACACTCTCCTCTATGCCAAGCAGAGATTGTTTCCATCTTCTATCTGCAGGAAGCACGTAGCACTGTGCTAGTTGGGTGGTTGCAAGGATAGCTAGATTTCTGGCTCACACTAGCATTGCCTTTCCATTATTTGGGTCTATCCAAGGGCCCAAACAACAGAGAGGCAGACCGCTAATACAGCAGTAACACACAGATTCCGATGGACCACATTTACTATAATAGGGATCTTCTAGTGTCTTTCATTGTAAAGTTGAAGCCAGTGGAGTAACTGTTACTCTTACTTATTGTGTCCACCTACCTTGCCATATAGATTTTAAACCTGTGGGCAGGGTGCGTGCTCTTCTCCTCTTTTCTCTAGCAGTGTGTGCACACTGCTGCTGGTAAATCACCTCTACTGCGTGTAGAAGGAGGAGAGGCCATCTCACGGGAAGAAGCGGGGAGGGTAAGTATGTAATATGGGTCAGGGGTACGGCTGAGTAGGTAGGGAAGGACAGGATAGCTAGAGAGAGAGGGAGGGGGTGTATGGGAGGGGAGGAGTGAGGAAGGAGGGGGTAGTGAGGTGAGAGGGGTTAGGAAAATACATAGCCGGAAGCAGGAGGATGTTAAAAAAAAGTAGGAGTCTCTAGAGGCCCCCATAGACACCAAGAAATCAGTCAGAACACACTTAAAAGTATATAGGTACATTTATTAACCCATTAATAGCACTAATAGACACTTGTTTAAGAAAAAAACACATTTTTTTGCCCGGAAAACCCCTTTAAGAAAACACGCATTCTTGTCTGAGAACATGTGATTATAGGGAGCGGTGGGAAAGAAATAATTATATAATGTATTGTATATAGTCATTAATGCTATGTGCAGAAGGCTACAAGGTGCCAATGAACATGAAAGCGGCAGAGCAGGAGTATGTGGTGGAGTGAGTCCTATCCTGCTCTCTCTCTGTTATAAACTGAAGTAGAATCATGAAGAAGGAGTTTGAATGCACTTCCTTTGTCATATCTGCTTGCATGTGCCAGTGACATGACAAAGGCAGAGCAGAATTGTGGAGGGAGATGACAATAAAAAGCAGCATCTGCTGCACTTTCATAATAGGAGCAGTATGGGAGCTGAGCACTCTGACCTCTGACCTTACTGCTAATGAATCAATGGATGCCAGGAACTGTAGCTGCACCAGCAGTGCTACCACCTAAAAGAAGCTTCAATCTGCCATCTGAGGCAAGAGTCTCATCTTGCCTCATGACAGAGATGGCCCTGTTTGGTAGTTCACATACTTCTTTACTGAGGCATATTCTTATTTTTTGGACTGGAACTAGTCTACACTGAGCTGCAGTACCATATACAGCCATAATGTAACAATTTTGCCTGTTTGGGGCTCTGCGCCACCCTCCATGGCACATTTCGGCGCAGGAGGTGTGTTCAGTTATGATTCCTTGCTTTAGGTTCTTGTTGCTGTGTCTGAACACTGCTCTATTCCCTCACCTCTGTAATTGATTTTCCCACCCTCACCTTTGCACTTGCTCTTTGCCTTTCTGTGCGTGCTGGCTCTATACTATTACTGTTTGTATTTGCATTTCTGACCTTTGTCTTTTCTTGTGACTATTCTCTTGGATTTTGATTCTGTACTGTGCTGCTTGAGGCAGAGACAGGTGTACAGGTACAGATTAGGATTCACTGTCTTGTCATTCCCTTCCTCCCAGGGTTCACCAGCAGCTACTGGTGCAACATATATGGGCAACATGGAACCTTTATTCAGCTGGTTGCTAATAGTAACAGACCAAGCAACAGACCTCCACATATCAGACATTAAACTATCCTAAGGATAGCTGATAACCCTTATAGGCTGGATTAAGTCTCCATTTTTCATGTCTTTTGATTTGCTCACTGTTAGATGTAGAACAACAAAAATAATGGCAGGGCTGGATCTATCAAATTATGGACACCCATGACTCCCAATAAACCCCATTGTCCATAATTGGGTCTGCCAGGTTTCTGTCATAGAATTGATCATTTTATCTACTATGCTACTTTGTCTGTATTTGCGGGTGAACAAAACCTGACCAAACCTCACCAAAGGCTAAGATTTTACTTTCTTGGTTTGCCTTGCACGAACAGATCATCTTTCTTCCTTGTTACCTCAAATGGCTTAGAAAAAAATGTGTATCAGAGCAACTGTGGTTGTAACCCAGACAGTCTGGTGTTTCCAGATATAAACTCATTCATGTTTTCTGGAGATAGGGATCAGCAATTCTGTTTGTGCTGACTGCAGGGAGAGAGCAGAAGGCTATGAGACAGATTAAAGAGTCTTCTGCATACATTATATAAGTCGCAATGATCTACAAAGAATGTGTAGCCTGTCAAGTCTGTGTATAATAAACTAACAGAGCAAAGAGTAACATTACAATGTAGAATGTGTCCAATACAATGTATAGTATACAGGAAGAAATGCTTAGGGACAAGCAAAACTACACATCCTTATTACAGGCTTTGATACAATAAGTATACTGGACTAAAAAAACGGAACATCACTAAGACTAAAACTAAAACAAACATCACCTGTATGTCAGGTCAGTCCTGCTATACATTTACTGAGTGTTTATAGGGCAGAATCCTAACAGCAAACATAGATAAATACTGTAAGTCTTATAGCTGTGTTTACCTTAATTCCATAGCAGTCGCAAAAATGTCTGAAAAAGTATAAAATCTTAATCATATTACACAGCATACAGCATAGTGTAGACTCTATAGTTTCGTGTGATGTGCCATTTTTGATTGACACTTAGTATATAGAGCATTGCCTAGACTGAGTACACACGTCCATTTCTCAACTGAGAGCAAGAATTGCTACGTAAGTATCTTTTAAACACAAAGGGGGAAAGTGACTACACTTTTTACAGCTGGTTGGCCCAGAAATATGCCGCTTTGTCCATTTTCTGACCAGGTTGTCCATTTTCTGACCAGGTTGTCCATTTTCTGACCAGGTTGCCACTTTTGTGAAAAATGAACAGAGCAGAAGTCAGGGTGGGTTGGCATGTGTGTGATGCCTTGACCCAACAGATTTATTAGAACTCACTTCAGCCTCTTAATAAATCTGGACATCTGCTGCCACTGCTCATATTATTAACCCTGGCGCAAGTCTTATTAAAGAATTATTTCCAAACATTGCACCTCTCCTAATTATTGTGGAAAATTGCTTGAATTTCTGCCAAGACAGTGACTAGGGTGACTAGGGTGATGCAGTACCAGGATAACCAGGTGACAAAAATGAGGGGTACATATATACTCCTAAGTCATTGCTTACTTTCTTTATTGCACGTTGTGATGTTGTTATAAGTATGTTCTGTATGTTCTGTTCTGATTACTTATTCTGCTTTGTCTGCCTAGCAACAGTGAGGTAGTAATGGAGGAGGAGCTGAGCTTAGGGGGAGGAGTGGTTAGACAGGGAGCCATGATGGAGCATGGAATAAAGTGTTCTGATCTACATGAGTAACCATCTCACTGTGGACTTATTCCAGAAGACCTGCATCCTCACTACAACACTACACACGTTAAATAAATGCATGTACGCGGACTATAGACCCCCATCACACTATACAGGGCCCTTTACATACAAGCAATCTGGCCTCCCCTGTACTTTGCATGAGCCTATATAACAGGTTATATGGGAAATAATTGGTTATATTGGCAATATAAGCCTTATTAGTTATGGTTTAATTTTCCATTAGACTTTGTACGTAGGCTGTGTGCTGTGTGCACATGTCATTAGAGCCGCAAGGCAAGGCAAGGTGTCAAGTAAAGGAAAGGTGTTTAGGACTTAAGGCGAATGTTTCAAGGCGCACCCATCACTTCAAACATACAGATAAACAATCCTTTATTACAATTCTGATTTAATTGACATTTATTAAAAAGAACATACCACCAGGAGTGCATCCTGAGGAACACCTATTAACTAGCTGACAGACTGAATTAAAGGGATTCAATCATCAGAATCCCTTTTTGAACTAAGACCACGTCAGAATAACCTCAAGAAAGGCTATTCTTCTCCTACCTTTATTATTCTGATCCATGCCGCTGTTCCAGTGTTATTTCTTTTTTTTCACTGTATGCAAATGAGTCTTCAGAAATCACAGGGGGCGTTCCCCTTTGCTCAAAAAGCACAGGGGGCGTTCCCTGTGTTGTCCAAAGACTCTCCAGTGACGCCTCTGTCTTCTGCTCCTGACTGCCTCTCCGCCAAACAGACGCTCGTGTAAGAGGCCACAGGAAAATGGCATGCACCGTCGGATCTTTTGGCTGAAGACGCGGCCGATGACGTGGCGAAGAGGCAGTCTGGAGAAGAAGAGTTTCGCTTGGGTTTCCATTCTTCAATTCAGCTTACCGAAAAACAGAAACTCAATCCACTAACAAAGCAGGTACACCCGTGTACTCTATAGACTATAATGGAGATTGCCGGATTTCCAGCTGGTTCTCACCCAAAAAATATGGAGAGAAAAGTCCTGCTTGCAGTTAAATTAATATACAGATGGCGGGCTATACTAAGGACTCCTTCTCACAGTCTGTGAACAGGACTTTGGAGCAGCTCCCCATCTACTATATACTTAACCAGCAAAGTTGTTGTAACTGTTAAACACAAGCTCTTCTCTCCCCCTCCAATGTCCTCTGCAACTCCACCATATGATTCATTTGTGAATTGCGATGGCCACAATGGTCCTCTCCTCTGTCATTTCTGTGTGTCAGTGTCAGACATTTTTTGTAGCATCAGATGAATGATCATTCATTTGTTCCCACTACTCTGCTTCTCAGAGGTCAGAGGTCAAGCTTAAAGGCATAGCAGCACATATGGCACAGAAGACAGCAGAGGGGGAGAAAGGGGATTCAGGACCTGAACACATGTGGGCGCATGCGCAGTGGCTGTAGTAGAAGCAGCATACTACTGCGCATGCGCCCAGGCCATTTTTTTAAAGCAATGTCAGTTCGCAAGCGCCAGAGGAGGACGGGACCCGAGGACATCGGAGGAAGAGGAGGCGTGGATGAAGAAGACGGCACACCCTGAATGCCCGCCCACCGTGCACATTCGGTAAGTTTATCACATTCTGTTTTAGGGTTTTATTTTAAAACGGGGGGTGGGGGTGTCAGTTTAATATAACTTTTACGGTGCCTGGATAGCCTTTTTAAAGGCTATTCAAGCATATGTGGGGCTCTATCAGCATGATTTTGCTGATAGAGCCACTTTAAGACTGAGAGAGAGACTAAGCTATGAAGAGCTATGGCCATTTGCATCTCTCCTTCCCTTGGCACCACCTTTTCCTCTTTCCATTACAGTGTATGACATAGGAAACGCTGCAGTCCATCACTATACTGTACCTCTATTTGTTTCCTGCTCTCCTACAGAAATCTGAGTTCTACTGTATCTTTACGCATGGGGAGACCGAAACTTTCTTCACATGTAACTAAGACAGGGCATCCTCTACTGCGAGACTGCTGCTCAGACTATACAAATTAATAGCCCTGAAAGCCACTCTAGTATGCCATGCACACTGCATCATAGGCCACCACATGAACTTTCACCCTTGCACAATCATAAAGCAGCAGATAGCATAACCAGGGGAAGACCAGAAACGTTTGTTCCGACCGCTGAGTCATTCAGAGGTGACTGCCTCACCAGTGTCAGTCGGAACATGAGAACTCATACCTGGTCAGAAAGAATCAACAGCAGAGCCATAAGGCAGAGCATGGTACACAGCATGTATGTACAGGGGTATAATATAGAGAGCAATAGGTATAGTATGATAAGAATATAAGTAAATGTATGAAATAGGCAGTACAAGCCCAACTCAACTCTTAAACGGTCACTAACTTTCCAGACAACTTAGTCTAATCAACCTCGCTACTGTTGCTACCATAAGGTGTATGCCTCCTTCCTAATTTGCTGTTCCCTTCCTGTTACTAGGGAAGATTTGTCTAGGATGCCCTATTAATCATGTCAGCCAGGTTGACCCCACTATTCAGGACACCTAGGCTAAGTCATTAATGGCAATGTACTGTAGGTAACAGAATCAGAGTAGAATCAGGAATGGCTAGAACTGCCAAGTCAAAGTCACAGGCACTGGTGAAATTTAGAGATAACTTGAGGTCAGAGTTACAGGTGTTGGAACAGCGGCAACAAGCCAAGTTGAAGGACAAATGTAAAGGTTAGATGTCAAGAGGAAATTTGAGTTCAGGGACAAAGGTGAGAAAACAGAATCTGAGCATGTCAAAATAGGAACGTCAGAAGTGAGGACCGGACATAGGATTTGATATCAGAAACAAAAATAAAACATGAAAGAAGTTTTCTGCTTGTCTCAATAAGCAGTGCAACACACTATTTACAGAGGAAACAGAAGGGTTTGAGTCAGTGGCGTAACTAGGAATGGTGGGGCTCCGTGGTGAACTTATGACAAGGGCCCCCCGACCGATGCCAAAGACCTTGACCAACTGACCCCCCCACACACACACATTTCTGCGCACACTATAATGCCCCATAGTAGCCCCTGCACACAGTATTATGTCCCATAGTAGCCCCTGCACACAGTATTATGTCCCATAGTGGCCCCTGCTCACAGTATTATGTCCCATAGTGGCCCTGCACACAGTATCATGCCACACAGTGGCCCTTGCACACAGTATTATGCCACATAGTGGCCCCTGCACACAGTATTATGCTCCATTGTGGACACCCATTAACAATTATTATACTTTTTGGACCCCAGAGTATAATAATTGGAGACCCAGGGGGGATTAAAAAAAACAAAAAAAAACACTGTTACTTACCTATCTCCCGGATCTGCTGCATTCTCCGCTGCTGTCGGCCATCTTCAATGACGTCCTGGACGTCATGTGACCTGGGGGGCCTGCGTTGCAACAAACCAGTTTTTTATGTTCTGTTACCTCTCTTGGGCCTCCGATCATTGTATTCAGGGGTCCAAAAAGACTCCCAAGTATAATAGTGCTTGTTGGGCCCGCGGTGTCACTTACCGATCCTGGCCCCTGCCAGGATTGGTAAGTAAGTAGGGCCGTTACCGTCTGGAGTAACTCCAGTCGGTAACGGCCTATTAAAAAAAAACGCAGTGGTAGCGGCTGTCGCCGGGCCCCAATTGTCCCGGGTCCTGTGGCAGCTGCTACCCCAGTAGTTACGTCACTGGTTTGAGTCATAAATAAATATATGTATTGTGGAATTATTTTTTCTCTTCCTAATACATATTGCATGAACATTTTACAACCAGTTTTTCAATACCATTAGCTGATTTTAAAGTATACCTCCGGTTATCCTCAAAAACAAAAAATTCAAGTACACTAAAAATTTACTTTTATTAGTATCACTACTAAAATTTCCCCAAAAAAGCTACTCTTAAATTTCTAGGTGCTTTGTATCAATGTAGGGGCATAAAGGATCTAGACATACACTACAAGGTGTGTGCAACTGTGTTGTGATTTTGGTGGTGTTACTGATCCTATGTAACACTTTCACACGGAATCAAGTCTGGCCATAGGATGTATATCCCCCTAAAGATAGCGGTATCACGCGTATATCCCGCTTAGGGTATAATTCACACCTAAATACTCCACAATTTGTTGCTTCTCAGGAGCCGACATATCCTTTTTCTTTCCCATTTTGGGACACACCTGCCAAACTAATTAGCACAGGCGTCTGCAATTGCTTTCAGTGATATAAAGAGCCCTGACACACATCACCATCAATGAGTTTAACTGACAAACAAAAAAATTCTTATCTTATCACTCCTAAACACTTTTTGCATAATAATGTGGAACACAGTGTCGTTGTTCCGGTTGCAGTGAACCCTAGCCTTATTCTCTGTTGGATGTTTGGACTTTTTGTAGGGACTTTTGGTGTGTGATACTAAGTTCTTTTTTTTCCTAACCTTTTGCATAGTGTCAGTTTTCTGTGTTTCACGTTTATCTTCTGCTCTATACTTTGTGTTCCTCATTTTCAGCGTTAGTCCAGTCGGACACCTGTGTGTGTGTGTGTGTGTGTGTGTGTGTGTGTGTATGTATGTGTGTGTGTGTGGGGGGGTTCTGTATCTTGTCCCCCCTTCATAAATGTGACACTAGTTAGGGATTTCTGTTTCACTGGTAGGTGAGCTATTTCTCCGTCTGTGCTCGCGCCCACTCAGGTCAGTTAGTCGGGCCCACGGCTACTTCTAGTGTGCAAGGCAGGAATTTGATAGTATCAAACATTAGTTATTCCAAACAGCTCATACTCTTTATTTGTTTTTTTCTTTTGTGTCTTCTCCTAAACTTGACTGAGAGGTTATCAGTCAGGGGCCAGTCCATGGTCAGAGATCCCCAGACCATAACTCCTAGATATATGTGATGACACAGAACCCAGACAAGACAAACAACACAGAGGAGGTGTCAGCATGCAAAGGGTCAAAGCCAGAGAGACACAGCAGTACAAAATTGTAATGAAAAGAGTAGTCACAAAAGGGAAGCCAAAGGTCAGAGGTCAGTAATACAATAGAAAGAGCAAATTGGAAGCTAGTGAGAACAAAGTCACAGGACAGAGTCAAAACAGCCAGCAAACTTGCCCCAGACTTTATTGGTAGACAGGCTGTGAATCACACAGGTAAGGCTAAGATTAACTATTTGATGGACAGAGGAAAACAAGGTGCATGAGATGGGTGTGGTGGAAATTCAATTACATAGAACAGGAAATAGGACAGTGTTCACACAGAGCAACCAAAACGTAAGCAAAGAATCAAACTGAACACGCCTCCTGTGCTGCAGTGTGTGAGTGGAGGGTGCAGAGATTCGAACAGGCAGAAACATTACAGTGTACTTACACACTATAAATGCTGACAATTCATTTTAACTGTCAGTGAAAATCGCACCAACTACTAACTGCACAGCGTGAATAAGTTTGAAGCCCTGCTCGTTTGAATATGGCTCATTACATATACCTCGGCACATTGGAGTATAAATATAATATCTGTCCAGAGTGTGGATTAGGGGACCTCATACTCATAATTGTGGTTATTCATCCCACTTTTCTTCTAATATTTTACATTTTTTATGATTAGCCTTTTTTTGCATTTTAATGTTAGATGCAATTAAAGTCATATTTTACTTATATATTTTCATTATTGTTTTCCACTGCCTTTCTCTTTTCCCTCCTTTCTTTTCCTTTTGAATTACACAAAACCAAACTGTTTCAGACAACAAGCGCACCAGCAAAATTACAGGACCAGTTACCTAATACCAGTAATAAGGGATTAACAATCTAGCCAAGGTTGTACCAGAAGTGTCAGAGCAAAGTCGTACTCCAAGCCAAATGTCAATACCAAGAAGTCAATGCTAATTCCAATCAGAAGCCAAGGTGGATAAACCAGGAGAAATAGCCAGCAGTCAGAACTAGGAGATCAGTATGTAAAGTCCTTCCCTGAGCAGATTAAGAACCCACTTGATGTAGACAATCACAGGCAAAGACTGAAGTTCTGTAGGGTTTAATACCCTACCTGCCTGTTGAGACAGATCTCTGGGTCTCTGCCTTAAAGTTCTGACAGGCTTTGCAGGCCCAGACAGAGTCATTTGTCTTGTAGTTATAAAAACCTTAAGGTGGTAACTGTAGGCAGGAGCTAATAAACTGAGCCTAATGTTCACACAAAGATTTTTGGTCAAGTCGGTTTCCTGACCAAAAAAAAGTCTAGCAGAGTGTAGCAACAGCAATTATTTGCGTGTATTTTTTGATTGTAGCTTAGTTTGTCTTTTGACACTGTATGGGTGAGCTACAATATAGAATGTCACTATATATGGTTCTATCTCGTCATGTTTTTTGTATTTCTGTCTTAATACTTACATTTGCATTATAATATTATTTAAGAGTTACATACCTGAAATGTTGCACTGAATTATCTGCATCCACAAAAGCAGTGATGACAATAAATCTCAAGAGGGATTTTGGAGTTATATTCTATTTGTTTGACACGTACTAGTAGGGAAATGGTCAGGCCGACACAGAACCTGCACCCATTCACCGCCACCGAAAGAGTGCTGCCAAACCTGTACTACAGTGGGTACGGAAAGTATTCAGACCCCTTTAAATTTTTCACTCTTTGTTTCATTGCAGCTATTTGCTTAAATCAAAAAAGTTCATTTTATTTCTCATTAATGTACACTCAACACCCCATATTGTCATAACCCCCCCCCCCCCCGAAATGTAGATATTTTTGCAAATTTATAAAAAAGGAAAAATTAAATATCATACGGTCATAATTATTTAGACTCTTTGGTGTGACACACATATTTAACTTACATGCTGTCCATTTCCTTCTGATCCTCCTTGAGATGGTTCTACTCTTGCATTGTAGTCCAGCTGTGTTTAATTAAACTTATTGGACTTGATTAGGAAAGGTTCACACCTGTCTATATAAGACCTCACAGCTCACAGTGCATGTCAGAGCAATTGAGAATCATGAGCTCAAAGGAACTGTCCAAGGAGCTCAGAGACAGAATTGTAGGAAGGCAAAGATCTGGCCAAGGTTACAAAATAATTTCTGCAGCACTCAAGGTTCCTAAGAGCACAGTGGCCTCCATAATCCTTAAATGGAAGAACTTTGGCACAACCAGAACTCTTCCTAGACCTGGCTGTCCAACAATCGTGGAAGAAGAGCCTTGATGAGAGAGGTAAAGAAGAACCAAAAGAACACTGTGGCTGAGCTACAGAGATGCAGTAGAGAGATGGGAGAAAGTTCCACAATGTCAACTATCACTGCAGGCCTCCACCAGTTGGGGCATTATGGCAGAGTGGCCCGAACAAAGCCTCTCCTCAGTTCAAAACATACGAAAGCCAGTATAGAGTTTGCCAAAAAACACATGAAGGACTCCCAGAATATGACAAATAAGATTCTCTAGTCTGATGAGACGAAGATTGAACTTTTTGGCGTTAATTCTAAGTGGTATGTGTGGAGAAAACCAGGCACTGCTCATCACCTGCCCAATACAATCCCAACAGTGAAACATGGTGGTGGCAGCATCATGCTATGGGGGTGTTTTTCAGATGCAGGGACAGGACAACTGGTTACAATTGAAGGAAAGATGAATGTGGACAAATACAGATATATCCTGGAAGAAAACCTCTTCCAGAGTGCTCTGGACCTCAGACTGGGCCGAAGGTTCATCTTCTAACAAGACAATGACCCTAAGCACACAGCTAAAATAACAAAGGAGTGGCTTCAGAACAACTCTGTGATCATTCTTGACTGGCTCAGCCAGAACCCTGACCTCAACCCAACTGAGCGTCTCTGGAGAGATCTGAAAATGGCTGTCCACCAACATTCACCATCCAACCTGACAGAACTGGAGAGGATCTGCAAGGAAGAATGGCTGAGGATCCCTAAATCCAGATGTAAAAAACTAGTTGCATCATTCCCAAGAAGACTCATGGCTGTACTAGCTCAAAAGGGTGCAAATACTCAATACTGAGCAAAGGCTCTGAATATTTATGACCATGGGAGATTTCGTTTTTGTAAAAATATCTACATTTGAGGAGCTTCTAATCTGTTCTTTTCCTTTGAAGCCTCTTTTTATCCACATTATAGTCATTGACTATAATGTGGCTCATCCAGATTGGTTGGACATTCAGATAATTGTACTTCTCTGATGTACTGTCTTTGTATAATCCCAGATAAGGAAAGTTGGCTTTTTTATCCTGACTTTTATGGTTTGGCCCCAGGCAACTTCCAAATTCTTTTTTCTCTTACACAAAAGAATTAGATACTGATCAATTGTATTCCTTCACACCTCCTGACATACCCAACACAACACCTGGTCTTTGTTGTTTTGGTACATAAAAGAACTAGTAAACCAAGCCATATTATTACTGTGGGTTATATGACCCCTGTCTACACCCATATTCATCCCTCCTGGGTGAGTACAGGAATCTCACAAGAATGTGAGGTGTGGTGGGCATACCTGTTCTATCCAGGTAGGGGGGATGATGTATACACCTTAATACAAACTTTATATTCACTGTTTTATTGTTCTACTGCCTACTATATCTCAAACACCTTATAATCTATTGTATGATATTAAAATCTATAAATGTATTTGATAAGATAAGATAATCCTTTAATAGTCCCACAATGGGGAAATTTCAGTGATACAGTTTCATAGATCTCAAAACAAAAGGGAATAATGACACCGAGCAACCATAGTGTAGTAAATTTTGGAATGGGGAATGTCCTGATAAGTGGTGAACGCTCACCTTTAATGGTTGTGAATCAAAGTCACAACTCTGTATTCACATGTATAACCGGAGTGTCCACCTCGGGTTCAGCAGCAGTAATCCTAACACCTCAAAAGATGTTCGTATGTAGAGAAGAAAAGACCAAGCCTCAGATTTGATGACAATCCGGGAAATAAGGAACTGCGCTCCCCTTCTTAGTTTAGTAAAAACGGTTTTATTAATGGAAAATTCACACAACGCGTTTCGGGCGTCTAACCACGCCCTTCTTCAGGTGCAATAGTTTCTTAACCGCTGGGCTGAATAGCGGTTAAGAAACTATTGTACCTGAAGAAGGGCGTGGTTAGACGCCCGAAACGCGTTGTGTGAATTTTCCATTAATAAAACCGTTTTTACTAAACTAAGAAGGGGAGCGCAGTTCCTTATTTCCCAGATTGTCACCAAATCTGAGGCTTGGTCTTTTCTTCTCTACAGTTTCATAGATGGTACAGTAGTATATAACAAGAGAGAAAAACACATACAAGCTCATGGCAGATAGAGAAATCCTAGGAATCATAGCAACTAAAACGAAAGAAACACAGACACACTGCAGGATCATTTAGTTCTCTGTGCGGAGTGATGTTAATAATAATACAGCCGAATGTGGTTGGAGGACACGAGGAGGGGGGCACAGCATGTAGATATAACAGGCAAAAAAACACGTTTTTTTTTTTTTTGCAGAGGTGGGGGACATATGCAGCTATCATGATAACATGTGGTAGTTCTTTGGTACGTAGTGAGATCTCATGCTCACAGCTGATAGTTCGGTATCTTGCATCAGCGCTATTGTCCATTAACCACAAAAAAAACTTGTACACTTCCCTTTACAGCCACTCTTACCCATTTTATTTCTTCAACCAAAATGTATAATCTAAAGGACTAGTTAAGGTTAAAAGACTAGTTCCAGTTAAAGGACTGGTAAACGGTGTGTTATAGGTAGAGCATTCTAAATATATGCATGCAAATAAATGATATGCATTAGTAACTATAACAAGCTAAGACAGTATTTATTCAATATGATTAATTGCACTTGGTTTAATAAAACTTACTATTATATACTCACAGAGTTATGCAGTAAGGGCTTCTGATGTTCGTGTAAAGATCAGTTCAATAAGCATTAATGCTTCGGCACTCAGTATGTAATGTGTTTGAGGTGCTCACAGAGGGGCTCAACATGTCAAATCATATAAAAAAAGAATCCAGCACTCTAAAAGTATGGAGAACTATACACCAAATTAATTAATTAATTAATTAATCAATCCAGTGATGTTTCGGTCTATGTGACCTTCATCAGACATCTGTGAATATACATATTAATATAAGTAGATTATAGTACAAAGTAGAGGCTGCAGCTCAATATAGGACATATAGTAGCTGAAGTCAAAAATAGGTAATGTCTACAACTACATATTAAAAATACAGGGCAGTAGTAGATTATAGTACATCATAGAGCTTGCAGCATACCTCCCAACTTTCAAAGGACAGAAAGTGGGACACTATGTATGGTGCATGTAGCGTGAACTAGCAAATTTAGCTCCTCCCACTTCTAAATTGACTCCGCCATTACTATTCATTTCTATTTGGGTTTTTTTTTTTTGGTTTTTTACTGTTTTTTTTTTTTTTTTAAATGTAGATTGTGAGCCCCACATAGAGATCACAATGTACATTTTTCCCTATCAGTATGTCTTTTTTGGAATATGGGATGGAAATCCATGCAAACATGGGGAGAACATACAAACTCCTTGCAGATGTTTTTTTGCCCTTGGCGGGATTTGAACACCAGGACTCCAGTGCTGCAAGGCTGCAGTGCTAACCACTGAGCCACCGTGTGGCCCTATTCATTTCTATTTGTGTTCCCCACACAGTATAATTCTTCTACAGTCACCCTTATACAGTATTATATGCCCCCACATTATAATGTTCTACTCAAATTAACCCCACAATATAAAGTCTCTCTTCTGGTGCATCCACTGATTAATGTCCTCCTCCAACTGCCCTAGTTTAATGTCCCCCTTCAGCTGTCCCAGTTTAATATCCCCCTCGAGTTTCCCCAGTTTAATGTCACCCTCCAGCTGCTCCATAGTTTAATGTCCCCTCCAGTTGCCCCCAGTTTAATGTCTCCCTCCAGTGGCCCCCAGTTTAATGTCCTCCTCCAGCTACTCCAGGTTTACTGTCCCACTCCAATTGCCCCTAGTTTAATGCCCCCTCCATCTGCCCCGACAATTTAATGCTATTTTCCCCCTAAGTTTAATGTTCCCCTCTTATGCCTTACCCAGTTTAATGTCCCTCTCATATATTCAGTCCTGCTTCACCCCTGTAGTTGAATTTGGGACATACCTCCCGCCGACCGGGACTGTGAGATAGCACCCGGTATCCGGGACCATTTGGGGATATGCATGATGCAGTTCAATATGGGGTAGCATTCCACAAATACAGCAATAAAAAACATCTCAAAGAAGTCATCATGTAAAGTAAATCAAATCATAAACACAAAGGAACAGAATTAGTCTTACCAGACTAGTAGAGTAGGAAGTGGATTATGGAGGTATGTAAAGTAATGAGCGTCAGGAAATAAGCAAAGTAGGAGCGGTAAAGTGCTATGTATAATGTGGTAGGTAAGAAGTTTAAACAGAATGCCAAACAAGTGACAAGCGTGTGACCAGAAGTGCAATGACATCACTTCCATTCATGGAACTGAGTACATAGCGACTACGTAGAATAATGAGGATAGCAACACAGTGTATGTATAAGGAAGACCAAAAGTTGAAAGATCATGTGGGAGGAAAACATATGCAGTAAACAGTGTTATGAAGGTAGAGGAGGTTTCCAGGGTCCACTAAAGTCTATGGGTCTGTGAACATCATATGCAGAACACAGGTGTCATCTGAGTGCTGTCTATTATTCACAGACCCAGAGACATAAAAAAAATATAGAAAATGAAAAAAATTGATCCATTTTTCCCAGACATGAAAAATGAATCAACTGCGGATAGCATACCACCCAAAAATAAGTAGTTTGCATTTATCATGGATATTATATATGCAAACAAAACAGACATGCAAATAAGCCATAGGGTGCATTTACATGGTTCTTTTTTCCCCACAAAAAAAGTGTAAATAATACATTTTTAAATGTATTTTTGTGGGATAAACTGTTGTGTAAACCCACCCTTATAGTATGTGCAGGACAGTAAATTACAGCACTGTCATTATATACATGTTTCCCAAAAGATACAGAGCAGAAAATAGAATATGAAATCTCTGTGCTAAAGAATATTTCAGATCCCAATGCTGATCTCTACCAAGCTTTAGAAAAAGAACAAACAATTCCTGACTAAAATGGAACATTTACACGTTCCAATGTTATAGCTGCAGTGCCAACTGCGGGAAGTCTTTTACATGTTTATCTACTATAACCAATGTCTTTGTTCCATGGCATATCCATGACGTGAGTGGCTATACATTATCTTCATATTATACACAACCTGAAAAGCAATGCCGCATACAGACGAACTGTGCAAAGGTCTTGACACAACTTCTATATATGCTACAGCACTGTATAATACATGAATGGAGTTAAGAAACATGGGATATAGTAATACTATACCCAGCATTTGTCACTTCACGGTGTGATTGTAGGACATTATAGAAATAGTAGGAGTGGAGTGGAAATTCTTATAACAATTCACAATTGGATAGTAAGATAGTTACATAGGTGAATACACATACCCATCATATCCAACCTATAACCCTACAGTGTTGATCCAGCGGAAGGATAAAAACCCCATGAGGGTGATGCCAATTGCCACATGTCAGTTGAAAAAAATCCTCATTATAAAACCCTGGATCAGCTTGTATTTAACAAAAATCTAAAACCTGTAATACTTTTCAATTCAAGAGCGGCATTCCATAGCGTCAATGCTATCTGATCCTGAGCACCCACCTAGAAAACCCCTTTAACATAAATCATATGTGCCCCAGTCATTCTTCACAGGATCTATCTATGGTTTTCTGAACCAGTTGTGAAGTTGAGCAAGCGGATCACAAGGGAATCCGGAGAACATGCAACCTTAGAGTGAGTTCACACTGAGTATACGCCAGCTTATTCTGAACGTAAAACACGTTCAGAATCAGCGGCGTATAAAGCAGTTCCCATTCATTTCTATGGGAGCCGGCATACGAGCGCTCCCCATAGAAATGTATAAATGAATGGGCTGCTTTTTTCACTACGAGCACTCCCATTGAAGTGAATGGAAAGTGCCTGCGTGTACAGCTCGGCATGAGCAGAGCGAGCCGTACACGCGAGCACATCCCATTCACTTCAATGGGAGTGCTCGTAGTGAAAAAAGCAGCCCATTCATTTCTATGGGGAGCGCTCATATGCCGGCTCCCATAGAAATGAATGGAGCTGCTTTATACGCCGCTGATTCTGAACGTGTTTTACATTCAGAATAAGCTGGCGTATACTCAGTGTGAACTCACCCTTAGACAGTTGGATAACAAATGTATATATAAAGGTCTGAGGGACCAGCAGAAGAGTAAACCATGCTGATCGGCAGACTGGACATCATGATGTTACAAGAAGTTAGACATTGTGGCGGTCATGTGACCAGGGGACAGAAGGAACGTTGTAGTTAAGTCTTCAAATAGACTCCTATGGGTAAATTACATGATAAAAATACAAATGCTTACACTTCATTCCACACACTGCGGAAAAATACACGCAGCAGACACGGTGCGATTTGTAAAACCATCACGGTTCTGGAAATTGAAGCACATCAATTATATCTATGGAAATGCTGGTAGGTATAATAAAAGCAGAAAGTCCGCTTTCTGTGAAAAGTGATGAATTCAGACCCCACCCCCAATGCACTTGCACACTAATTTGCATATGTATAAAAATATAATTATCTCTGCATTACTTCATTGATTTGTGATAAAAGATGTACGTTTCTGTTTCTATTATAGGCCCCTACATAGCACTATGATTGAGAAAAATTCACACACATACTAAGCCCATACATACTGAGAAAGAGGAAACAGTCTTGTGGATGAGATTAATATTTTAATAACACACTTTTTACATTATGAAAAATATGTCATACATAGTGTAAAAATAAATCTGAAGATCAACTTCTCACCATGAACAAGAAATTAAAAAAAAAGTACAAACATCCAACAACATAAGTCAGTTCTATGGTGAGGAAATGAAACCATGTTTCCTTATGGCAAAAGAATACATGAGAAAAAGTCCAGACACAGTGAGACTGCAATAAAGGCAAATTTTTATAGTCTCTGGCTAGTAAAAAAAATAACACAATAAGCCCAAGACACAAATTCCCCTATAAGTACGGCTGAGGTTACACACACAGATTTCAGATAATCCGAACCAACATCAATATGTGGATAGTTGGTCAAACTTGAGCATTAAGATCTTGTGTTAGGATAGGACCACTGGTCCTCGTAAAAATCTAAGGCCGGGGCCCCACGTACCGTAAACATGGCGTTTTACAGTCACAGCGAATCCCATCCACACGCTGCAATTTCCAAAACCGCTGCTGAAAGCAAAAAGTACGAAGAGGAAACATCTGCGGACTTTCTGTGAAAAGCACTGCGGGAAAAAAATAGCTTTTTTTGCCTCTTTGGCATTTTTTTCAAAACGCAGCATGTTTTAGGTATGGCTTTTGTTCATTTGTTTTCCTATTGATTTTGTTATAGGAAAAAAAAATGCAGAAAAAAGACTGAGTTAATAAAAAATGTCAAGGGCAAAAAACAGCATAAAAAACGCAAAATAATGCAGGGATTTTCTTTGACATTTTGGGTTTTTTCGTAAGAAAGAAAACGCCATGGAAATGCTGTGTGTGAAGGTAGCCTAACAGTTTCACAGTTGTGGAGAAATTGAGATACTTCTTATGGCAGATAAACAAATTTATACGACATTATAGTTGTTAGCTAACAAACATTTATCATCTATCCACAGCAGGTCACTTGGAGTCAAACTGCTGGGACCCTTACTGATCAATAGAAAGGGGGGCCTGAAGTCTTTTATTTGGCGTAGTAGTCATGCATATACACAACTGATCCATTCACTGTCTATATGACTGACACAGATATTGGAGTCCAGGGTTCGACTGTCTCCTTTAGACCCATAGACAGTAAATAGACTGGCATTATGCGTATTTGACCACTGCTCCATTTAAACAAGTGAATGAAGAATGGTGGGGGTCCCTGTGGTCAGACCCTCAGGTAACATGTATTTATCTCCAGTCTTGAGGATAAGTATTGGTTGTAGGCCAACCCTGTAATACACCATTCTGACACACTATTGAAGATTGATATTGGTCTGATTGTCTAAAATGTGTGTTTGTAAACCCAGTGAGGACTGAAAGAAAATCATCACATCCCAATAGTTGTGACTATGAAGAAAAAAGACATCAGTCAAAGCCAAACAGCATTTTGTTAATGTCACCATGGTTTACTTTAATACAATGACTCCAAGTGGTTTTAGTTATAATACTGTTTTGTAGGCCTTCCTAAAATTGTCAGTAGAGATTACAGAAAGGCGGTGCAGGAAGGCTCTGTTTTTTTCCCAGAAATAGCGCCACTCTTGTCTATTGGTTCTACCTGGTATTGCAGGTCTGCCACATTCACTTTAATAAGGTTGAAATGCATTACTAGATACATGGATAAGAGTGATGACACCTTTACTGGAAAAAAAGCATTTTTTTTGTGATTGCAGAGAACCTCATTAATGTCCTATGAACAACTCTTCTTGTAACTGATGAAAGTAAATGAGCATCTTACATTATGTGACATCACGGCACTGTGCAGGGTGACATCACTTGGACTCGGGGCTCGTGTCGCTCTCAAGCTTCCCCTAGGTTACAGTATTGTAAAGCATGCCATTTACTAATCCTCAGTGTGTGCTTTAGATTTTACAAGGCTATTTGCCTCTTACTTTATTTCTTCATAGTACTATCGTCAATTTCCAATGTGACTGGTTACAACATTGATCCATTTCACAATAGCAGCATAATACTGAAAAGCACAGCCAAATATGACAAGTGTCCTGCTGCATTCTGCAATACAAAATCAACCTAAACAATAAAATCAACAGTGTTTAAAAAAGTACAAAAATCAAAAATAAAATATGTATACCTCAACATAAAGAATAGGAATATACATACATCTCTCAAAAATGACAAAAATATACTACATTGTATTCACTTACACATTTCCAGTATACGTACCTGTATGTGACTATGTAGAGAAATGATATTTCAGTGGCCTGCAACCTGTGGCTCTCATGCTGCTGTGAAACTACAACTCCTAACATGTTTCGATGGCCCTACAGTTTTACAACAACTTGAGCACTGCATTGAACAGACTACTGTGAATGACTAGCAGTTCAGAAGCTCTGCACAAGGGGAATGGATACATGTGGCAGGCCTTATGCTGATCCCCCATGCATACCGCTGCTGTATTCTACTAGACTATTAAAAATGGACTGTTGAGGGTAAGTTCACATGGGGTTTTTTTTGGATCGGAATCTGAGGTGGAGGCCGCCTCAGGTTCCCATCCAAAAGCCAGGTAGCCGCGACTGAAAGCCGATGCACTGCACTGGATTAGGCCCAATGAATGGGCCTAGTCTGGAGAAGGGAGTTGCTTCAGGCCGAATTGCAAGGCGACTCCGCCTGAAGAATGAGCATGTCACTTCTTTTTTCTGGGAGCCAGAAGAAACGACTCTCGGAAAAAAGACCTGAGGCAAATACGGCCTGAAAACCCTGACCAAAAAACTCCATGTGAACTTACCCTAAAACTTCTGCGTCAAGCCATGAACAATACATCGTAACAGCCTAATAGAAAACAGCACTGACATGTTGGGTTGCATTACAGCCGTTACATATGTCCTTACCCAAAGGAAGTAAGGGATACGGTATACAATTGTATACAACCATTGATATAATAACATTTAAGTGGCATCTTATAAGGACATTGTAGAAAGATGCTACAAAAAGTATAAAACACTAAACTTAACTTCAGTACTTTCTGATTAAAAATGGAACCAGCAATGATTGACTTTCTATGGAACACGAGATGTATCATGGCTTGTACATTATGTGGGGAAAATTCATTAAAGTGAATTCAATATACGGTATATGTACATTTATTTCACTGCGGAAATAAGTTTGTGACCTAAAGTTATTTTATGATTTCAAAAATATTCCAAAATAAATAAGTCAATAGAGCCCATGCCTAGGATTTGTACTATTTCTGGAAAAAATCTGGATTACTATTTTTTAAAAAAAAGTCCTATATTAGCAAAGTAAGTAACTTTTCTTGATCTCTATTTTATATATTGTACAATTTGGAAATATTTTCTTTATCATATCATTTTCACTACAAGGCCTCAGAAATACAAACAATACTTTATATAGGTAGAGGGCACTAGAAAGAAGGCCAGTGATATACTGTAGTTCATGAGATAACTTAATGGAGGCCTAGAATCCATCCATTTTGAATTCATTTAGCTGTGTTCACACAGAGGAATTTGCAGTGGATATGGGGGCCAATTTCGTCCCCGAAAACGGGGTAGATTTCTCTCGGAATCTGCCACCCATTGCGAGGGAGGCAGAGATCACAGCAGGACGTGAAAAACAGAAGCGTCATGCTTGATTTTGCCGCAGACAGCGTGGCTGATTCAACCGTGGAGTCCGCAGCCCGAGACTTCCTACCATTCATCTGTGCCTAATCAGCAGTGGAATGCTGCGACATAATGCTAATACACTGCACCAGCATCCCATCACAGCTAGGCCACGGCAGTGGTAGATGAAGTGGAATTCTTCTCCATTTTTCCCCGTGTGAACGCACCCTTAGTGTATAGAGAAATTACATGTACAGTATAGCTGAATATGTCATGAAATTGTAGCAGCAAATTGACATTATGACTCAACTCCTACTTAAGGACATAGATTTAGCTGTCATATTATTGGGGCTAAATAAAAACAGATGTAGGCTAGGAATACAAACAGTGATATCTATAGGGTAGAATATAGAGGTACACATTGGGTTTATAGTAAGAACCAGGTTTGTATTATAAATGGTTTCCCTGTGTTTTCCTTTGTGATGTCGGTCAGGGAGAAATTACTACTTTGTCGATTCTTCACAGTTCTCTTTGCACACCTATAAGTTTACATCTGTCTGATGTTTCATAGTTAGGGAAGGGGTAAATTAATAACATGAACACAAAAACCTCCAAAGTATCTGCATTCCTTGTAGCTACACTCCTGACATAGCAGGTAATACTTGTATACTGATGGATGAACACTCTGAACATAATACTTAATACACCTCCTCAATAATAATAGAGCAATATTTCATGGGGACTGCTGCATTTCATGTACAGAGACCAACTGACAAAACCAAATTTATATCATTGGCTAAACAACGGGTATAACGATATAGCAAAATATCATGAAAAATATTATAATATACAGTGTCTTTTATAAGAATTAATGTCACCATCGCATCTCCCAAGATTTTCAAAAATAAATGCAGTTTCTAACAAATCTGCATATTTCTCTCTAACCCATAAACTGGTCTCTTACACACACATTGCAACAAATTCATTACTAAACCTGCGTAAAGGTCAGAAAAGTAAAAACCATTCTGACAGAATTCAAATGAATGGAGGGCATGTGCTATGTCCTGGCCCTCCCATTCAGAAGGAATATGATAACAAATGGACTGTATATGGACTATGTTCCCGGGAAGAGCCATTATCAATGGCTTCTTCAACGCAAACTGTCTAGAGACCAGTATGATCATAATATATCCTTGTGAATCACAGAACCATTATACTGTATATCATACCCTACAACCCAAAATGTTATACGTACAGAATATCTAAAAATGGCAGTAAAAATGTATGCATCCCAAACAAAGAATAGACATCAATGGCATCAACACTGCCACATAGGAGGTGAACTCTATATGGACTATGATGACTAAGGGATAGGACAAATCCCTTCTATACAGAATGTGGTTATAGCAGCACAGAATACTCTATCATTACATCCTTCCTATGATCTGTCTCAAAGTAAAGATAGTGGACGTACTTGCGTGTTTTGGGAACTGAATAAAGTGTGTTTTTGGTGCCACTTCTTCCGAGCCACGTTGAGTCCTTTTGTCATCATACAAATAGAAGTCATTTTGTGCTTTAATGTCAGCATGCCACTAGTAGCTTTTAGACATGTAACAAAATCAGACTATAGAACACAGATCACCGACACCTATATGTCCATATGTGAAACGCTCATTTGAAAATTTAGAGCCGGAAAATAAAAGTTTTTACTTTCAGTGAACACAATTATAATTTTTTTTTGTTGTTTTCCTTTTTTTAAGTAGAATAAAACCAAAAATAAACATTTTTCTGTAACAAGTAGTTAGACAGAGATGAAGAATATATTACATCTATAATTGTATAAGCAGCTATACTCTTAACCACTTCCTATGTATGGAATATGCAGATAAAAGGAAGTCACACAATTATGGCGTAACTGCTCTATACGCAACATCTAAGATTGAAGCTTTTGGCAATAGTACAACAATAGCAAAAATAAGGCATGTTTACAGATTATCAGCATGTTAGGCAGTGGCACATAGCAAGACCGTTTGGCAATCCTAACACCGTGTAATAAAGTCATGTAGCACATATCTTGAATGTCATAAAAACATTCTAATAAAACAAACATGAACACAATATAGATTCTGAGCCTGTCATACAGGTTTGTACATTTTACACTTGTGGGTATTAAACTCTTGTCATACAGTTATGTATGGAGGATCTTCACAATGGCTTAGCTTCTGAGAAACCATATGTTGAAGGACTGTTCTATTTAAGATGATTCCTTCAGGTGAGCTTCTCCATTACCACAGGCCTAAGCCTTTTACACAATTCAACTCCAAACTTTGTTGAATCTCAAGGACATATTCAGTAGCCAACATGTCCCCATCTTCTACTTCCTGGGGGGGCCTTGGGTAGCATGGAATGAAAAGATGCTGAAGACAATCAGGACCTTTATGCCTCAGTAGAAGAATGACTTGCCAGGTAGGAGATAGCACATCTACCGATGGTTCTCCAAATTTGAGCAAAGTTACTGTTATGTAAGCTTTATCTCTTCCTTGCTACAAGCCATGGCGTCACTCCCTTAGAATGGATGAAAGTCAGACATTAAGAGTTCTAGTTAAATAGCCATAAAAAGCGATCAGCTAGCATGTGAGGATCAACCACACAGCAAACTCTTAGACACGATTCATGCAAGCCATTAGTCTGTACAAACATGTTAACACAAGTCACCGATGCTATTTGGCATGGGAGGAGAAATGTAATGGACATTGTGTATCCGGTGAACTGGTCCCAGATGATTATTGAGTCTATGGAAATATGTCTACAAGTAAAGCAATCTCTTCAGTCCTGGAGATATCAGCAGCAGTGATGACTACTGCCAAATAGCTTGTGCAAGTGGCTAAAAGGTGGACTTATGGACAAGTAGAAGAAGGTATATGTAAACATATGAAATCATCTTGTTTTTCTCTATAAATACAAAGTTTTGATTATATACAACTTCATGCTTGCATGGTTAGATTTGTCACTGCAAAGAGAAATAAAAAAAACAATTGTTAGTAGATGTGCCATGCCATGACATTGAAACACTTTGGCCAACCACATGCCCCTGCTAATATTGCAAATATTAAAATATCAGCCATCAGCCTGTCCTTGTAAGGGTAGGAGTCATTGGCAGGACACAGATCTAGTTGTGAGGTAGAGTCTGCCAATGTACCTGGAGCTTCCTACTTTGTGTCTATTAGGATGTCTCTGGAGGAATAAAGAGACTGACGCAGTGGCTGGTTGCTGTTCACACCCAGCATAGGCAGTAAGATCCACTCATACTCTAGCTAGAAACCATAGATTTGCTTATGCATGTGATGTGATTGTATATTCTCCCATTATGACACATTTGTACCTCTTGTGCTAAGGAGCACTGGATATGTGTATAAGTGTGGTGTCTCTAATATAGGCCTTGTAGTAAAGATATTTATTGAACGTTAAGTTCTAATAGCGTTGTCCACAATTGCTGGTATAGAGCCTTTATACAGTGGACTTTGTGATATGCAAACAAGGTAGTCTCTGGTTTGACTTGCTGCTTCCAGACATAAGTTTTGAGTTGAAAAAGAGTGGACTTTTAGATTCTTCTGTAGATTTCCTTTGTGATGTACCGTGTTGATTCAGCTTCTTCTATTACAATGGCGTTTCCTATGTGTTAGTAGCTTTATGTTCTATAAACCATATCAATAATGCTAAAGTAATATAATTGTTTTTCAGCATTAACAGCACTAGAGCTCTCCTGCCAGGAAAATGGCATATCCTATAGCAATGATATACTGAGACATGTAAAATTAAAGTGATACAGTTCCCCTGACAGTGATCCCTTCCAAAAATAGAGCATGTTTTACATAAGCTAGGGTTACTCAGAGACTTGAGGGACCCATAGTGCTCCATACGCTGCATGATGTGACTTCTGAGAGATTTGACATCATAATATAACATAATCTTCTATAGAACAAGAACCGCGCAACATATCGCAGCTTCCATGGTTACTGTGTCACATCCATGTTGTTGTAGGTAAAGCAACATAAGTTTCTATATAAAGGACCTAAAATTTTCAGTTTCCTCTCAAAGCTACTCAAAGCACAACAAACAAATCCATGCACAATATTTAGTTATTCTTATTAACAGCATCATAATGGTCATAGTTAGGTACACAGGTCTCCTATCTTTAGGGTTAGACTAAGCTATTCTCACCTTCTGCCAGCAGCCAGGCATTGGAAGTCCATCTGGTCCCTGTTCAAGCATACGAGAAGGCAACAGATGTAAGATCACACATACTGCATAGATGGTAAAAACACCATTCATTACATAAAATGACTCTTGCAGCATAAGAGGTGCAAGTAAAATGTTGGTAATATGCATATGAAGGAAAATTATAAGATTGTATGCATTTTTAATACTAATAGGTCATCCGTATCTGAATTATGGAGGTCCGACACCCAGACCATGGACAGCTCAGCTGTTCCCGCAGTCTCCAGGCCTTGGAAGCTGCTGGAATTAATGGGGAGTATTTGCAGTCTTCTTCTATTCAAGTAATAGGAGCAGGGCTGCATACCTCAGTGTGAGCGCTATTCAGTGGATGGGACTGTATACTGGATAGGCCATCAGTATGAAACATATATAAAAATATTTTGCAATAAACATACTTATAAAAAAAATATTATATGCAATATACTCCCCTTTAAATGTTTCTTGTCACCACTAGTAGGGTCCCCACAACACCTTGATGACATAGTAATTATATTTTATGTCTATTTATTTTAGGCGGATTCTGCAGGGGAGTCTTTAACAATAGTGTGAATCCAGCCTTACAGGACCCAAAAATCTCCAAACCAATAACAGGGCAGTGTAGGGTAGAGACATAACTGCTAATTATTTTTCTATAGATATATAAATGTATTTTTATGGACGATTATCTTTTTATGGATAACCAGATTTTCCTACAGATAGCTGTAAACAAGTCAATTTCAGCCAAAGAGGCATATCCATAACAAGATGTTGCATTGCTTCATGTTTATCATTTCAATAAAGCCTCTATATGGAATTATTATTGGTTTAGGAGACTTTTTAGACCTGGCACCTTCCCTTTAATGCCAACCTATAATGTAATAACAGGCACCAGGGGAATTCAATTTCCCTGTGGCTGCCATCTTTGTATGGAGATTTAAATTATTATTATTATCATCACTAGAATGCATTTTTAAGACTTTTAGAAAGTAGCATACAAACCCATAAGGGAATGTCTCCTCTACTTGAAACGTAATGTGACTGTAATATATGGACTTCTGCATTGCATCAATGCTAGTAGCTATAGCAGCTCTTACTCACAACTTTATCAATCTTACATTTAATAATTAGTAATGACTCCCATATACCCATTGTTGTCACTTATGATAAAATACGTTGTGTAGTAGAATGCTGCACTAATTTTATAGTACATTACTTCATCATCATCATCATCATCATCATCATCATCATCATCATCATCATCATCATTTTATAGATTCTGTAATTTACAGATCTGCTGAATGCATGCTCTCATACAGCGCTCATCCATACATTATTCTACACACACCAATCTCTGACTGATGTCATGAGCTGGAGACTTGAAATGAACAGTCATTTATACCTGGAGTTTGCAATCTAGTATAGATGTCATAATGTACCATAAAGATTATATGACTTACACTTTCACAATACATTGCTAGCCTGCACCAATCCTCCTATCCAGTTATACTGATACGTTACACTGGGAATCTATTCTGGATGTCAGTCGCTAATGGAAGGCATTACCATATCCTTTAAAAACTGACACCAAGCAGAAAGCTCAGGTCTGCAATGTTAATCTCCTAGGGAAAGGTAGACACTTCTGGATTTAAAAGATCCAACATTAAAGCCACCCTGAGAACAAAATCCTTGTTTTCCCACCATTTGCCACTCAAAAAGAGTTGGACAATCCCATACATATTAGATGATCACCTGGTCCCACAGAAATCAGTGAGTCAATGTTCACCCAATGTGTATAGGCAACTAAACAGTCATGGCTTCTTTGCTGCTGCTTTTTGTACCACTGCAGGTCAGATCATAATAGCTGAGATAAACGGGGCAACACGGTGGCTCAGTGGTTAGCATTGCAGCGCTGGGGATAAATCCCACCAGGTACAACATCTGCAAGGACTTTGTATGTTCTCCTTGTGTTTGCGTGGATTTCCTCCCTTTCTACAAAAGACATACTGATAGGAAAAAAAAATAAAAATGTACATTGTGATCCCAATATGGGGCTCACAATCTACATTTAAAAATACATGAATAGCTGAGATAAATGGTGGAACAGACTAGTAAATGATACACAAAAAGTCATGGTAGGGGCACATATGTTAAAACAATTGTTGAAAAAATATTAAACTGAGTTCTGCATCCTCCAGATATAAATGACGTAGTAAAGACAAAATAACAGATGTTTTATGCAATATACATGCGTCATTTTTCCCCAGCACAACAGCATAAAATGTCTGTATTTATGCAAAAGTGAAAATGCAATTGTCTTCAGGTCCTGTTTTTGCTCTTTTCAAATTTTAGGCTCTGTTCACACTAGTGCCATTGCTTGAGTTATTACTGGAACCTTGAGAGTTATGATGGAGCCATTTCTAACAGGTTCTTTTCACTTTTAATGGATCACTCAGGTCTTAGTGAGTATGTGATTCGGGTTGACAAAAAGGAACAGAAACCTGATGGAACAGACTATAAGAGTAAGTTCACACGGGTTTTTTTGGACCAGAACCTGAGGCGGAGGCCTCAGGTTCCGGTCCAAAATACGGATAGCTGCAACTGAATCCTGGCATACAGTCGCACACTCCCTCCCAACTAGGCCCATTCATTTGGGCCTAATCCGGAGCGGAGTGTCTTCAGGCGAATGTTGCGAGGCGAATCCGCCTGATTTCCCGAGAGGCGAAACACACGGCTCCCGGAAAAAAAAAAAAAAACTGACCGGCTGCCATTGATTTCATTGGGAGCTGACTTTTTGGTCAGGATTTTGAGGAGGATACGGCCTCAAAATCCTGACCAAAAAACCCAGTGTGAACTTACCCTGACAGTAGTGTAAATAGATCCTAAAACACATCTTTGTCCTAAGCTTGGTGACAATATATTTTTCTTCTGTATAGAAATAGAATAACCATGTTTGCCATATTGGTACAAGGAAAGGGATTTCTAGTATCATTTTAGTATGGGCAGGATTTTAGATTCATGCTGAGTTGAGGAAAGGAAGCTGTGAAGAAAACTACAAGGAAGGTGAAGTAAGTTTCACAGGGAGTCTAATCCATTATAAAGGGTGTGTAGATAAAGGACTGGGCTGCAGGCTATTACATCACTACACAGATTACCTATTTGTTTTCTGATAAAGGACTGTCTAAACTGTAGGCAGTCACAAGCTGCTAAGGTAAGCTCTTTATAGCGGTTATCCACATTTTACTGCAGGGTTATGTGTATCGGTGTAGGCAAATACGCCAATGTTTGATCACTTGTAGAACATTCTGAGGAAAAATACAGTGGAAGGACATACAGTGTGAGCACTTATATGGGTTAACATTGGCATAGGAAATACTCAGTTAGTCATATGATAGGATAACTTGATCCATGCAAGATCATGCAGATTTCTTCCAATGCAAATGCTTAAGTATGGTCTTTGCATTGATGACTAAGACATGGACTCACATGCAGGGAAGGATAGGAAAGAGAAATACTGTACCAATTGGCAAGGGGCATCCAGCCCATCCAGGCCTGGCTGACCTGGTTCCCCTTTTTCCCCCTTTAATCCACGGAAACCCTGTTTGTAAAAATTAACTTGCAATGTTACTGATCAATAAAAACCTTAGAAAATGAAAAACCTGTTCAAAACAAGAGGAGGAAAAAAGAAAATGAAAAAGCAAACATTCAGCTTCCACCATGGTCGTGAGAATGTCAAAATCTCACCAATGCCCACATACTATTCAATGGTCCTTATTTATGGTCGGTAAGTTTACAGATCTCAATCCAGTATGCTGAGCTCTAGAACCTTCCATATCGGTGGACTTGGTGACATATATTTTACATTGGTGGGGTTCTAAATGTTCGCCCTTTCTGACACCGATTAGATTTTATGGCATGATTACTGGATTTTCTGAGACATACCAATGGGCAAGGTGCATCTAATCCAGGGGCACCCTGTTCTCCTTTCTCCCCTTTAGGCCCTTTTTTGCCTTTCTTTCCCTTTTCCCCCTGTGAATACAATGGTTTATAAAAAAAAACAACAAAATTTATGAAAAGTGTCAGCAGATGAGAGGTCTGAAGGAACATTTACCATGATTTTGTACCTGCTGTTTTGCTGGAAATACAACCAGTCTGTAGTAGTGTTTATTTTAGCATGTGAGCACTGTATTATAATTCTGTGTATATGGATAAGAGGTTTAGGTGTATGTTTGTTATAGGTTAGTTCTTTTACATCTAGATAAACTGCCAGCATCACATGAGCAGAGTTTTTAATGAGGATCAAAAAGAAAAATGTTTAGATGCTAATTTAATGTTACTATGGCGTGTCAGAAAGTCAGTTCTGGCTGTATTGCCTCTTTAAAAATTATATTTCTATCTGTATTGCTCTATCATCCACCTGGCAGTTTTATATGTGACATGGTAGACAGTGCTGTGAAGTTAAAGGGGCTCTATCAGCAAAATCATGCTGATGGAGCCCCACATATGCGTGAATAGCCTTTAAAAAGGCTATTCAGGCACCGCTAAAGTTATATTAAACTATCCCCCCCCCCGTTTTAAAATAATACCCTAAAAAAGAATGTGATAAACTTACCCATCGTGCACGGTGGGCGGGCATTCATGGTCCGCCGTCTTCTTCATCCACGCCTCCTCTTCCTGCGATGTCCTCGGGTCCCGTCCTCCTCCGGCGCTCGCGAACTGCCATTGCTAAAAAAAAAATGGCCTGGGCGCATGCGCAGTAGCATGCTGCTTCTACTACGGCTACTGCGCATGTGCCCAGGCCATTTTTTTTTAGCAATGTCAGTTCGCGAGCGCCAGAGGAAGACGGGACCCGAGGACATCGCAGGAAGAGGAGGCGTGGATGAAGATGACGGCGGACCCTGAATGCCCGCCCACCGTGCACGATGGGTAAGTTTATCACATTCTTTTTTAGGGTATTATTTTAAAAGGGGGGGTAGTTTAATATAACTTTAGCGGTGCCTGAATAGCCTTTTTAAAGGCTATTCACGCATATGTGGGGCTCTATCAGCATGATTTTGCTGATAGAGCCCTTTAAGACACATTCACATCTGCGTTGGTATTCCGCATGAGGACCCCCCCAAATGGAATACTGAACGCAAGTGCAAGCGGTGTGCAGTGAAAGCACACGTACCCCAGACACTATAATGGGGTCCATGTGCTTGCTGCCAGATCTCCGCTGGGAACATGTGAACAGGAAAGTAGTTCACAATCTACTTTCCTGCCCGCATGATTTATGTGGGCAGCGCACGGAAAGCACACAGATCCCATTATAGTCTATGGAGTCCGTGTGCTTTCACTGCACACCTCTTGCAGGTGCGTTTCGTATTCCATTCAGGGGGTCCCCATGTGAATCCCCCAGGACGGAATACCAATGTGAACAAATTGTAAAAGTTAAGGTTTGGACTCAGTCAAAATATACCAACTCTATACCAATTGTTATATAATAAATATAGCTATATAATTATATATTGTATAATTTTGGAAAGTTTAGAAATATGTTCTAATAATTATAAATTAATTTAGATTAATTATTACACATAGGCCATTTATAAGGGGCTGGAGTCTATAATGGAGGCCAAGTATGGAAAATAGACAAAAAACAATGTATATTCAGCTCACCCCTTAATCATGAACACCTGATCCTGGGCCGCACGGATGTGGATGGACCTTGTTCCACTTGTAAAGCCAGCAAAAAGTAAAGAATATCCAGCGTCTCCAGAAAGTAAAAATTAACTTTTATTTCCGCATTAAAAAAATATAAGCATCACAGGTAAGTACACCCAGCGTACAGAGATTGTTTAAGCTACGCGTTTCAGAACCTTGCTGGTTCCTTCATCATGGCTGATGAAGGAACCAGCAAGGTTCTGAAACGCGTAGCTTAAACAATCTCTGTACGCTGGGTGTACTTACCTGTGATGCTTATATTTTTTTAATGCGGAAATAAAAGTTAATTTTTACTTTCTGGAGACGCTGGATATTCTTTACTTTTTGATGGAAAATAGACATCTCGGCCAAGTATGGAAAATAGACAAGTTGGAAGCGTAGCTTACCAACTCCACAGTCCTGAAGATAGGTGCAGTTGCTTATCAGGAAAATATAGAAAATTCACCTATTAAACTCATCATTGCAGTTTATGCAACATTGACTTAGTCAATGACTCTAAACCATAATTGGCAACTCTCAAAAGTTCTGGAACCACCCAGGCTGCTGAAAGAGACAACATATCTCCCAGACTACTGGGGTAGCAGATATTTTATATGTGACTTAGAAACTTTATGTGCGGTCACAACACAAGCACCTATTGTGCCAAAAGAAGGTAACTCATTGGGGTACAGCTTCATCCAAAAATATATATGTCCCCGAACTCCCCATACAAATGTTCTAAACCAGCTCAAAATGTAATAAAGTAATTCTCTTATGAGAAATGTAAATGTCCTTCATACCCATCAAGAGGCTGTAAAGACTGATAAAAGCAGAAACTTGTATTACTAAGGAAGGGAGGAGGAGGCCACAACATTAGTAGAATGATGGATAGCAGTCAAGGAAAGACTGGGGAATTATTCTGAGACCACTGTGCATTTTAGGCACAGAAAGTACAGCGTAACAAGAACTGTTAAATCCAAGGCTAACAGCGCACAGTTATCCACCAAATAAACTAGTTAGGTTCAGGGAAAGGAAAGCTTTAAGGGAAAAAGTAAGCAAGTAAAGTTATAGGAAAGTACATATATGGTGAAGGAGGAGAAGGGAATGCACCTCTGGAAAGGAAACATAACACAAGACATTAACATTCTAGGTCATTCAGTGGTAAATGAAGATGGTTTATGCTAAAAAAAAATAAAAAAAAAAAATGCAAAAGTAAAGCAATTAAATAATTTAACAGAAAAATAGCAATTACTAAAATGTAGCTGTAGCATCAGGTAGTGTTGTTAGAAATGTACTATGCTAGAAACATTAAACCACACCATATCTTTTCTTGTGTGCCATGAATAGCTTGATCTATCAGCATGTCTTCTGGAGGGTGAGACAAAACCAGAATACCTGGAGTATACCTAAGCATGCAGATTTGCCTTTTTGATGGTGAACTGAGGAATTCATTGCTGTTAGACAATATAGTGATAAAGTAAACATAATGTAATGTAAGGCTTCACGCTACCATTGTTAATGTCCTCTGTCAATGTTACTGTTTTCCATTGTGGAACGACAGCAACGGACATTAACTGTTGTAGAGAATGGATACAGACTGAGTCTGTGTCCATTCCCATTGACACTAATGTAGACAACATGATGGACGCTAGCTTCCGTCATCTTTGCTTACTTTTGTAATGGAAGAAACAGTTGTGCATGAGTCTGTGTCATTCCCATGGGCATTATGTAAACAACATGACAAATGCTTTCTTCCATCAGGTTTCTTTACTTGTGGAAGGGAAGAAAAAGTCCTGCAGGCCTGACTAAAAAAGCCTCCAGGTATTCTTATTTCCTTTCAACTCTCATCGTTAATCCCAGGGACAATTTTAACAAAACTGCAGCCCCGAGGGGCCCAAAGTCCTCTCTATAAGATAAGAAGACACCAATATTATAGATATCACAGGTAAGTGGGGGCCGCATTACATACTTTGCATTGAAGCCCACAAGCTTCACGTTAAGACTCTGGACTGGACTCCAGTGCAAGAATGCATCAAGAAATACATGCCTTGTCTTCTTTATGCCCCTACAGATGTTCTTTGGCATGACAAAGCTAACTGGTAACATAAAATTGCTATTTTTTCTACTTCAGATTCTTACTGCTTATCAAAGGGGATGTCTAATGCCAAAGGGGATGTCTAATACCAAAGGGGATGTAAAATAATGTAAAATAAATGTAAAATGGTGAAACTTATAGTTTTCATAACTAAATGCCTCGTTTAATTGCCAAGGAGAAAGGTGGAGAACTCCTCCCTCCTCCAATGTGTCAGTGACTCAATGAAGGGGGCTATCAGGCTGGATGTCCAGCTACTGTGTGTCCCAGCAATCAGCTGCAATTAATAAATCTACAGAAAATCTATAGGATATCTGTGCAACTTGTGAACATGTCAAGTCCTCCAGAGACACTCTTTGTCCCGAACAGAGAACTCTTTTAATAACTTAGAATTCCCTCATATGGCACTTCAAAATGAGATTTCTAAACCAGACATCCCCTTTAAGTTTACTAATGTCAGGATTATGCCCGCTTATGCACTAGGGCATGCTTACACAATGCTGGCATTTATATGGTTGGCTGGGAATTATTACATTACGCAAAACATAAATAAAAAATCCTCCAGGTATTCTTATTTTGTCTGAACTCTCATTGTTGATCCCAGGAACAATTTGAACACAATTTTCACTAAAAAGTCTCTCTTTTTTTTTATAATGATTGTAGTTGTCATTAAAATACCACTTTTCTAGTTACAGAAAATAAAGTGGGCATGTAAGCCGCCAACATCATTACATTGTATATTTTGTCTGTTGTAGTATCCTTGATATTTCAGTATTTCTTGTACTAGTTACTATAAGGTAAAGATATGAATTTTTAGGCTGGGGTCCCACATAGCGTAAATGCCAAAGCATAAAAATGCAGCATTTTACATTAACCGCAAAGTGGATGGTATTCTGGCTAATCCAATCCACACATTGCAGAAAATAATCCACAGTGGAAATGCTGTGATTTGAAAAACACTTGCGCTTTTTGGCTGTGGCTCGCTAAGTGGGGCCTTAGCCTTACGTGGTTTTCTGACATTTAGATTTTAGAAAGCACATGTTGGTGTCAGGAAATAAAAATCTTTTAAAAACACTCACAATGTAAACAAAAATGGCTGCTTCCTCCACTGTGGCCTGTGGCTTGCACTACAGTAAAGTCCAGAGTCCCATGATTGACTACTAAAGTCACGTAATGTCTTAATGGCCAAAGGACTACTGGCAGGAAAAGTTACAGGCAATAGTTTTTTTTTATTTTGTGCCACCAGGCAGAGTAAGGGCTAGTTCACATGGTGAAAACCTTTTCCACCATGTAATTTCTCTGTGTGGCTAGCTGAAACAGGATGCCAATGCACTGCAAATGAATGGGCCTAATCGGGAGTGAGTCTCGTACCGCGAATGCCGCGGCTGAGTCAGCCTTTGGAATCTGTGGGAAGAAAGAGCATGTCACTTCTTTTTCCTGCTAGATGAAAAAATCGCAAGTGGGAAAAAAAAGCAAGCGACTCCTGATTAAAATGAATGAATGAAACCTCTTTTGCAGGTGCATTTTGAGGCGGATTCTGCATCAATATCTGCCTGAAAAAAACTCTGTGAATATACTCTAATTGGTTTTCCAAAATGTAAACATTGTTGCTATTCTATATCCAGAATCAATGATAGATATCTGGAGCTCTGAACTAGATTACTACAAGCAGAGCAGTACCAAATTACACTATGGATTCCATCTTTATAGAAACAGCACCCTTGGACACATTAAACTTCTGACAGTGGCTAGAAGGATCCAGTTGCCCATATGGCCTAATGCAGATTTAGGAAAAGAATATGCAGTCATGTTTTACTCTCCCTGAGCAGCTGAATGTTTGTGACTATTTTCCTGGAAAACATCAATTTCTGGACTTGGTAATAAAACAATTTGTTCTTTGTGAAGTTTACTGATAATTGCTTTTCCCAGTGCTTTTGTCAATAAGTAGAAATGACTAAGCATACTGAGAAGTTCCCATCCCAGCTTAGGTAAGGGAAAGGTTCTAAGTGCAATGCTCATAATCCAAGCAATTCCTGGTGTTTGGCACACTAGAAAAATCGGAGGATTTATGGAACCTCTGATAAAGCCAGGTTAATTCAGTGACACACTTGCAATGTTAACATCCACATAACGCTTTGGTCACCTTTTCTCCCCTTTCTCCTGGGTCTCCTTTCTCTCCTCGAGGACCAGGAAAACCCTGAAAGAATATACAAAATGACTGTGTCTGACTGTATGCATTGGATGCATGACAGTGAGTTAAGGCTTAATAGAGGTTTATTTCTGCAAATTGTGTAGTAACCTAACTCTCTGCTTTATTGAATACTCATGGGAATCTGACTTTATGTTGGCGCCATATGCTTTACTGACCTTACAGCAGGTCCACTAGGCTATGAAGCTAAGTGTGACTATTTGCTTACTGTATGTTCAGTGTCTCAATATATAAAAATACAGTTCAAGTTTATTTAGAGTGTGCTCTAAATAACTGTGCATTTATATAGCCTATTAAAAATTTAAAAATAATAACAATAATAAAATATAAAGAAAAAAAAAATGAAAAAAGAAAACATGAAAGTGAAATGTTTCCTGGTATGTACATGCACAGACTCATGTTTTATCCATATGACTTACGTCTAGACCAGGCTCCCCATCTTTGCCCTGTGGAAAACATTGTTACATTTTGATCAATGACAGAATGAACTTTATGTATCAGTGAACATCTCTATAAATGATCAATTGACTTAAAAGGGGTTTTCAGGGACACATATATTGATGAGCTTACCTTAGAATAGGACAATATGTGATCTGGACACCTACATATCAGCTGGTGTAAGAGGCTTCAGCATTCAGGTAAGTGCTGTGACTTCTTTACAGAATGTCAAGTACTAAATTCACTTGAACGGGACGGCGGGTGTATCATGTGACCTATGAAGGTGACATCATCTGCACAGGTTGGAGGCTGCAACAGTCCTGAACGCCATGGCCCCTTCAAATAGCTGATAGATGGGGCTCCCAGGTGTTAGGGCTCCCAGGTGTTGGACCCCACTGCACACATATTGATGACCTATTCTAAGGATAGGCCATCAATATGGAAGTTGCTGAAAACCCCTTTAGGCTAAGGCGCCACATTGCAGAAACGCAGCTTTTTTTTGTTACAGATTTTGTTGCGTTTTTTTTTTTTGAGCCAAAGCCAAGAATGGCTACAAAAGGAATTAGAAACATATAGAAAGCTCTTATGCTTCTACCTTTTGCTCAATCCACTACTGGCTTTGGCTCAAAAAAATGCAACAAAAACATCAACAAAAATAAGCTGCGTTTCTACAACGTGGAGCCTTAGCCTTAAGGCTGAAGCCCTACATTGCAGCATGTCAATTATACCTGTGAAAATGCTGGAACTTTCTGTATAGATATAATAAAAGCAGAGAGTCTGCAGAGGAAAACTCTGCAAAAATGTAATGAAAAAACGCTGTGGAAAAAAACATGATGCGTTTTTTTCCGCAGTGTTCTTTTGCTGCATTTTGCTACGTGGGGCCTTAGCATAAATCTCTCCCATTACTGATATGTCTATTAACATCTGGAGAAAGTATATTAAAATGGCATCTGCTCAGCATCATAAACATTTTAGGTATTACAACATCAAAGAACGCCGCATCCGTTAAATATAAAAATATTAATCCCATATGGTGAACATCATATCCAGAAAAGAAATCAAAAGACACAAATCGCTGTTTTTTGCTTTTACCTCCACAAAAAAATATTAATATAATAAAAAGTAATCAGAAAGTCAGCCATAAAATGCATGCTGCATACATATGTGCAAAGCCATTTTTAGCATGATCATATTCATGAGAAGATGTAATGGTTAGCTCCATTTTCAGAATAATCTGTCAGGGTGAGACCACCTCTTTAATTTCATGGGCAAACCGAAACCACTGTCTACACGGGGATGTCTATGCTTTGGTTGATATTCCTAGTTATGTTTTATCAGGTTGGACATTGAATTAGGGCAGCAGTCTTCAAACTTTTTTTGTACAAGAGGGTTGGCACTTGGTTGGAGGGAGGCTGTGGGAAATTAGGAAGACATTTCTGAGAAAGGTATTGATTATTAGGATCCTGAAAGACGCACAGAAAAAAAAATTGTGCCGCAAGTCTGGAAAAAAAATACAGTGACAGAAGTGTTCATTGTGTGTCATACTCCCTATCCTGTTCTCATCCTCCTCTGTAGTGGTCATTGTGGTCCATGGTGACCCACAACACTGTTTTTCAAGCAATATATATGTTAGAAAAAAATTCTGATAAAATTTTTGACTGTGGAATGTGCTTTCTTTTTTTTTTCTTTTAAATGTACATTGTGGGCCCCATCTAGGGATCACAATGTACTTTTTTTTTCCCTATTATATGTCTTTGTAGAATGAGAGGATATCCACACAACCACAGGGAGAATATACAAACTCCTTGCAGATGTTGTTCCTGGCAGGATTGGAACCAATGACTCCAACACTGCAAGGCTGCAGTGCTAACCACTGAGCCACTGTGTTGCCCTGTGCAATATGCTTTCTGAAATAAAGCTCCATTCTTATATGTGTGAGGCCTCCCAATGTCTCTGCCCTATTTTAGCAACAGAAACTGTGCCATGTCACTGTGCCGTCTGTACACATGCAATGGATTTCCATTGAAATAAGTGGGTCTGTCATATAGACATTTTATGTGGCTCTAGGTGCAGAAACTAAAGAAACTCAGTATCAACATAATCTAATACTAGCTGTATATGGTGATTTACAGTCCGGAAAATACAATCCAGATATCGGCTGTTTTTCTTAGACTGCCATCTGTACAGAAACCCAAGCTCATAGCACCACAGCTAGCCATGATGTAGTGAGTCCCTACATCACTGCGGGACTACTGTTCTGTACTGTAATCTTGACATACAATTGTCTCACAGGCAGTAACTCACAGCATCACCCATTACTATCACACTATGAGTTTGGATCTCCAGACAGAGTGCAGTCTGGGAAATATGGCCAAATCATAACTGTCCGTGTACAGATAGACGTCAACAGCTACCCTCCATAAGCAGAACTAGTACCCTTCCCCTTATTGGGAATTGTGTGTTTATGTGAATGAGACCCTTTCATGCTTTCCTTCCATCGCTACCTTGTCACAAACCAACTTTTATTTCCACCATCATTTTATTACACTATAAATATTGCACCATTCACTGTACAACTTAAATAACTTAATACATTTACAATGATGCGTATCTCTTTTTATTTTTAGGATTTTACTACTTTGGCCTTCTGTTAGGCTATGTTTCTATCAGGTATCCACTGAAGAGAGAAGTGGAGGACTTCATTAGTTACCACGCAATAGCATCACATTTGTGAGGACGCCAATGCTTGACAGGGGGAACCCACTTATGATGTTGTGGTATTGACCATGGCCTTTAAGGAGTTAAACACTTAGAATGAGAGTTTTTCTGATCTTGGGAGTTAAGAGCAGGTGCCCATCTGTAAGTACATAGCCAAGTACCAGGCCATAAAAAGGTATATGAATTGGTTTAAAGCCTTTTAGTGGGCACCATAAAAAGCAGTCATTAATGGTTTAGAATTCAGACAAAAGGAGTTTGAATAAAAAAACATTCGACTCACTGGTAAACCATATGGTCCTCTAGGTCCCGGATCACCGACAACACCTTTTTCTCCCTGAAAAACCAATACTCACAACTTTAGTATGAATGAAATGGCCATACCTTGTTTAACATGATGATATTTGGAACCTGTGCCATCACTATAAATGTGTATATACATTTACCTTTAATTAATTAATGCAATCCTATATACCCAAGGCTGGCGATAGCATCTTCATTATCACTTACAGCCCTTGTCTCCTTAACCCCCACCCCCTACATACCCTGCTTGTGCCAAAGCAGGTAAATGAAAATGAAGTCTGCACTGACTGCTCACTCCCCAGGGCCCTGCAAAAGTGCAAAGCATTGGAAAGTAGGTAGCCTGCATAAGAAGGCAGTGTACTGTGTGTGGACTTAAGGGGCTATTATATTGGGGCAATGTACTGTATGAGGATTCACTATATGGGGGCACTTTACTGTATGGAGGACGTATATGGGTATATAAAGGGACTATCGTACTGTATAGGGGTATAAGGTAGCCATTATACTGTATGGTGGCATAAGGGGATATTGAATTATATGGGGGTTGAGCCGCAAAGTATCCACAGAAGCTCCGCCACCCAATGAACCAGACAAACCTGGAACCAAACCTTGACATACCATGTAAACAAATCTATGACAAAGCTGACATTTTGTTCCTAAAATGTTGTTTGATTCATTCTGTAGTACATCAAAAGTATCCAGGGACATGTAAACATAAAGTTGACAAATGACTCCATTTATTTGTGACATATTGTCTTTAAAATGATGGCAAATCTGAAAAGATGAGCATTGATGTAATGTACTACTCACTACATACAATGTTCATATGACTTGTAAGACAGATATAATATGTGCTAATAGTCTATAAAGACATACATACCCTGTCACCTTTTGGACCTGCAGGACCGGGTGGACCTAGTGGCCCATCTGTGCCCTAAAGAAAAGAATCATAGCAGAAGAGTAAATTCATTTGCGGATCAAAACCATGATATTGGTGGATGGATTCTCCCTCTCTGCTCAGCAGGAAATGGATAGACTGGTTGAGAAAGAAATCTTGTTAGAAGGAATCATGCAGAAATGCCAAACAGCAGGGCATACAGTATGTTAAAATCACATGGAACAAGACAAGGCACAACAGATATGATCATATTTCTAGAACATAAATTGAGTAGAGTTTTCTGGAAGAATCTTCTTTTTTTTTCTGAAGTCAAAAATAGAATTTCAGCTTTATAGACCAGAGATTGACTGACTGGAACTTGACCACAGCCAGTGAGGAGAAAGACACATGCCTGTACAGAAGGAGATCATGCTTAAAGAACTGAATGATAAAAGATGAGTAGGAAACTGAGGCCATTTCAAGGTGCTTACTCTTTAGAATAGACATAGACTGATTAGAATAGACGTGAATATACGGCAGATTCATGTTCTTCTCTGACTTATACAACGGAGTGCTGCTAAAATATTCATACATCTACACAAACAGTTCATCCTTTGGTTTTTCCTGTATTTGGTCTTTTTGGTGACCTTTCACACTATTACTCTCCTTGCATTGGTTGCCATAATTTTTGAGGATGGTGTCTCTAAGCAGACTTAAAGTTGAACCATATACTTTGGTTATTTAATCTCTTGGAAAGTTTCTTGCCTCTAAGGCTATGTTCACATCTGCATCAGAGGCTGCATCTGGGGCCTCCAGCAAGGAGTTTGTCTTCACTTGTGGACAAAAGAGCCCTGCCAGTGGACATTTTCATCTGGTGATATGATGGAGAAGGCAAACAATACCCAATGGACACCATTAAAGTCAATGGGGTCCCACAGCTTCTGTTGCTATCATTAGATGGATCAGTTTTAGTATTTAATACGTTCTTCCATTCTGTCATAGGAAAAGATGAAATCACCAGAGATGTTAAAAGACCCTTGGGATATTTTTTCGATTAGTGCTATTTTTTTTAATAAAAAGTCCTTCCAAACACAGGTGTACATGCAGGGGCATGGCTATGGAAGGGCAATGCTAGCAGTTGCTGCTGGGCCTTGGACCCTATAGGGGCTCTGGAAGTCCTTCTGCCATATAAAATATACAACTGTTCTACACGGCACAAGGTTGGTAGGGGCCACAATGCAAATTGCAGGAGCCACAAGTTACTACACTGTGCATATATACTACCACAATAATAGTAAAAATTTTATAACATTGGTTCTGTTGCCTATTTCAACCTAACAGAGCTCTATTTTATTCTTAAGCTCTACTCTGGCATTATATAGCTTTTCTAATGATTAGTACCAAAAACCAAATTAAACCTTTGACTCTTGTTAATGTATACGCTTTATTACCTTTTAATAAGCACAACACCACTGATTCTGCTGTAGTTGGAATTTAGCTTCTCACCATTCATGGGCAATAATTTCTGTTATTTTCAGTGCCCAAAACGCCAAAAGACTCTACTGTCAGGTAGGCGGTCCCAGGCTGGAGAAGGCAGAGAGGCACCGCCCATATGACAGTAGAACGTCTAATTAGCATAATGGGTGCTGAAACTAACAGCACTGATTGCTCAGGAATGGTGGGGGCTATAAGAAAAATTCCAACTGGGTGAGAATCAGTGGAGCAGATGCAAAGAGTTGTTATCGGTGGAGATCGTAAAAGGTCCTCCTTAGGAAACCATTTTTTTTTAATTGCCTGAATTTAGTACCTATCCAGTATACTGAAGGTAGGTGGCTCGTATCTAATATTTAGAAATAAACAACTCTATTATGATTGTTCCACTATCCATCTTAGCCTACAAGATTTTCAGCTAACTTTTTCTGAGGAGCCCTATATTTGGGCATCTTTCATGTGGTATAATGCAGGTGAAAAAGACACAAAACACTCACCCTGGGTCCTGGCTTTCCGTCTAAGCCAGATGCTCCCTGTATGATTAGGTGAAGGTAACAGACGATGGGTATAACATAAGTGACAAAACGTGAGATTAGTGGGTAATGACACATTGAGAAGAACAATACAGTACAGATGGCCACGCAGACTATGGAATGCCTGAATGACTTCCACTCATTTGTAGAAAATGTACTAGATCCTTGTTGTGTTAGGGATTAGATCAGAGGACACATACAGATATGGTCTATGGTCTTCATGGGGAGTCAAAATTATTTTACACATGGAGTAGCAGAGCAAACTAAAAATCTGCACTTATTTTGATACACCCTAGATATTTTAACTACGAATGTTTTTCTGTACATAATATAAAATCATGTTAGATTAGTTTAGTGTCCAAGTGCCGTATTGGTTCTTGCGTTTTCGCAAGGTAGTGTCTTAGCCTAAAGGTATTTTCAGGGCTAAAAATATTGAAGACCTATATTAAGAATAGGTCATTAATATCAGATTGGTGGGCCCCCCAAACAACAGCTGTTGTCATCGAATGCAACAGGAAGCAAACAGCGCTGTTCTTTGTCTAGTGGTGGAACTGAGTCATTACGACTTGGCTACCTTTAAAGTGAATGAGAGCCTCTCTGCAGTAACCTGGTCTGGTCACTATATATTGAACAGAGATGTTTGTTTCCTGCTCTAACCTCTATAAATGAGCTGATCATATACAGCAGATTGATAGAGGACTGGGTGTCAGACCCCCAATGATCTGATATTGATGACCTATCATTAGAATAGGTTATCTACATTTATTTTTTAATGTGGGACTAGACTTTCGGACAACTTTTGATTTTCTGGCAGCATTTGTGCCTTTAATAAATTTTGTAATGTACTTTAACACATTTTGGCTCCTTTCTGTGAAATCCTGGGCTTCTTTATACAGTCCTATGAAAAAGTTTGGGCACCCCTATTAATCTTAATCATTTTTAGTTCTAAATATTTTGGTGTTTGCGGCAGCCATTTCAGTTTGATATATCTAATAACTGATGGACACAGTAATATTTCAGGATTGAAATGAGATTTATTGTACTAACAGAAAATGTGCAATATGCATTAAACCAAAATTTGACCAGTGCAAAAGTATGGGCACCTCAACAGAGAAGTGACATTAATATTTAGTAGATCCTCCTTTTGCAAAGATAACAGCCTCTAGTCGCTTCCTGTAGCTTTTAATCAGTTCCTGGATCCTGGATGAAGGTATTTTGGACCATTCCTCTTTACAAAACAATTCAGGTTCAGTTAAGTTTGATGGTCGCCGAGCATGGACAGCCCGCTCTCAAATGATCTGAAAACAAAGATTGTTCAACATAGTTGTTCAGGGGAAGGATACAAAAAGTTGTCTGAGAGATTTAACCTGTCAGTTTCCACTGTGAGGAACATAGTAAGGAAATGGAAGACCGCAGGGACAGTTCTTGTTAAGCCCAGAAGTGGCAGGCCAAGAAAAATATCAGAAAGGCAGAGAAGAAGAATGGTGAGAACAGTCAAGGACAACCCACAGACCACCTCCAAAGAGCTGCAGAATCATCTTGCTGCAGATGGTGTCACTGTGCATCGGTCAACAATACAGCACACTTTGCACAAGGAGAAGCTGTATGGGAGAGTGATGAGAAGGAAGCCGTTTCTGCAAGCATGCCACAAACAGAGTCGCCTGAGGTATGCAAAAGCACATTTGGACAAGCCAGCTTCATTTTGGAAGAAGGTCCTGTGGACTGATGAAGCAAAGATTGAGTTGTTTGGTCATACAAAAAGGCGTTATGCATAGTGTCCAAAAAAAACAGCATTCCAAGAAAAACACTTGCTACCCACTGTAAAATTTGGTGGGGGTTCCATCATGCTTTGGGGCTGTGTGGCCAATGCCAACACCGGGAATCTTGTTAAAGTTGAGGGTCGCATGGATTCCACTCAGTATCAGCAGATTCTTGAGAATAATGTTCAAGAATCAGTGACGAAGTTGAAGTTACGCCGGGGATGGATATTTCAGCAAGACAATGATCCAAAACACCGCTCTAAATCGACTTAGGGAGCATTCACATGGAGTAAAGTGGCACGCTATTTGGCGCGTTTGCGCCGCATGTTTGACGGTGCGTGTTTGCGGTCGCATTAACGCCGCGTTTACGCCGCTTTGCGCGGCGTAAACGCGGCGTTAACGCGACCGCAAACACGCACCGTCAAACACGCGGCGCAAACGCGCCAAATAGCATGCCACTTTACTCCATGTGAATGCTCCCTTAGGCATTCATGCAGAGGAACAATTACAATGTTCTGGAATGGCCATCCCAGTCCCCAGACCTGAATATCATTGAACATCTGTGGGATGATTTGAAGCGGGCTGTCCATGCTCGACGACCATCAAACTTAACTGAACTTGAATTGTTTTGTAAAGAGGAATAGTCCAAAATACCTTCATCCAGGATCCAGGAACTGATTAAATCTACAGGAAGCGACTAGAGGCTGTTATCTTTGCAAAAGGAGGATGTACTAAATATTAATGTCACTTTTCTGTTGAGGTGCCCATACTTTTGCACCGGTCAAATTTTGGTTTAATGCATATTGCACATTTTCTGTTAGTACAATAAACCTCATTTCAATCCTGAAATATTACTGTGTCCATCAGTTATTAGATATATCAAACTGAAATGGCTGTTATAAACACCAAAATATTTAGAACTAAAAATGATTAAGATTAATAGGGGTGCCCAAACTTTTTCATAGGACTGTAATCCCCATTGCTTCTCTATTGAGAGCTGTACCCTGTGAATGGGCTGACCCTCCTCTCCCCCACCCTCATTTTCTGTTCATTACATTCAGGTCTGTGCACCATACACAGTGAGATTCAGAATATAATTCTCAATAGAGAAGCAAAGGAAAGGATAAAGAAATACAAGATTTCACAGAAAGGAGACAAAATGTGTGAATAAAGTATATTACACAAATTATAACACAAATACTGCTAGAAAATCAAAAGTTGTTTGACAGATTAGTTACACTTTAACTAATACCCTTACTAATGTATTCATTTTTGCTTGATACAAATCATGGAACGTGTTCTAATAGCCTGACCACTCACGCCATCTGCTGGAGACTTGAGACATCAAGATTGCGATATAACGAATTCCATATAAATAACGGCTTTTGATAGGGATTATCACCTTCAAATGGTGTAAAACACAAAGTAAACAGTACTTAGCTCTTCTTTCTCCTGCAATAGCCTGCTGGTGATCCCACTGTTCTCCTGGTCTTTGTATAAGAACCAGGAATGATGTTTTTTCCCAGATAGTACACTGACCCATTCATTTCTATGGGCCCATACACACGATTGTAAATTACACGGTCCTGTGTGTGGGCCGACAGTCTGGGTTGCAAAAAGTATGGACAGATCCTATTCCAATCCAATTTTGTGGCCCTACCTTCCACGACTATTATTCATTGAATGAAAGGGGCCGCGGAAGCACGGCTGGCACACGAATGATAAACTGTGTGTCTCCTTGCGCCGTTCATTGCTCCTTGACGTTCATTCACGGCAGCCGGTTAGCACATGGTCGTGTGCAACCAGTTTAACAGGCAGCTTGGTAGCAAGAAGGTGAAATGAACCTAGACTCAGTTTGCTCAGCTATATCCTTGTTAGGCTAGGTTCACACGGCACAGGTGCTGAGGGGACATGGGCATTACTCCTGAATGTCATAATATGCCATGATATGATGTAGAATCCATTCTTAGCAGCCTGCTTCTTGTGTTTATCATCTAGTTTTCAAGGTGCCAGCATGCCATGTGCTCAGCCACTGACATCATGGCTCCCTTTGCTAACTGGTGGTGAGCACAAGTATTAAGGTACTAGGCCACTTTATTCACTGATTTTCTGGTTGTCGGGATTACATAGGGAGCTACAGGGCTTGATCACTGGAGAAAAGAAGAGGTGAGTGGTGTTTTACACTATTTTCAGGTATTTTGATTTTTTTTTTTGTTTTAATTAAAGGTGGATAACCCGCTTATTATACAATCATTATATAACAACATGATCAAAAAATGAAGTAGCAAAGTGGACAAAGCTGTACATGAAGAACTGCCTGATATAGATACAGTAAGAGTGGTAAAGTATCAGACTAACAGTGTCTGTTGCCTGGGCCTCCTGCTGTTCACAGGGACTGACAACCGTACAATTCTTCATACAGTAGAAGATAATAAAGTAAACAATTTCTCAAAATTGTAAAAAAACAACACATTTTCACACAATATATTATGAACGCAAACAGAAAATTCACATGGTTATTGTGTGAGGTCATATTATAGACTCACATTTACAAAACATGTAACCCAGACATATTACATGTGATCGACTCAGACGCCATTAACATGGACATTAAGCAGACAGATCACTGACATGTTATACTGATGCTAATTGTGTCTAGGAAGAAGTCAGGAAATCAGTACAATGCTATGTGAGTGGAAGACACAAGATATATGATAAGTGTAGAAATATAGATATGATCATGTGATTCTGTGCCAGCATCTTGAAATAAAAATGTATATATAATGATGAATGCCATTCACTGGAACCATTGAAATAAAAAGAAAAGAAGCATATGGATTGAGGTGAAATTAAATAGATTGTTCTACTTACTGGAAGACCCAGTGGTCCTCTGTCACCCTTTTGACCTGGCTCACCCCTCAATCCTTTAAGACCATTTAACCCTGGTTCACCCTAAATGTAAAAGTAGATGCCAGTTTTGTTTGTTGGCTGTGCACGCTGGTACAGAGGAGGTTCACTTATTGACACTGCTGTAAATACCACTTTGTATTTAACATTACCAAAAAGCACCCAAAACATTGCTTTATATACTACCGCATATATTCATTTCAGGACAAGAAAAACACAAATACTAGTATGTAAATACAACAGAATTTACACAGTAATGTAGTAATGTTGAAATACAATAAGGCCATCCGCTTCAACCTTAGGCCTGGTTCACATCAGTATTCCGTTCGGGGAGTCCGTATGTCCGTGTGTTTTCTGTTGCGGTCTCCACACAGAACATGAGGAGAGAAAAGTACTTCATGAACTACTTTCCTCACCGCATAACTCGTGTGGACACTGCACGGAAAATACATGGACCCCATTATAATTATGGGGTCCATGTGCTTTCATAAGCTCACCGCTTGTCAATGTGTTCGATATTACGTTCATGGGGGGTCCCCATGCGAACTCCCCAAACGGAATACCTAATATAAATACCTAAAATACATAATATTTACAATAATAAAACTAATTAAAACTAATAAAGAACAATAGTTTTGTGTGCTTAGGTCAGTCAATACAGAAGATAGCAGAATTTCCAGCTTATTCACAGAAAACCTTCAAGCTCAGTAGCAATAACTGAATATGACATCGTATGTGTCAGTAAATAATGATGGATTAAAATCTCAGATGTATGGCAATGCCTCTTTATCAGGGGATTTCTACCACAGCAGACTTCTACCTGAGCTTCATGGCTTTCATACATAAAACACAAAACAGACATTACATTACACAGGACATGTAAACATGCACTATATATATATACAGTTATATACACAAACTAGATAAATCCATGCAGCATGCTTTTATTAAAAATGCTTTATTTCACTTGCACTTACTTTTGGACCTGAAAGCCCATGTGGTCCCTGAAAAAATGCAAATATGACACAATTTTAATAGACAGAATAAAGATATAGAGCCTCATAGATATTAGCAGAACAGTGGCAGATACTGTAGCTACTAAAAAATCAAAACATTTCATTCCATAATCCACAGTAGGAAAATGACAAGTTGAAACTGAATGTTTCAAAGACAAGTCTACAGCTGACAAATATAGTGCTTATACATCTAAGGCCGCTTATACATATATGAGTAGTCAGCCATTCCCACTGAATTTGTTCTAAGGTCCGGTTCACATCTGCGTTTGGGTTCCCGTTCAGGGAGTCTGCTTGGAGACCGCCCGAACGTAAACTTATACACACAAAAATAACAGTTGCCTAAGGGCGAGTTCACATGGGGGGCGGTGGGGCGGATTTTGGCACCGAGAGTGACACGGAGAGCGTGTTGGGTTTTGCTGTCTGCTTGAAAAGTCGGACATCTTTGGGAACGGACAGTGAAGGACAGGCACGGACTGTAAAAGAACGCACCCGATGTCCATTTAAATCAATGAAAAATGTCACGGACACAGCTAGTGTCCAATGATAATGTCCGCACAAGATTTTGCACGGACATTAGCAGCGGACACTACCTGTCGGACACCGACTGTAGAGTGAACGCCCCCTAAGCTTTAGGCTAGGGCCACACGGCGACTTTGGCTGTGACTCCTGATGTGCATTCTACAACTCATATGTTGTCGCAACTTCTAGTCACAAAAAATACAAATATTGGGACCACACGGTGGGTCCTGGTGTTCAAATCCCGCCAAGGGCAAAAAAAAAAAAAATATCTGCAAGAAGTTTGTATGTTCTCCCCATGTTTGCGTGGATTTCCATCCCATATTCCAAAAAGACAGACTGATAGGGAAAAAAAATAACATTGTGAGGGGTTCACAATCTACATTAAAAAAAAAAAAATACACATATTGTTTGACTTGTTTGAGTGTGAAAAAGTTTCATTCAAACATCCTTTCCCCAGAATTCTCTATTATGTGAAGATTCACAATACACTCCTCACAGATGATCATTTAGTATATGTGATATATAAAGCAAGTATCATTAGCTTACCATTGGGCCTGGGGGCCCATGAGGACCTGGTGGACCAGGAGGACCTATGATCTGTGAAAAGATTGCAGATTACAGTTCTGTAAGATTAGCGGTATTGAGGTCTACAAGATCTGGTGGTGCTAGAATCATAAGAATGATGTAGCTGGTTATGATTACCTCTGCAATCACTAAGGGTGTGCTATAAAGCGTGAACACACGTAGCGCCATTATCTAAATCATGGATTAACTCCTCAGCTCCCAAAGCAAGCAGGTGTCCAGGCAAGAAAATACCTCATGCTATATGTTATAGAATTACTGTGTGAAAGAAGACTTCTTATGCTATATCTGTACCTTCAATCCCTTTAAAGGGAAATTACCTATTTTTTTAAATCAAGCTTTTGTTAAATATTTTTAAGGGTTTTTTTATTTTTTTATTTTTTCAATAATTATATGTTAATATCAATATTTTTAAAATGACCCTAAAATCCTGCAGTGTTTCCTTTGGTCATGAATAGGTCTAACAATAGGCTGATCGTTCCCAATCCAGCATGCAGCCATCACTGCCCATTGGTTCGTTGAATTTACAGTACTGTACATTTGGCAGATCATTGCTACTATATGATTATGAACTTGCATTTGTCACACTGTTTCCATATAGCGATGTGCTGCAGATAATCCTGTCATGACATTGCCATTGTACATTTAGATGTGTGAATGACTGGGAATGAGAGTTTCTAGGAAAGCTTGTTCCTGATAGTTGGTACCATAATAAGGCAATATCAGGTTGGAACCTCACCTGGCATAAAAACTGCAGCATTTTACAGTCCTTGCAAAGTGGATGGGATTCTAGTACAGAGTATGCCTCTCACAGAGGTCAGTGAACACCTCCAGACTACAGTTTCTATGGTCAATGTGGCTGCTGTGAAGCATATCTCTCAATACAGATATCAGCAGCTCAGGCAAGACCCCAAAATTATTTACGATTAATAGAATCAGTAAAATCTACGATGAGAGGTCCAACCCAAATGAGCCAGGACTACCAGAGTGAATGCTGTTCTTACATAGCACCTTTTACTGAGCATGAAAGCATAATGCCACTTTATTTGGCCCACCAAACACAACTGTATTGGCAATTGAAAAAAAGGCTCAGTCCACTACATATACAACGCTAGATACTTCCAGCACTCATGGTAAACAGAGAGCTACAGGTCTGATAGATGGCAAAACAGTTTCCTTTTGGCATTCATGGGAATGTATATGTTAATCATATACAGTAGATACACACAGCCTGCAGTACTTTCCTATACAGTGGGTCACCGCAAAAAATGAAAACCATATGAGGCTAAGTTGCAGCAAAGACCGTGGAAGAAACATGTTGTGTTTTTTTTTCACGGAGAGTTTGTAGAGGAAAACTTTTTGACTATCATACCTTATACAGAAAACACCAGTTTCCGTAGGTATGGTTGACATGCTACGATTTACAAAAACGCAACAGTTTTGGAATTGGAGCATGTCTCCTGCAGATATTTTTCTGCAATGTGAAGATGGGATTTAGCACAAATCCCATCCTCTTTGCAGGGAATGTAAAATGCTGCGGTATTTGCAGCGGTGATTCCATGTGGAGCCTCGGCCTAATATAGGTTTTTTTTTTTTTTCATCAGGACCTATTGTTGAGTTATTTTACTGTATGGAATACATTTACGCTTTATGTTCAGCATTAATGTAGGAGTATATGCTGACTGTAGCCCCAGGATGTGACCCTTACCTAACTGATGGCATATACTATTGGAAAAAATCAATGGGGATCTCAAGTATAACAACAGCTTGAAATGAAGGCCTGTTCACACAGCCTTAGGTGATTGAGGATACTCAGCCAAGTGTCTTGCACTACAGACTCTGAACCTGAAACAGCCGAAACAGTCGCAGAATCCACAACAAGATTGTGCAGGATTTTTGCATTGTATTCAAAAAGGAGGTAGATTCAAGATGGAATTTATAGTCTAACTCACATTCAGGTTGAAATTCCTCTAACTCTTTAATGACCTGCATAGCTAATACATGCTAACATCTGCATTTATAAGCTACGACTACTTACAGAAGCTCCATGAGGTCCGGGTGCACCATGGTCTCCCTTTTCTCCTTTCAATCCGTTTGCACCCTAGCAACAAATATTGTTTAAAGGAAAATCATTTCACAATCTTATTACAGCTATGCTTCATTTACTAAGTCAATATTTCATCCTTTTGTAGAATTATGTTAACAACAGATTGCTACTTTCTAATCTATCTGTGACTGTAAAACCGGAGTATTGTATTCCTAGGCATCCTTGCTGGATCAGGTATTATATTAGACTATCTCCATTTGGTTAACATTTAGGCCATTATGCTAGAGCAGGGGTCGGCAGCCTTATGTACTCTGGCTGTTGTGTAACTGCATGATCCATTTACTTCCATGGGAGTCTCAAGAACAGCCAAACAACATTGCACCTGAAGTGACACATACAATTCAAAGATGTGTACTTTTGTCAGAAGTTTACATCTATTGCTTTCTAGAATACAAGTGAGCGTATAAAAACTGAACTGATCTTAATCCAACTTATCTAAAGCAAATACATATATTCAAAAATAGTAAAATGCAGCATATGTCCATTACCTTTATATCTGTTTCTATCTAAAGAAACTGTCAAAAAGCTACTGCTGGAGGATCTTCTTATGATTTCTATTACTCTGTGTGGATTGTGTACTTTAATGAATATATTATCCCATAAGTATCTAAATAGCTTAACATAAAGCTACAAATCTAATTTCCAGCCCAGTCACAGCAGCACAAATGAAATTAGAAAAATAGATCCATCAACAGCACATTACTGATCTTTTCCAACTACTAAACTATTTATTTTCTATAAGCTGCAAAAATGAACTTAACAATAAAACAAAAAAAGTGCAAAATAAAGAAACTTAAAAGGAGCGAGAATGTCTAACTCTGCTAGTCTTAAACTTACCGGCAGCCCTGGTAGACCAATTCCTCCTTTCTCTCCTGGAATGCCAGCCTCTCCACGGTCTCCTTTAGAACCTTTGGGTCCCTGTTTGCCACACAAAAAAGTGTAAATAAGGACATAAAAAAAGATATTAAAAGATATCACAGAAGTGATCGGTATTTTATTGTACACGATATAGTAGGTGTTTTCATTACTGCCACCACTGGTCATTGTGAAGACCAGACAACAATATAAAAAGTTTGCCAAAAATTCAAAATCTACATTAGGCCCCAATTGTCCATTTAGATAAGACGTAACATTTAAGATCTATTTTTCACAGGTTAATTCAAAAATAATAATCTATTATTCCTAAATAATGATATGTCCGATATGTACAATGATAATAAAAAGGGCAGCAATGCAATTAAAGTAGACGTGCGCATGCTCAGAATAGTTGTAGGGTTTTTTTTTTTTGGTGTGCCCAAGGAGTCCCAGTCTGACCAGATCTGAACCTCTCTAAAATATACACATCATACCATAAAAAACTGCATGTATGTACGTTTCAGAAGTTGAATATTTACAAAGACACAACAAATCCGCCCTATAATTATGAATGGGGTTCTTTCTGCAGCATGTTGATGGATTTCTGTAGGTCCTATGTATGTGACACAGTGCATATGGGAGTAATGCTTGCATGTCAGTAGTTGGGAGAATGGTGGCAGCAAAAAGCCGTGAAAGGTTGCAGTTATTCACACAGAGGATCGGCTGTCAAGGAGGCGGCTAATATGTCCATGCAGTCTGCAGAAGCCAGAAACCAATGGAAGCAATCAATGGTGATAACAGGGATTATATCCCCTATCATCTCATGCACAGCACAAGTAATACTTCAGCAATTCATCCAAATTTATTAATAATTCAGTAATTAAACCAAATTATTGAAGACTTGTTGAGCACCAGTAATTTCTCAATCGCTTACACACTGCGCATTTATCACACTTTCCAAACAGAATCATTTATAATCACTTTAGATAAGTTCTGCTTTATGTGGCAAAATCTTTACTTTTATTACAATCATCCCACAAATGATGAAGATGCTTAAAGGGAGCCTGTCACATAAAATATACAGTGCAATCTGTAGGCAGCATGTTATAGAGCAGAAGGAGCTGATCTATGGGTTTGAGGGAACAATTCTATAAAACCTGTCATTTATTCATTGAGATCTCTGCTCCTTCTATGCTGAGAAGTCATGGAGGTGGTCCTATCAGTAACAGACAGCACAGTCATTAAAAGAGTAAGGGCTAGTTCACACGTGAGTATAAGGGGAGGTTTTTGACAGCGGATTTCGCGTCCAAAACCTCCCCTTATAATGGTGGTCTATGGAGACCGCCGGGCTTCTGTTCTCCGCTAGCGGCGAGCTGCTGCTAGCGGAGAAAAGAAAGGACATGTCCTTTCTTCAGGCGGAAGCCGCGCGGGCTCAGCCGCGCGGCTTCCGCCCCCGGCAGCTCCCTCCTATGTCGGCTCATTCATTTGAGCCGACAGCAGAGGGTTAAGCCGCGACAGCGATGGTCGCGGCGGGCGGGTTTTGACAAGAGAGAGACGTGGCCCGCCGCGTCTCTCTCTGTGTCAAAACCCGCGCGGGCAGTTCACGTGTGAACTAGCCCTAAAGATCAAATGGATAACTGACAGGCTATATTAAATAATCTATTCATCTATAACATGCAGTCTGTAGATTGGACAGCTTTTTCCATGTTACAAGTCCCTGTTAAAGAGGTTGCCCAAATTTCAATTTTATTGTGCAATCCTAGGGATAAGTCATTATTGTAAGGTCATCAGTGGAGGTCCAGCACCTCCACCAGAACGCTGCACACCGAGCCGAAAATGGTGAATGATGGTAGTTTGGCACCTGGCACTTAAAGATAGGTCATCAACATCAAGTCTTGTACAACCCCTTTGAATGTGTCCAGGAAGTATATTCGCCATATGGTTTTTTACTAAATGATTGATATCTTTAATGAATAGTTAAAAACCATCAAACATAAGTCTTTCCACTTTCTAAGACCTCACTTTCAATGCAGTATTACAGGTATGTGACATGACTCAGTACATCAGTGAGACTGAATTTATAAATAGGAGTCTGGCCAACTCCAGCTCTGCTACTGTGTACGTGACTGGGAACATAACCGCAGTACTCATGGCATAGTATATGACATGGCTTTAGACTAGTTGTATGAGAAGGTCTGATACATTCCTCACAATCTCAGACTAGATATGTCAGCAGATTTATTATACCGGTAAATTCCGCCTCTTATTAATGTAGGGATCTCTTGTGCCAGAACTCAAATTTGTGCTAGTCAGGGACTGTCATAGATTTCTGTTATAACTCATGCCAGCTTTCTGGCGTGAATTATAATAAATCTGTCAGGCCAAGGCGTCCCTGCCCCTCCATCATCCCTACCCTTCTCTATCACTTTTCTCAGAAGTCACAATACATTTCTAACGTATGTGTAGGTGTATTAGGTAAAGAGGTCAGAAATGCAAATGCTGAAATTCTGTAACAGCACATCAATAAGTCAGTATATCTTCAATGAAACAGAAGAAGTAATCCCCCAAACTGAAGTTAAGGGGATTGTATAGTTTTTGTGGCCCTTTTTTTTTTAATATTATCTATGAACAGTTAATGGGTGTTAAAGTAGCATTTCATTATGAGACAGACATTCAACAATGGGCCTAAACTATACAACCCCTTTAATGTATTTTGCCTGCGGTGGAGATGACCCAGACGCATTTCTAGAGAACCTATGTAACCCCTTCATATAAGGATCGTGACAGTTTGTGATTCATAAATTAGAAAATGTTTTACCTGCTCCCCATCAACTCCTGGAGGTCCAACAGGGCCTCCCTCTCCCTGCAGAGACAATGTAGATTACCATGAGCTTCATGATCTGTTAAGACGCCTTTAAAACTTTGTGGGATGATTTCTGAACAGTTTCAGCTGCAAACACGGGACTGAGCCAGCGTGATACCACTACACCATACTAAGGATAGTCTTATGGCACAGAAGGGCCACGCTGGTTACAGCTACATGTTTACAGCCGATGGCAAAATCTCATTCCTAATAGTAACATCAGAGCATACAACAGTATTTTTACTGGAATTAGTTCCATTGCATCACAGTTCAGGTTTAATATTTGCAGCTGTTTTTGCACTTGTATTTTATACCATGGAATACACCTGCAATTTTACATATTATATAGTACATTGGAGATAATGACTTTCTATGACTTTATAGAAATAATCAATGTACAATGTTAAGGTGATTTATTCTCCATATTTATCTCTCATGAATTCTTTGAATGTTCTATACAGAGGGAGCTACACTGTAACCTGTGAGACAAGCCTGAAAAGCAGCTTAGTTGCAGTTTAAAGAGTCTAGTAAATGATGCAATATAAAGCCGCAAATGCCAAAAACACAGGGCTACCATGCAAAATAACTTCGTATAAAAACAAGTATAAAAACAAGTTCTAAGTGGCATACTGCCAACAATACAGAACTTCATGACAGACATGACATGACACCACAGCATTTCCACTGTGAATATTTTTAGGCAATGTGTGGATGGGGTTAGCCAGAATCCTATCCACTTTGCTGATACAATGCGTCTATGGATGAATACTGTCAGGAGTAGGGGGGGTGTTCCTCACCGCTCAACGTCATGGCTGGGCAGTAAGGAACACCCCCTCTGACAGTACAGCACTTTGGAGTCTACTGTCACGAAGGGCGTTCCCGACAGACCGTCAGAAATGCCCTTCTGACACTGAAGAGCTATGGTAACGGCACCGATAGCTCTTCACAGGGGGCACAGAATGGGAAAGCTGACAGTGCGCTCAATTCAGCACACTGTTGGCTTTCTAGCGGTATATAGAACCGCATGTTCCTGAGGACATGAAGGGTCCTCTTTAACTTTCCACAACCACTATAATCTTCTCAAGAATTGAAATACATTTTTGGGATTAAAAAAGCATGGCAGCTTTCTTCTATAAATAGCGCCCCTCTGATCCATTGATATGAAAAGGAATGATTAACTGTAATTGCAAATGCGGTTGACGGGCAAGTGTGGCCATGTTCTGGGTGGCAGCCATGCTTTTATCCAGTTCCTATAAGTTTATCCAGGTATGGTAAGTTTATTGTATGCCTGAAACTAGTGATCACATTTTAGTAATGATATAAGGGCCAATAGCTGCTGGGACGGGGTGTTGTCATTTTTTGTCTACATTCTCCTTGTTTATAGAGTTTGTAAAATAAGCATTTTATACACTCTGTAAATGTATCATATGGATCTTGTTTTTGCCTTGCTTTGATTCTAAAGAATGTGATATATTACATTACATATCTTTATCATTTCAAAAGACAGTGTACGTTAGTATTTTGTTTCATTGTATTGCACATAAGTGAACTCTAGAGGGCAGCGAAGCACTAGACACAATACCATGCAAGGGGAGAAAAAGTTATCTTGAATAAAAATAAAAATCTCTATTTGAGTCTTTATCACAATAAATAAAAAAATGTAAAAAAAAAAAAAACAACCCACACCTTTGGTCCAGGTAAGCCAGGAGGCCCAGGGGGTCCAGGAGGTCCCTGTTAATAAAGCAGAAGAACCTTGTTATAACCATGTAATCTGTCATGTCAGGAACAAGTGACTCAGTTAGCAGGCGACATTGTGACATGAGATTTGTTAAATGCAACACGTGGGGTTGTAACAATAGATGAGGAGACAATGTTATTTGTTTTGCCTTTTAAATAGAACAAAGAACCATATAACTTTTGTATAGCCCCCACATTACAGCACTGATATTGATTTACCTATAATATACAATAATTCTTATTCATAAAGAATATGTGATAAGACACCAAAAACACATCACTAGCTCTCTAGAAGACACATTACACTCTGTTTTATAAAAGTTGCATATTTATAGTACTAGTTTGGGGCCTTTCCTGACCCAAACCATCATTTTCTGTAATTATAAAGGACTGAGAGGGGGTTTATATTAAAAATGATAAGCCATGTAACCCAACATACAGAGTTAACCTGAACTTCTGCAATTGGCTAAACTGCACTATATTATGCTATATAACTATACTGTAGTTTATGGGAACTTTCTCCCTTGGGACGTATGCTACAGTCAGACAAGTGTTTGGGGAGGGTCGGGAGGAACCTAAAGTGCATAGCCGGTTTGACTGTATTTAATGTAAAAGTCAATCATTGCTAATAAGATGTTACACAAAATGTTTCACTGCTAAAAATATGATCTCAAGCTTTCTTCTTAAACCTCAGACCTTAAACCTATAAGAATATCTTTTTATTGTCTACATGATTAAGGAAACCCTGATTTAAAACATTAAAGCAAATTTTATAATTGAGTAGATGAAATAGATAAAAAGGTGAACTCTTCATTCCCTTATGGCCCGGTTCACACCTGCATTTGGGGATTCCGTTCCCCTTTCCACATGAAAAATGCGGAAAGAAAAGCGCTGCAAGCAGCACTTTTTTCTCCGAAAATTTTTGTGCGGAAACCAAGCGGAACCACATGGATCACATTATAGTCTATGGGGTCCGCTGGTTTCTTAAGGTAGCTGCTTTTTTATACGGATTAGGTTTCCATTCAGGGGGTCTCCAAACGAACCCCCGAACAGAAACCCAAATGCAAATGTCAAGCAAGCTTATGCCAGTTGTCTGTTTTTGCACAAAAATGTGTCTTATGTGACTTTTCAAAGTTTTTCAACAACCACACCTACAGTACATAAGTAGGACTTTGCAGAATGTGGTGAGCTCTCCTGTGAACTGACCAATTCATTAGAATTTCTGACAGAATCATAAGATCTAGGTGTAAACTAGTTTAAATCGGATTGACTTTATGGCACATAGCGGACCAGAGATGCTTCTAATTCCTTAAGAGGTTTGGGCACAAATCATAAAAAGCATTGACCATCACCTACCATGTGTCATTTACAAAATTAGTGTATTCCTTTATGGTAGAGGGAACTTTGGCCTATTTACACACACAGCTCTGACCTTAAAGGGAGTCTATCATTGGAAAAAGAGCTTTTGAGCTAAATATATGTCTGAATGGCCTTTAAAATGGCTAATCTACTACTACCTTTACTTTTTTTTGTTGCCCCCGCTGTTTCTTTTTAAACTGCTTTATTTCTTTATGCTTATTAACCCCATGGAGCACCCTGGGCATTCCCCAAGGCCTCCGAGCACCCCCCCCATGTCATACCTTTAATACCGTTTCTCCACTGCTTGTGCTCTGTCTGCCATCTTCCTCCCCAGATACTCTTCTCCTCTGTCTGCCCTCTTCTTCTGTTCTCAGTTCAAAGCTCAGTTCTCTGGAGAACTACACCAAAATGGCCCCTTAAACTGTACTGGGTATGTATGAGCGGCCATTTTGGTGTAGTTCTCTGGAGAACTGAGCTTTGAACTGAAAACTGAAGATGAGGGTAGACGGAGGAGAAGGAGTATCCGGGAAGAAGGAGGGCAGATGGAGCACAAGTATTATATGGACGGTATTAAGGGTATGATGTGGGGGGTGTTTGAAGGCCTTGGGGAACGCCTAGGGTGCTCTATAGGTTTAATTAGCATAAATAATTAAAGGGGTTTAAAAAGAAATGGTGGGGACAGCAGAATGAGTAAAGGTAGTAGTAGAATAGTCTTTTTAAAGAGGACCTTTCATGGATTTGGGCACATGCGGTGTTATATACCGCTGGAAAGCCGACAGTATGCTGCATTCAGCGCACTGTCGGCTTTCTCAATCTGTGCCCCGGGTGAAGAGCTAGCGGTGCCGGTACTGTAGCTCTTCACAGTCAGGAGGGCGTTTCTGACACTCTGTCTGGACCGTCCTTCTGTACAAGCAGCACAAATAGCGCTGTACTGTGTGAGCGGGGAGGAACGCCCCCCCCAGTACTCGTCCATAGACGAGTATTATCAGGAGGGGAGCGGTCTCACAGTACAGCGCTGCTGTGCAGAAGGACGGTCCAGACAGAGTGTCAGAAATGCCCATCTGACTATGAAGAGCTACGGTAGCGGCACCGATAGCTCTTCACCCGGGGCACAGATTGGGAAAGCTGAAAGTGCGCTGAATTCAGCGCAATGTCGGCTTTCCAGCGGTATATAACACCACATGTGCCCAAATCCATGAAAGGTCCTCTTTAAAGGCTATTCAGACATATGTTTAGATCAAAAGCACTTTTTCCAATGATAGACTCGCTTTAATTGTACAATTCACATTAAGAAGACTGAAAGTGTTGCCATTATCAGCAGACATACTTTATGTACCTAGCTCTTAACTCTTGAATATTTAGGAACAGTTACATCTCTACTATGTTACGTTACTATGTTATTAGTCTTTTTACTGGTTTCATTAAGTTTGGGAAGCTGCAGGGTAACAAGTAACAGTGGCATTTAGTAAGTAGTGAGTATAGAGAGATATATAAGTCTTCCATGTCACTAGATGTCACATAGGCATGCAGACACACACAACACATAGGACCACTCCATGCAGGTTGATTACCGTAACTGTAATGGCAGTAATCCTCTGAAGACCAGCCATAGTAACAAGAAATAACATTGGTCTTATTATTACATCATACTAGAATATTATCAAGCATTGCTCTGCTAAAACAAATGTTGGATAATTAAGCAATACAGAATACGGCAAGCATGATAAATGTATAGAGGATGTGCTCCAGCCTCCAGTGGTGACAACACCATTCGATGGAGCTTTATCCGAGCCCTTGTTCCCAAGTGAGGCAGAATAAAACTGTAACTGTCAGATATAAAATACTTGTTACTCCTCAAAACTAACTAGCATTCAAGCTTGTAATAAATCATGGACGTCCGCAGCAGATGATGTCAGGCAATAATCGAGAGAATATCTCCATATTATAGCCAGCCAACAGCATTCAAAGAGACAGTAAAGGAGACAGAATGGTTTAAGGACTGCCAGAAAGTCAGCGTGATTAATGAACTCCCCTGGAATCAGTACTTGATAAAACTACCTATGAAAGGAAGCCCAGCGCTCCACAGAATAGCACTCATAAACTAGACACATATTCCCTAATAGTCATACATTATTCCAGAACATTCAGCGTCTTACCTGCAAAGCTTCCTGAATGTTTCCATTGTAATCTATGATCTCTGTCGCTCCTTGATCACCCTTTTGTCCTGGGGGTCCCTGAATAAAAAATAAATTCAGACCTCATTTTAATATCACTGTTGACTTATTGTCTGTCTATTTTTCATACTAGAATGCCTTTCTTTAAGAAGAGAAAATAATGAAAAAACATTTTTTGTTATATATTCAAAATTAAGATTTCCTATACTCTATTTAAGGACATTGAAGACTTAACTACACAACTTATAGGGCGTAAAAATGTCACTGGTCTTGGATTTATCATCATTTGCCCCAGAAAACTGAGGTAAGTGAAACCTGAAATGTATGCCTGCTATGATGTATGATGTGACATGCAACTCATGTAGCCTGGCAGAGGTTGGGCCTCCTAAATATTTCCCATTATTTCAGAACTTGTGCTTTCAAACTTTTGTTAGTAATTTTCATTTGTAATATTTTTATAGCTGAAACCAACACTTAGCATATCTTTGGATATTTGGCCACTTGAACGCATTTTTACTTTTACTAAGGGGCATCACTGGTATGGGGAGGGTCTAAATAATTTTGCTTGTGTTCAGCATGTACCTACACAGGAATCTTACCACAAATGTAAAAGGAGGGAACCAAACAAATGGTCATAATATAAAGGTAACAGAAAAAAACAACTTGTTTTCTTTTGAACTCTCAGTACATTGTAACTGATTTCATATTACTTAAAGGAGTCGGCCACGTTCAGACCAATATTGAGAAACAAATGTTATGGTTTGTATAATAAAAGTTGTACAACTTTCCAATATACTTTCTGTATCAATTCCTCCCGCGTTTCTAGATTTCGGCTTGCTGTCATTCATTCTGTAACTTCTAGTGGATAAAAGTCTGACCATGGTCATGTGATTTACGGTCCATGGACATGTGATGACACACAGATGCGCAGCTCGTTACCACACAGATGTCTGATTATTGTGCTGTAGCTATAATGAGATGAGCACTTGCGTGCACATCACATGACCAAGTGATACAAGACAAGCCACTATGATAAAAGTTGTAGATTTACACCATGGCATGCCCTTGTTTTTTTGTTTTTTTACTGTGAAATGTAATTTTTTACTATGAACAAATGAGGTTAAGTTTTTGTGTCAGTTTTCACTACCCACGCTTTCAAATATGGAAAGAGCACCTACATATTAGCTATGTATTGACAGTACAATGCAGATGAACATATGTAACAGTAACACCATACTTACTCTGGGACCAGAAGGACCGGCATCCCCTCTGCTTCCAGGATCTCCCTAAAGTGACAAAATAGAGAATTCAGCGATAACAACTGAAGCCCTTATTACTTATTCATAGGACATCCATTCATACACATATGACAAAATCATGCTGCATGGAAACAAGTACTGTAAACCTACTCCAACTCCATGACTGGCATTGTCACCTAATCATGGATTAAGCAGCTGTCTATGGTGTGTGAACAGAGCTCTATTGGTGGCTTCATGTCATAATCCTGTGAACAGCTGAGACAAAAGGGGAAAATGCTGTGGAAATGAGTCAGTGTCTCTGAGTGTAGCTCCAGTAATACAGCCAGGGTCACCTGTGGGCATCTTGATTTGTTTCCTACTGTCACTTATTCTTCCAAAGCCAAGTACATACCCAAATCAGTAAAGGAAAGGTTTAAAGTGAAGACAAGTGAATGGGCATAACAGCCTTGCTTTAAAACATATGCAAGAACTAAAATAATTCTCCTTCTGCAAATACTGTTCATACCTGCGCACACTAGGACACAGGGAAGTTAATACACAATTGAACTGTAGTGTTATGAACTTGTGGGATAATGAAGCTGTGAACCTAAGAACTCGAAGTCAAGGAGGCTGTGGACTTAGGGAACAATACTGCTCTGAAACACTAAACTTAAAGGGGCTATCCAGGAAAAACAGTTCGGCTGCAGCCTTCGTTGCATGTTACTGCTGGGGCCAAAGTCCTGTGCCCCGTTTTAGAACCTCTGTTTGCTCTTCCTACCCCATTTCTCTAATGCTGTCCATTTCTTGGCTATTGTATCACCTTGGATAATAAGCATGCCCCTTTCTAGGTAGATATCGGTAATTACAAGCTGTCTGCTTTAATTGTGTAGTTTTGCCCCTTTTTTCCTTGCCGCTGTTACATTTAAATGCAGGCTCCATGGACAGTATTGGCTGCCTTCACATGTTTTGTTATGATTATTCTGTTTTCACTATTGCTTATTGTGATCCTGTATTTGTGTGTTATATTTCATAAAACTTTCAACAAAAAGTTGAAATTGAGAAAAAAAAATTCAGCTGGAGCCAAAGGACCTGGAACATCAAAGGTGACGTATGTGACTAGCGTCTCGGGTTCTTTCCTGAGGCCACAGATTGGCCTGAGCGGTCACATGTCGCCAGAACAAGCCCCAGGGAGCAACGGAACCAGACAATGGCTGGGACACCAAAGCTCTGGGGACATGTGAGTATGCTTTGTTGTATTTTTTTTGGTTTAAGTTTTTTTCCACGTTTTTACTTGACAACCCCTTTAAGGCTAAGGCCCCACATTGCAGAAATGCAGCTTTTTTGTTTTTGTGGGGGGTTTTTTAGCCAAAGCCAAGAATGGTTACAAAAGGAATGGGAAATATATAGGAAGCTCGGTACTATTCCGTTATCGGGCCAGCAGCAGCGCAGTTCAGCAGCAGCTTTCGGGACAGCAGTTCAGCAGCGGGAATTACAATGACATCCGAGGACTGCTGGCCCGATGCTTGTGCCCAGTAACCAGTACATCGATGACCCCCCTCCCCCATCCTTCTCCTCCTGCCAGTGCTGCCCCCCAGCTCTCCTTACATCTTCCCCGTACCCTCTCCCCGCCACACGACTAGGCCTCACCTCAGCGCTAGTACCGAGACCGAAAGGAAAGACACCGGGGCTCAATCCAGGCCCTGACAAGAAACACGCCGACTATAGGAACGGTGAGCTACAGCGAGCCGGAGGGACAAACTTTCTGCAGCGTCCGGCGGCTATCTAGTAGCATTCATTGCTCAAGATTTACGGTGAGGCCTATTACAGGGAGAGGGTACGGGGCAGATGTAAGAAGAGCTGGGGGGCAGCACTGGAAGGAAGAGGAGGATGAGGGCATCGATCGATGTACTGCCTACTACACACAAGCACGGCCTCTATCATCGGGCCAGCATCGGCTTAGTCATGTGGCGGGGAGAGGGTACGGGGTAGATGTAAGGAGAGCTGGGGGGCAGCACTGGAAGGAGGAGGAGATGGAGGGGGGGTCATTGATGTACTGGCTACTGGGCACAAGCATCGGGCCAGCAGTCCTCGGATGTCATTGTAATTCCCGCTGCTGAACTGAACTGCTGTCCCGAAAGCTGGTGCTGAAATGCGCTGCTGCTGGCCCGATAACGGAATAGTACCGTGAGGGCCTTAGCCTGAGGGATGATAAGGCCATACAGCTTTGAACCAATGACACAATGAAAGTATGGAGTTGTAAACTTGTTGAACAATGAAGGTGTAGTGCTGTATGATTGTGGATAATGAAGCTGTGGATCTGTGACCTAGTGAAAGAATAAATTGAATTTATGGAGCATGAAAGTTGTGCTTCTGTAAACTTGTACAATGAGTACATTTCGGCTTAGGCAACACCTTGCCAAAAAACGTTTTATTTTTTTTGTTGCAGATTTTGCTGCGATTTTTTGAACCAAAGCCACAAAAGGATCAAGCACACAGGAGAAGCGTAAGTGCTTCCTTTATACTTTGTATTCCTTTTGTTGTCACTCTTGGGTTTGTATCAAAAAAGCAGTATATTCTGTAACAAAAAAATAGCTTTTCTAGAATGCCTGGGTGCCGGGATCTTGTAATTGTACTGGAATGTCTAGAAATGTCCTAATCATCCATGAAAAGTAAATTCTCATTTATAAACCAAATGCTCTGATGAACATATGTTTTGCTGAATTAAACGGTAAGATTTGTATTATTATGGAAATACAGGAAACTAATGGGATGGATCTGTGCCAAGCAGCTATTGTTATTCAGCTGGGACACGCCATTTCTTACTAATAGCATTATCTTGTTTTAACATTCTTGCAGTGGACTCATGGTTTATTTGTCTTGTGTATACTACTTGTCTATATAACCGTATCTTGATTTAGGTCACATTAGTTCATTTTATTTCCATGTGTTGCTTACAGTATCAGAGGATATATTGATAAATATGGAGTCCGAACACTGTAGATACATATAAACAAGGCACGTACTGAAAATGTGCTCTTCATATGTCATGTAGATGCAGAACAAAATAAAACTTGTGTTTGTTGCTGATTCTCCTTCTACTTTAGCAATTTTACTGTCTTTTATGTACAACAGATATTCGTTCCCATACAGATAATGTGGGGAATTTATTAAGACAAGCACCAGAATAGAAATCAAGATCAAGAAATCAAGATTTCATATATGTTTAATTTGCAGAATATACTATTTATCTGGATAACTGATATCTGCCCATGCTTAGTTTACATGACAGAAAGCCAAATACAATAATACCACTCCCAGATAGAAATGTGGCATTGTTGCAAAACTCAGCATGTAAGATATGTGATCCGATTACACTGGGTGTTGCCACAAGAGGGGATAAAAACGTGCTTTCCCTGCAATCCTATAGAAACACCCTCGTAGGCTAATCTTTTGGTGAGAGATTGTTGACTGCTAGAAATAGTGTGATGATTTGGGTGAGCCAAATAGTCATCCTAGTAGTGATATGAAGCACACTAAAGGCTCAGCCATGTGTGGTGGACATCCTACGGCCACATCATGTCAAACATGGTAAGACTTCCAGCAGGATAATGCTTAACTGCACAGGTTTCGCAGGAATGACTCCGCCATATTGCAATACTTTCTTGGCCTGCCCAGTCACTGGATTTATCACCAATTGAGCACTTATGAGTCCAGTTGGGAAGCCGGCTTTAGTAACCTACAAGTGTACAGGATCTATAGGAACAGCTAGAACATCTGTGGCTGAATGTGCCACGGGACCTGTATGCCTCCATTTCCAATTGTATCTCATGTTGCATCCAGGCTGGAGGTAGCCCAACAAGGTACTAGAGTCCCCTTTTAATTGTACAGGTCTACCCATTAAACATAACTTTTCAGTCTAAGGCTGCGTTCACACGGAGTAACGCGCCGTATCACATTGAAAGCAATAGGTAAAAAAGCCTCCCATTGAGTTCAATGGGTAATGCGCGTAAGACCGAACCCATTGAAGTCAATGGGATTCTGTTTTACTGTGCTCATTCTGACACGTGTTTACATGTCAGAATGAGCAGCGCTTTACTCCATGTGAACGCAGCCTAAGGCTTTGTTCATATTTGCATCGGAGTCCCTGTACAAGACTCCGTTGCATTTTCTGCCAAAAATCGACTGAAAGAAAAATCCTGCATTATAGCTTATGGGGTCTGCCATAGCGGGCAGGTTCTCTGTCATTCTGGACCCGCGGTAGATACGAAAGACCGAAAGCAGACACGTGTGAACCTAGCCTAATATTGTAATCAATCACATATATCAATAAATTACATAAATATTAAGTTTCATTTGTTTCCAACAACTTCTTTGTAGTGGATTATTTTTTGGGAAATGAATTGAATTGTTTATTGTTGACTATAATAGCTTTAGAATTTTATACTCAGTTAAACATGGAAGACATTGCCCTTACTATTTTCTTTGGTGGCAATGACTTCTTTACTCATGGTAATTGGTCCTATAGTATTTCTGCATTATTTTTTCTTTCTTCATGAACAAAATAATTTTTAAAGAAAAATCACTGGAAAATAATAAATTATAAGCAGAATTGTTGTAATGTCATGCTCATGCCACTAGATGGAGCCACAGTAAAGGGTTGAAGTATACAGAAAAGAACCAAAACTTGCATATAGAATTTGTTAATAAGCATTCATTGAAATAATTATACATAAGATACATACAGTGATTCTGTTAAGCATGACATAAGAATAATGTGATAGAAATTGTATTAGCTACTGACCTTTGACCCTTTTGGGCCTCTATTTCCAGGTTCACCAGTTTCTCCCTAGGACATGCGAAATTCAGAAAAGCAAGCATAGACTGAGATAAGGATAGAGGAATAAGCTAGATATAGAGTCATGATATACAGTCCAACAGTGGAACATGCTAGAAAGGGTTAAAGGTGAGGTAGAGATCCTGTCTGTCTATTGCAGTGAAGCAAAGTGCTACATACTGCAACATTCAGCAGGTAAGTATTACAAATAGAATAAAACATATTATATATCAGTAATAAACCTTCCATGCAAATAGGTGATCCCCATTTCAAGTGCTATGGATTAGCAGACGGTCATGGAGTTAATAGTGGCTGAGTCTGAGGTCGGACAGGCCAGCCAGTGATACATAATTAAACCACCCATAGGTTCAGCAGAATAGGATGGGTTTTATGAATCTCAATTACCTCGCTTTAATAACACCCTTTGACCTTTTATTCTGCAACACTTTTACTATGATGGAATTTTGAACATAATGTAAATGTGGGGTACTAGGATATCATCCTAATATATTCAGTGCTATTGTGCTATATAGACCTTGGTGATGCTTTTATTATTAATACTGATAGAATTGAGAAGGCAGATATTGTAAACTTACATATAATGACAATTCTAGTAGTATTACAAATGCCCCTATGGTGATACGGCATCCTCGTGAAGACACACTGCTATATGCAGCAGTTCCCAAGTGGTATGAAATGAGCAAACATCTGAATGCTCATGGTTGGTTTATATAATTGAAGAAATGGGGGAAGATACCATAAATCTTATAGTCATAATCCTGTAGTCAGGAATTTACAAGCTGAAAGAGATATCTTGGTCTCCCATGGTACACCTTAAATATGGTACACACAGTCATGATGTACGGCTCAGGAAAGTTCACAGAACAAGTTCATGGCTGTAATTAAGACACATTATATAGGACAAGCCATTATTGTAAAGCATCCAGGTCTTTTGAGGAAGCCACTTAATATATCATTGACTTTATGGTCTTTGGATGACTCAGGAGGTACACCATGAGGTGTAAATATGTGGTCTCACGGACAATGATTAAAAACGCATGTGGACGCAGTTTAATGTAAATCTTGGGAATTTATGACCAGACTAATAAAATGTGAATCTCACCTAATATAACAAATGGCGGAGAAGACAATAAAAGGAATATTTATTATCTGTTTCAGTATGATACAGTAATGTAGTCAAACATGATTTATGGGTATGACAAATTAGTTAAGATTTTTCTAATCCACCTAGCAACATCCAGTATACATGCGTAGATCATACCTTTGGACCTGGTACTCCTGGAAGACCTCTTTCTCCTCTCCCTGGAGGTCCAAGTTCACCACGTTCTCCCTATAAATGCAAAATGTTAGACCATCACATACCTAATGCTAACTTTAAAGCCACTATACACAAATACTTCCCCTTATCAATCTTTCAAAAGATGACCACTTCCCTCCACTACTTATCTGCATTCAAGTACTTCTCTCCCTGTCTGTCCCAGGAGTGAAAGTCATCTTCCATAGCTGCTTCTGGCTATATGGATGGAGGATCCATTCCTTATCCTCTTCCAGGCCCCGACAGGAGATAGGGAAATGAGATTTTGGCATGCTTAATATTAACATGCCAGATCTTTGTAAGGGTCCATTCACATGGAGTATACGCTCCACTCATTCTGAACGTAAAACTCATTCAGAATGAGCGCGTAAAAACCAGCTCCCATTGATTTCTATGGGTACCAGCATATGTGCGCTTCCCATTGAAATCAGTGAGATGCTTTTTTCTCTATTGTTTTCAATGTGATACGCGTGTATGCCGGCACCCATAGAAATCAATGGAAGCTGGTTATTGCGCGCTCATTCTGAACAAGTTTTACGTTCAGAATGAGCAGAGCGTATACTCTGTGTGAAGGCTCCCTAAGGGTCCATTCACACAAGAGTAAATGCGCGCTCATTTTGGCAAAATACACGTGTAAAAAATACACATGTAAAAAAGCGCGTTGAAATACACGTAAAAAACATGAAATTACACTTGTAAAATGTCATTGAAGTCAATGGGAGTCTTATTTTTACACATGTATTCTTTACACGTGTATTTTGCCAAAATGAGCATGCAATTACTCCACCATTACACCATTTACACCCTTAGGGGACCTAAACTAGTGCCATTTGTTCCATGGCAATGGCTTTTCTTACTGAAAACACATGCAAGCCCAGCTGAGTCAGGAGGTGGCTTCTATGCTTGCAAGTCCTCCTTACTCCTCTGCCAGTTTCTAACCTTTTAGGCCTGCTTCTTTGTCACTAAAGAGGCCAAAATGTACAAATCTGGATGAAAAAATTACAGTAAATTGACCAAGATCACACTATGTCCCTAGTTTTGTTCATTTTACGTAAAGCAAAACCTAGCAAAAAAGTGTCTATTTTTGCTCTGAACTAATGTGTAATAATCCGAACTTTCAAGCATTTTCAGTAATCAGGGCTGAAGGTTGCAATAAATGACACCAGTTACTAAAGCAACCTGAAATAACATGTTTACTGACATTTCCCTACTGATTGCATTGGATATGGAGCATAATGATATATTTTACTGCATCATTTATATATCTCAAGATGTTTTTTTGTTAAACTATTCAACTATTGAAAACTCAGTTAATGGGCAAAAAGCTCTTAAAATAACTCATGAATATATCATTTAAGAATGAGAAAAAAACCCACAATATAGGAACATTCACATTTGATTTCTGGCTATTGCCAGATATGAATTGATAATTTGTTGATGGTGGTGAATAATAATTTCACTCAAAATCAATACATGTGATCTGTAGGATCAATCCCAACTCAAAACTATTCCATATAAAATACCCATTTAGAACACATGGACATCTGTATATAATAACTGTACTGTATTTTTTGTAATAAGACTTAATTCAAATTTATTGACCTATACATGGCCAACATTTTTATGACATAGCAGATTTTCTAATACATTTGGTTCTGTATATTATTATATAAGATGCGGGAAGGAGATTTAGGCAGATTCTTAACACATTAGGGCTGCTCCAGAGTCGTGGATGGGCTGGGGGTAAGGACAACAAATCTTAGGCTGAGTTCAGACGGAGTATTTTGGATCGGAATTTGACGTGGAGGCTGCCTCAGGTTCTGGTCCAAAATACGGGGCAGCCACGATCCAGATTAGCCCCAAATGAATGGGCCTAGTCGGGAGTGTGTTCAGGAGGATTCGCAAGGCACAATCCACTTGAAAGATGAGCATGTCCAAAAAAACGACCGGCTCCCAATGAAATCATTGGGAGCCGTCTTTTTGGTCAGGGTTTTGAGACAAATTCGGCTTCAAAATCCTGACCAAAATACCCTGTGTAAACTCAGCTTAAAGGTTCTGTGGAACCAAAAAGAACTAAAAAGTACACTGAAGGAACTTTTGAACTTTTTGGGCATCACATGCTACTTTAATGCAAAGAGGGTGCACCAGACGTGGGATTTATAGTTAGGAGGCAACCATTTGTAACCTAGCCTGTCATAAATTGCAATTTATTGTCATAAATTGTCCAACTTATGCCAGCTCTTAGCTGGTATAGTTTTGTGTTTAGGATGCATGGAAGGTCAGTGATACGCCTCTTAATAAATGAGGTGCATCCCCACTTCAGCCCAGGTGATCAAAAGAAGATCCTGGTTTTAATAAATTCCCTCCACAGTAAATAAATTCTACTGCCAACGTGTTTGGATGTGCTACACCCAGTTATTGAAGACTTTAGAGGCTTGATGAACTCATCTAACCCACATGTAGAGATGAGAAGCAACATCAAATCTGTATTAAATAATATAATAAAAAGGATCCAAATATATTTCCTACCTTTGTCCCTGGTAAGCCAGGTAACCCAGGTTCTCCAGGAGGGCCAAGAAATCCAGGTTCTCCCTTTAGGAAAAAACATGGTTAGGAAGAAGATGCTTAGGAACTATATTATGCAGGGTGCATTCACACTACGGAGACTGATTCTGAACATTAAAACACGTTCAGAATCAGCGCGTATAAAGCATTCATTTCAATGGAAGCCAACATACGAGTGCTCCCCATTGAAATGAATGGGCTGCTTTTTACTCTACAAGCACTCCCATTGAAGTGAATGGGAAGCGCTCGCTTGTACGGCTCGCCGTGTGAAGGGGCCCGGCGCTCGGCTCAGTCCGAGCCATACACGCGAGCGCTTCCCATTCACTTCAATGGGAGCGCTCGTAGAGTAAAAAGCAGCCCATTCATTTCAATGGGGAGCGCTCGTATGCCGGCTCCCATTGAAATGAATGGGATGTCCTTTATACGCCCTGATTCTGAACGTGCTTTAACGTTCAGAATCAGTCACCTTATCCGTAGTGTGAATGCACCCTAATGGTCTGAAAAAAAAAAGCTTTTACTATTATGAAATGTACACACAGACATAAGAAGGTCATTTATTATGGTATAGGTGACGGACAATATCATTGCAATGTGTAGAGTTGGAAAAGCTGAATTCTCTAAAGCAAATAAAATAGAATGAATGATAAAAATGAAATGTGTTTCAAACACCAGCAGATAAAAAGGTTATTTCAATTGCATATGGAAATATGAAAAAAATGTAGATACCTTGTTACAGTTACCACATAATCGCCAACAATATTATTTCTGTCTCTTCTCAGGTAGTTCTAGGTTTAGCTTGTTTTACATTTAATGGAATTAACAATAGATATATGGAAATATGCTTTTCTGCTAATCTGGTGGATTACAGATATGATCAGGTTGGACATGGGACTCTGCAAATATGCAGGGGCTTTTTGGGACTTTACTACTGAGGAGTAATCCATGGGATACCTTAACCATCATATCTGACTCCTGCACCCCCCCCCCCCCCTTCCCAATCGTCTGCTTGCAGGATCACCTTACACAGTATAGTGCCATAAACTTTGTGGTGGCCATGCCTGGTTATTGCAACTCTCACAGCACTTTATTCATAATATACATATAAACATGCATACCATTGCAAAGGTTATTTCTTACATATAATGCTGCATTAAAAGGTTATGACAAAAAGCATGATGCAAAAGCACAAGGTCAAAATAAGGCTTGTTTTTGAAATTGTTAGTATAAATTAGTAAAAAGCAATTTATTACAGACAATAAGCTTGTATTAATGACACTAACCAATATGGCGTAAGAACTAGTATAACCAAGTACATGAATGTATTTACAATCTGTTAATATTCCCTACTTATATTAGCCTAGCTGCCAAGGAAAGCACATGAACATGACCCTAAAATGTGAGTAGGGGTTTAAACTGAGGGTATGCAGAGGATACACCTGGGCCCAGGATCCTTAGCGGCCCCATAACCACTGGTAAGCCAGGGGGCCCCAAAGGACACCCTCATCATACTCAGACTTCTTTGATTTCCTTTCTGTTTTCCTTTCATAATTGTCAGTGTGTACATAATAAATGTATTATTCCTGTCCACTGATGCACTGGAGTGAGACAAGTAAAGAAAATTTATGGTATAAAGACTATCAAGAAGAAGGAAGTTAACCTTTTAAATGCAAAAGGAAACGACTGTCAGCTGTGGGGAGGATGTGGCACAAAAGGGGCATTAATAGTGAATGGGGGACTCTAACAGGGTATGGGAATAATGGGAAGCCATGTTGTGAACATGGTCTAGGCCCACTTACAAAAGAAAAGATAAATGCAAATGCTACTAAAATGTACGTATGCACATTGTGAGGAGCTGTTTTGTGGGGGGAGCCAAACTAAGCCTTTACACCAGAACTCCTTTAGTTACAACCCTGAATATGAGCTTTTAACATGGCCTTGTAGCCACAACATTGAATGAAAGTGCTATCTGACATGAGATGAGTGACAGTATTTAATATCAGCATCTTGATAGTGAAAAAACAATTCTTAGATGAATAGATGGTAGTCTGCATGCCGTGTCCAGTAAAGCAAGTACTTGTAGCTTACCATTCCTATATGAAATTTATATATCCTAAATATAACTTCTGTGCTAGCCAGAATTTTGTAAGTGGAAGAGGCAAGATCTTTAGTACCACAGAAGGGCATTATCATTTTGTAATGTCTATGAAGTATTCCCCCATATTATTCACCATGTTTCCTGCTCCTATATATTACTTCAAACAAAGGAAGGACATTACATTACTTTTTTTTTTACCTTAAAAGGATCCTATCATTAGAATCCCTTTTTTTCTAACTAACACGTAGGAATAGCCTTAAGAAAGGCTATTCTTCTCCTACCTTTAGATGTCTTCTGTCTGCTGGAGAGTTTTCTCACAGCATTGGGGATGCCCCCAGTGCTGTTTGAGTGCTGGGGCCTGCCCCCAGTGCAGCAAGAGAACTCATTTGCATAAAGACGGAAAATGGAATATCTACCGAACAGCGGCGCGGAGAAGACATCTAAAGGTTGGAGAAGAATAACCTTTCTTAAGGCTATTCCTACTTGTTCATTAGAAAAAAAGGGATTCTAATGATAGGATCCCTTTAACAAACACTAGATATTACTACATGCAGTTTTCCCTTTTCCAGCAAGAACTAAATTGCACTGCTTTTCCCAAGGTTCCCTCCACGCCATGAATGACCTTTAAGTCTCCCTACACTTGTATAGGTGGAGACGTTGTATCCCTCCTTACCCTTTTATCTACCAGCATTAGTGAAAGTAATTTCTGCTAATATACAAGTATAACTAACTACAAAAGGGCAGAAGGAGACTACGAACGCATTCACATAGCAATATTCTGCTCAGTATTTTGCATCAATTATTGTAAGATAAAACAAGCAGTGTTCCAAAATATGTAGACATCCTTAAATTAATTCGGTGGCTGAAAAATCTATTCTGTAAATGTAATAGGGTTGTTTCTGCAGTATATCTATACATTTGTGCAATATAATTCAGAAGAATGAAACACAGATATTTCTGAACCCAATCTGCTGTGAGTTAATATATCCCATAATAGTGACTGCTAGTCACTGCAGCCTAGTTTATGTGCTTCTATTTGTACTTGCAAGTAAAAGTAATGTTCTCTAACTAACACCTATTGTACAGGTCATGGAGAAGTTATGTTGTAGGTCAGCCCTTCTTGACAGGTCTGCAAATTGTTATCCTGGCTGTACCACTCTCTGCTATATTAAAGACGCATCCACAAATCTTCAACTCCTAAAGCTGACAGCCATTGACCTTAGCCCGTCTTAAGCATAATACTATAACCATTCAATTATGGTCCCATTGCTGCAACTTTAGATATACTACCTCTGCAATGGAGGATCTCAGGCATGAAAGAGCACTTATTTCTAAAAGATGTTTTATAAGAAAATAAAAATGTTATCTTAATGGTGAATAAGAACTGCACAAATTCCGCTCACAACAGAATTTTTATGGCTGTACAATGAATACCGTATATGCTCTGACAAAGTCCCAGCCACTTAACGGTTGTATTTTTTTATCTGTACTATATACTGTACAAATGCTTAGGTATAAGTAGACAACGCAAATCTCTAGACAATCCTGTCCCATGACTCAGAGAGTTTCAGCTAGATATGGTCATCAGGTGTTAGCGATGTGTCACATCTGTTTCCAATGTTCAGCGGTCTGCCTAAGATGTCATTAAGGTGTAAGATGGAAATCAATGCCAACATTCACATTATCCTTTCAATCTTTCATCCAGATTCAGAGTAACAGGCAAAGCATTATAGTCTGTCAAATTAGGCAGGCCGTTGCTGCCTACCGCCCTAACTCCAGAAAATGGCTTCAATAATAACAAAGTATTACCTAACAAGCACACGGACTTCAAGGATCTAAACTATTCATTGCCTCAATCAGCAGAAATCTGACTTCTGGGTTACAGGATCAAACAGGACGTATTCAAAGTGTCAGCTTGATGTGATGGGAATTTTGTATGGCGGATTAGCATCATTTTTAGCAGGGATTTGCAGAGGCTGGTTCTAAAGATGTTTTCAAGGCAAGCTGGAGAACCCAAGGGGGTTGGGAGTGGGTTGAAATAAAAAAAAAAGAGAAACTCACCTACGCTGATCCTCTGTTCTTGCATAAGGTCCCCATCAGGTCACAAGTGAAGCAGCTCCGGTGACTATTGAGGCCAATCATTAACCTCAGTGGTCACATATTATGTATTAGTAGTGACATCACTGATAGCAAACATGTGACTGAGGTGATTGCCGAAGCAGTAACTGGAGCTCCTTCTTTTCTGGCCAAGTCAAAGCTTTTGAGGGAATGGAACGGGAGACCTGATTCTGAAATGGAGGACTAGGAGTAAGTGAGTATCTGAGCTTTTTCTATTTTACTCCACCCCAGCCCCTCCAGTTTGCTATGCTTAAGTTGAAATATGAATGCTCTGTATCATCTGTAAGGCTTAATCACTAACAATGTAGTGCTGAATTTATAACATGGTAGATACCAAAGACATCCTAAGACCCAACTGACTTACAATGGTGTCCACTGGATAGTACTGAGGTGTCTGCCATTTGGATAGGAAAAATAGTGTTGGATGCAATATAATAGTATCATTTAATACATACTTGATAAAATACATCAGCAGTATGATTGGAGCTCCTTCTCTTTGGCTGTAATGAGACCTGTTTAAACACTAGACCACATATCTTACATTGAAATCAATAGATAGGATGCCCACGTATTGAGCCTTGGGATATACTCCTTGTAGCCCAACTAAATGGAAAATGAGCATATACATTTTAAAAGACTCTGACCATAGGGGTTTCCAGCTGCAACACCTCAACAGTTCAAGAGGACCTGCAATCTGGAAAGATGATTGCAAAATCTGAAACATGACATATGCTGTACATGCAGCCATACAATATCTATGGGCAGCCAGCGCTGCAACTCCCATGAGGCGACCTGAAGCGACCGCTTCAGGCGGCGCTATGCCAGGGCCCCGGGGAGGGCGGCATCTTTTTGCTTACCTAAGCCAGACCAGGACAAGCTGTCCTGGACTGGCTTAGCGTCACCGTCATGGAGCGGTGGATTGGGGAGGCCCTGTGGATGCAGCGCTGCTCCAGCGGCCTCCCCTCACGCTCAGGCAGAGAGCAGGTCCTCTCCCTGCCTGCTCTCTGTCTGCTAATGCCGCTCTGCCTCGCCCCCTTCGCTCCACACCGCCCCCTCCACTCCACCCCCTCCTCCTGGGGGGGGGGGGCGGCTTTCTGTCGTCCGCCTCGGGTGGCAAAAAAGGCAGGTTCACCCCTGTGGGCAGCATATCACAAAGTAGGAGGAGCTGTGCAGATTAATATATAGTTTTAGGAGGAGTAAAATTCAGCACAATTTGTAATTTACTTATTGAAATTTCTGACAATTCTGTGCTTAGGAATCCAGTGGGTGGTGCTACTTAGTGGGTGACAACTATCTCTGTATCTGCATTCATGCAGGGAAGGATATCAATTACTTGGTAAGACTACCCACTGAACTCCTAACCATAAAAAGAGCAAGGAATAAAAGTTATATTGAATCTGTTCTTATAAGCATATATATATAGCAATCTGCTCAGCCCCTTCTGCACTATAACATGCTGCCTGTAAATCAGACACTATGTCAAATGTGATAGGTTTCTCTTACATATAGACCTAAAATAAGTGGCAGATTTGTTGTGGAAATTTCTGAATGGGGCCTGCAGACCCCTCTACAATCTATTCTGAATGCAGCGGCCAGGCTCATCTATCAGGCTAGACGCTACAGCGATGCCTCGGGGCTGTGCCAGTCGCTACATTGGCTGCCTATTCATTATAGAATAAAATATAAAGTTATCACTCTCATCCACAAGGCTCTCCATAATGCTGCACCTCCATACATTTCCTCCCTCATATCTGTCTACTGCCGAACCCGTGTTCTCCGTTCACTCAATGACCTAACACTTACATCCTCTATTATCAGAACCTCCCACGCTCGTATACAAGACTTCTCCCGAGCTGCACCTCTTCTCTGGAATGCTCTACCCCGGACAATCAGATTAACTCCCAATTTCTACAGTTTCAAGCGCAAACTAAAGACACATCTTTTCAGACAGGCCTACCACAATTCCTAATGTAAACCCTTTCGTACTGTAATTAGAATCCCCCATATCTAACCCTCCTCTGTCCCCGCTCCCACATTACCCCACATGATATGATGCCATTTCAGACTAACTTTATATGTCCAAGCACCATCCACATGTTAAAGGACACAACTGGTGACGGCTCATAAAGTTTTATGTTTGTGTAATGACAGTCACCTCTATTACTATATTGTCTGACCACTGTGTCACCCCATAGATTGTAAGCTCCTGCAAGAAGGGCCCTCAGTCCCATTGTGTGATATGACTTTCTTTGTAATGTATCTTTCTGTCTATATTTGAACCCTAAAAATTGTACAGCGCTGCGGAATATGTTGGCGCTATATAAATAAAATGTATTACTATATTATTATTATTATTATCCATGCATCTATTGGAGAAATAGCTCCATTCAGAGGAAAAGAAGTGATTTTAAATTGCATAAAGTTCTGTAGCATGTCAATATACCCTTTTGATTCAGAAAGATATAAGTGGTTAATACAATAATGCATGAATCACTTTTACATTAGACTTTGATGAATGTACCCTTGGCTTGGTCTATGAGATATACAACATTTCTCAATAGGTACAGTACAGCAGTTCATCCCACTGTGATACACAACCTCGGAAGGTTTTACGCCATCCTATAGCACACACATTACATTATACCACCTAAGTATTATATATAGCAGTCTGCCTAGCATTTGGTTTGCCAGCTGTGGACATAATATTAACCACTATTAATTTACTCAAGGATTTACACCAGAGTTGGGAAAGAAATGTTGGCTTTGTAACTTCTTTCTTGCTATTTCTATGGCAATCCTGTGGTTTAATATTAAAAGTACGTAGTATATATTGCCATTTTACACAGGTCTATTGAGCTTCCTGTGCCTGGAACGCATTAGCACAAAACGTAAGCCTTATAAAAGGGCCAGATACAGGTACAGTAAGTTTCCACATGCCGCAGATGGTAGCGGTATTGTTCAACAGTATTTCCTGTAACTGAACTTTCCAGTGTAATGTCCTCAGTCTAATGCTGCTAGCACATGAAGTCACTAGGCATTTCTTCTATATTTACTATATGTATTGTTACATATAAGCTGTAAGTCAGAAAGCTGAGTTTAGTTGCTCAGAATCCTATTGTCATACAATCTGATACACTTGTCTTTTAATAGAGGAATATGTAAAAATCAGTAGACAAGTAAATGCTTTTATAGTAGTGTCATTGCTGGTTTAGTAGTATAACTGCACATTACTGATATTTTTGTCAGCAGTTATATCTTAATATGCTTATGTGTCCCTATGGTAGTTTACCGGCAGAAACCATACTCTAGTATGTTCTTTCTGTTCATGGCTTACCTAAACTTTTTTTTTTTGCATACAATTAGTCTACATCTTTTTCCATATACTGTAAGTTGCCATCTTGTAAATGTTATCTTCCACAGCCGTTATAATAATATTAATACATGATGTGAACGTTTTTTACATTCATTCTAATTGATGGAAAGCTCATCAGCTCACCACAGTCCACAGTTCAGTAAAATGGGTGTAAGTCTTAGGATAACAGTTAGATAATTCCACTGACTATAGACCATATGAGGTATGCAATGTGCATGTACTATCTTATAAGGTGAGGCATAACGTACTGGGAGAAAAGGATGTAGAATGTGGAGAATTCTAAATTTAATTGTTGATCAGTTGATTGCGATTTAGGATCAGGACAGAAATATGCTTTAGGGTGAATTCACACTGAGTAAACGCTAGCTTATTCTGAACGTAAAACACATTCAGAATAAGCGGCGTCTAAAGCAGCTCCATTCATTTCTATGGGAGCGGGGATACGAGCGCTCCCCATAGAAATGAATGGGCTGCTTCTTTCACTCCGTGCAGTCCCATTGAAGTGAATGGGGAGTGCCGGCGTATACGGCAAGCTCTGCTCATGCCAGAGCGTACACGCCGGCACTCCCCATTCACTTCAATGGGACTGCACGGAGTGAAAGAAGCAGCCCATTCATTTCTATGGGGAGCGCTCGTATCCCCGCTCCCATAGAAATGAATGGAGCTGCTTTAGACGCCGCTTATTCTGAACGTGTTTTACGTTTTAAGCTAGCGTTTACTCAGTGTGAATGCACCCTTATAGGGCAAACCAGCCTATGCCTTGTGGTTCAACAGAGGTGTAATGCAGCAGGTATGGACCCCCTGTGTCAATAAACCAGTTTGACTTTTGGCTACTTGTGAGGGAGTTGTCTAAAGGGCACCCTGGTCTTTCCCCTGTAACCTTCATACGGGATCTGGACTTTGTTGCAGGTGACCATCAGGTCGCCACCTCTAGGAGTACTTCTGGTTTTAATGATAGCAGATTCAAGTGAGTCAAGAGTTGCATAGGAAGTGGTCAAAGGACAAACCAATGTTAGGAAAGGCACAGTTTGTACAGTATGTTATATCAGGAATATCTTTGTCAGTTATTCTAATAGACTTCACATAGAGCTGCAACTGGAATGCCTACCTTCAATTGGGATAACAAGGCGGACCCCCTGAACGGACTACCAAACACACTGGCAAGCGGTGTGCAGTGAAAGCACACAGACCCCAATAGACTATAATGGGGTCCACGTGCTCTCCGCATGGAACATGCAGACAGAAAGGTACTTCATGATCTACTTTCATCTCCGCATGATTCGTTTGGGTAGCACGCGGAAAGCACACAGACCCCATTATAGTCTATGGGGTCTGTGTGCTTTCACTGCACATCGCTTGCCAGTGCGCTCAATAGTCCGTTCAGGGGGTCTGCCTGCGGACTCCGTGAATGGATTACCAAACGCAGATGTGAACAAGGCATAAGGCCCCATGTAGGGAGCTTCAGCCAAAAACTGCTGCGGCAAAGACTGTGGTGGAGTTTTTCTCTGCGGACTTTCTGCTTCCATTTCATCTATATGGAAACTGCCAGTGTTTCCAAAGGTATAATTGACATGCTGACATTTACAAAAACGTAACATTTGCTGGTACTGTAAAATGCTGCAGTTTTTGCCTCAGTGTTTTTCGCAACGTGGGGCCATGGCCTTAAACAATATTGTGGAACCAGCGACAAACTAATGTGTGAATGAATAGGAGGTGGGCATGTGAGATTTTAATATATCGGAGCGTAACCTTCATAATAAAAGAGGCCTCTTTAATTAATACTGAACATATATAATACCTAAGAAATTAGGTGGTAAGAAAATAAATATTATAGAAATAGGAAACAGCAGGTGCAAGTCTCAGGTTACTGTATTGAATATTATGCACTACTTGGGGTTGTAATATGTAGCAAATTTAATGTGTGGCCTTCTTTCCATAGTTCTCACTGACAAAAACAAACACTTTTAGCAGTGAAGGAAGAACTAATATGGAGCAAATTTCATTGCCTCATTACTCGAGTTTACGAGTCCCTTTCGCCTTCCATCTGGAGCGTGCAGTGCCAATGCTACAAAATTTGCTTAAATTAAACTACAGGGTCACAAAGAGTGTTTGTTTCTAACAGATGTTCATGTGGTGCAAAGTAAAAGAAGTGTCTGCTATACTACATATAAAATAAAATCTAGGTCTACATATAGCTCCACAAACACATAAGCCTTAACCATGCCATAAAAAACTCCTTGTTCTAAAGTATGACAGGAAATATGGTTATTGCACTATATCACAGCGAGTGTATATTAAATATTTTCCTGTTCCTAGAGGTACACTACTCCACGACGTGATCCCTACCTCAGGAATGTAGGACAGAGATTAACCGGGAAGCAATTATTTCTAGGACATTTATTACCTTTCCTTAGATAAAAACTCGAGTCAATCCTTCTGAGAATAGTACAAGTGAAAATTCAGATTAATGCTCCGTCATCGCTCAGCAAGTATTATTATTACATCCTACTTCCTACTGTAGGGCTAATAGCAGCTCTCATCAGCGTGATACCTGCTATAGAGGATTACGCTCAACCCCGCAGTAAAAAGAGGCTGCTTTCCTTTCCGTAATGGAAAGTGGAACGTTACAAGAGGGAAAACACCAAGAATATTTTCATTTCTTTAGATATTTCCTCCGCGGCTATAGCTTTATATAAAAGGATGCATATTTATAGTTGCATTAAAATAAGCCTGCAATTATGTCCCGCACAGACTGGCTTTATAGGAGAACGACTGCGCTGTGTTTTGTGGTCAGTTTGGAAACTTTTTACAGGATTCTTCTTTGTTGAGATCTGTTTTAAGACGTCTAGAAAATGGTCTGATTTTTGGCAAATCTTCACTGTTGTGGCCTCCTTTCTCAATTTAAAGTGAAAGTTCTTCTCTCCGTTTCAAGAACTTCCAAGAGGTGCGGTTAGACGCTTGTATTTACGAAGGTTAAAATGGACCTGGTTGGGTTTTTAATAAGTCATCTAATTCCTGGTTGTTGGTTTCTATAGGAATGGCTGACTTCCTGACTAGCTAATCTTACATCAGTGATTGTGGGTGTTCTAGGACTACAAGTGACTTCAACGTCTTCATTACCTAAACCGAGCAAATATAATCTAATGCATTCAGAAAGTCATGAATCCAGAAAGTTAGATGTCACCTTTAGATTAAATAACCTATGTGTTTTGTGGCCTTACTGAAGGGCAGTCTGTATACGTAAAAAAAATATACTATACTAAAGAGTGTACTATAGATATAGTAGATAGCTCACTTTCTTCAGGATATTTGTTTTCTATATAATGCCATACAATACCAACACATATAACATGAATTTTATCAGATGTTCAATAACCTTCAATTCAACTTTGCATCCTTCAGCATGTTTCAATGGGGCTGAATTTTTTTCTAGTCCTACTATTCCTGAGTAATCTACGCTAATTAGATTATATACTGTTAGGTAGGCAGTCCTGGCCTGGAACAGACATTTTTGGGCCACCTACCTGACAATAGAGAGACTAATTTGTATATTGGGTGCTTAAGCTAACAGTTAAAATTTACAGAAAACTCCGCGGGCCAAAGAAATAATTCCAACTATACTGGAATTAGTGGAATGAAGCTTTTAAGAGAATGTAAAGAGTTGACGTTAGAGGAGGTGGTGAAAGGTCCTCTCTAAAACTACCACTACTGATAACCACAACCTATCCTCGGAAAACGTCATCAGTAAGTTAGCATGGGGGCCTGGCACCCGAGGACCCCTTCCGATCAGCTGTGTAGAGGAAGTATTGTGTAGTATAAGCACCATGACCTCTTCATTGTTAACAGTACCCACTATCCTGTTCATAGCAGTTGAGTTATGGAATGACAGCATCGTCCCATCATTTTTATGACACAAGGCTGTAATTACATTGCACAGCCACTGTACCCCTTCAAACAGCTGAACAGTAGGGTCTAAGAGACCCCACCCATCTGTCGCTGTACTCAATCGTACTCAAAATATTAAAGCAAGTCTATCATTGGCTTTTGTTATTTTTAACTAAACATATCTTTGCATAGCCTTTTATTTATTGATCGGTGGTCATGGTCATTGTACAATCACAATAGTCCCTCCACACAGTTTATCAGCAGGGGTCCCCAGGTGTCAGGCCCCCATGATATCTTACTGATGACGTTTTCTGAGGACAGGTTGTCAAAAAAATGAGTTGAATATTCTGATTTAAAAACACTAATGTGTTACATAGAAAGAAAAAAACCTGAGCCTTAAATGGGGTTCTCATAAACATAAGCATCTTTAAATTTATAGATAAATAAAAGTTAAATATTTTTGTAAATATAAGTAATTAAAGGGTATGGAGAGTTTTTCTGTAACCATCTCAGTGGTGAGAGTCATTTGTCTTCATCAGTTGCCAATGGATATGATTATGAATGTAGGAACTTTGTACGGGTTGGTACTTGTCATAAACTCAAACAAGATTTCCTTCTTGGGAGCCTTCACACGGAGTTTACGCTCCACTCATTCTGAACGTAAACTTGTTCAGAGTGAGCGGCGTAAAAAACAGATCCCATTGACTTTAATGGGTGCCAGCATATACGTGCTACCCATTGAAATCAATGGGAGGCTTTTTTACCTATTGCTTTCAATCTGATACGTGCGTATCACATTGAAAGCAATAGGTAAAAAAGCCTCCTATTGATTTCAATGGGGAGCGCGCGTATGCCGGCACCCATTCAAGTCAATGGGATCTGTTTTTTATGCCGCTCACTCTGAACAAGTTTTACGTTCAGAATGAGCGAGCGTAAACTCTGTGTGCAGGCTCCCTTATAGACAGGTTATCAGACAGGAACGAAACATGCAAGAGAAGATAACCTGGCTACAATAAGGAAATCAAGGCTGGGTTTCTAACAAGTCCCAGACCATAGAAGATTCCTGCATTCATTGACAATCTCTTAAGACTATCACCAAAAAGATAGTTAATGATCATATGATATAGAGGAATGATTTATAAATTACAGGGCATTGTGGGAGCAAAAAACTCCAAACCATAGAAGAAAGGTCTGCTAGAGAATGTCTGCTGCGGTCATCCTGCAGTGGACTCAAATGTGGCAAAAACCAGATCTATGTGGTTGGTTCTTGCTGTGGCTTGCAGCTGAGATTCCTGGGTGACTCAGCTTTCAACCTCAATTGCATGGGATGCAAACCACGGACGAACATGCACTAAGGCAAAAAAGCGCTGTAGGAAACACCACGGCAGCACTGAATTGTGTTTTTTTCCACAGCGCTTTTCACAGAAGGTGGACAGAGTTTTCTTTGAGGGCTTTCCATTATACCTATAGGGTAACGATCGGTGTTTCCGTAGGTATAATTGATATGCTTCGATTTCAACTGCAGTCTTTTAAAAAATCCCATTCACTTTACCGCTACTGTACAGCAGTGGGTTAGTCACCTACAATTCCCCTATAGCTAACCTACTGCAAACTCACCCCATGTGTCTTGGCCTTAAAGTAATGGACATTAGAAACCACCCATTGAGGTATGTTCAATCAACTCTACAGAACTCCTACATTGTTCTAAAACTATCTGACACCAAAAGAAAAAACTGCTTTAAATGAGAATCTGATTTAAAATCCTAGAGACATTTTTGGGAGCCAGAGACATATATACATCACATCCAAATAAGGGGCAGTGAGTAAGATAAGGACACAATGTATTCAACGGAAATGAAAACTGGAATGACTTCAGGCAAAAAAGTGGAGGCACAGGTAAGATCCAATACAAAGAGAATAATAAAGGAATAAAAAGAAAGGAGAAAGAGTAGAGATTGCAGAAGTAGCACATTCCAGTAGAAAACACCCTATCAAGAAAACAATTACATCTATAATTCATGTTTTATTTATAGTTGTTCCTGTTCTAGAGGTTGCATATAAGATTTTATTTACTCGTACTTAGTTCTTAAATTGCTTCGTTCTCTAAGTACAATCGATATGCAATCTCCATTCTTTCCAGACACCTAACCATGAATAAAGGAATAACATTTTCAATTTATTGAAACTGCAGCAACATTTCCACTGTCAGTTTCCTTGTGCACCACTAGAGGGAGTGAACTCTGGAAACATTACACCATGCCGGAATCTAGAATGCACATTACATATAGTATACACATCTATTGTGTGAGTACTGTGATTTACTTACTAAAAAAGACTGATTATATATACAGTATATATATATATATATATATATATATATATATATATATATATATATATATATATATATATTTATTTCAAATACTACATAATAGGAGGGTCTTGCTCCAAGAAAGCCATTTAGTTAAAATTAGAGATGAGCGAGTAGTATTCGATCGAGTAGGTATTCAATGAAATACTGCGGTATTCAAAATATTCATACTTTATCAAATACTACTAGCTATTCGCAGTAAATATTCGATTCAGAGCCAGTGTTGATTGGCCGAATGCTATACAGTGTATAGCATTCAGCCAATCAACGCTGGTTCTGCAGCAGGCTTGTCCTTGCTAGTCGGGAGATCTGGCAGCTTGCGGTTACGACGGAGCTGACTTTTTATCAGCGCAACTGCAAATGCTGTGCAGTTAAAGCGCATGGACCCCATAGACTATAATGGGGTCCGTGCGCTTTAACTGCACAGCGCTCCTTCTAAACACTCTCCTCCTGCCATTCGTGGACTTGGTGACTCTCCTTTAGTCGAATAGTGATTTCCCCTACAACGAGCATTTTTTCCCATAGACTATAGTGGGATTCGATATTCAATCGAGTAGTCGAATATTGAGGCTCTACTCGAAACAAATCTCGAATATTTCACTGTTCACTCATCTCTAGAAAAAACTACTTTGTCCCTGGACCATACTGTTGCCTAAATGAATCAGGTTTCATGATGTTATAATATCATATTCACTTGCCAAGCAGCCGCTTGCCATCTATAAAATGTCTGGAAAATGGGGAACACTGGAGATTAATAGATATTTCAGTGCATTGTGCTTAAAAGGGCTCTATCATTGGGAAAACTCATTTTTAGCTAAGCACATACTTGCATAGCCTTTAGAAAGGCTGTTTCACGTGTACATTTTGTATGTAAATTGCCTCAGTAGTCTTTGAATAAGTCCGTTTTTATTCATATGCTAATTAGCCTTCTCCGTGCACCCTCTCTGCTATTCTCTATGTGTATAAGAGCAGAGAGGGTGCTGTGCTGATGTCTCATCACTGCTTTACATACACATAGAGCAGACTGTGATCAGACACTTCCAGGTGCATGGAGAAGCTAATTAGCATATGAATAAAAACAGGCTCATTCAAAAACCTCTGAGGCAATTTACATACAAGAGGTATGTGTGGAATAGACTTTCTAAAGGCTATGCAAGGATGTGCTTAGCTAAAAATGACTTTCCCCAATGATAGAGCCACTTTAACACTAGCTGTCTTCACACTTGTGAACATTTAATTACCAAACTACGCTTCTTTTGTGCATTCAAGTGCACTATAGTGAGTGCAGAGATGAGCAGGCATTACAGCACCATTTATATAAAGTTTATCACCTATAATGCTATCAGAGTGAGCTGTGTATACAAAGCTGGGTAAGCAGAGTAATGGTGCTGTATAAAGTATCACAGAGCAGCGGGTATTGTCTTCAATGTCCAGACACGTAGGTGGTAAACTTCTTATAGAACACAAGTCAATATAGAAAAGATATTCAGAAAAAAGAAAGGTCATAAAAAGAAGGCCTTGAATCTGTACTGCAATAGAAGTGCTAATGGCCATCCTCGCCCACGGCTGGCGAATTAATACATCCATATGAATCATAACACAAGCCTTCTTTATCCGTATCATTGTGCTTTCTAATTCATCCCCTAACATGTTCACTATGTGGTTGTTCTCTTGTTAACAATACTATTTGTCCATGGCCTAAGAGAAAAACATTTCCCCTCGCTAACAAAGTGAGACATCACTTAAAATATTTAAAAAGTTTTGTGCACATCTTTAAGATCTTCAACCAATTCTACAATGAAATGTTCTCTCCCTTTATGATGTAACAGCAATAACACCAAATTACTAGAGAATAAAGGCAGATATGATTCACTTCTTTTTATCAATATTTCCATGGATACTTTTCTAGTTCGATTATATTCTGAAACAAAAAATGCTAGATACTCTTTTACTGTAACGAATGAATAGCCATGAGTGAAATCACTATCCGCCATTATGGCATATCTGGCATCTCCCATGAATATTGACAGATAGACTAAATCATGGCAAGAGCCATGGACTAAGTTTAATCCATGACGAGAGATCATATCTAGCTACATAGCACCAGATAAGCATGTATATATTTTCATTTGTTGCAGTGCAAAAAAGGACATGTAGTTGTAAAAGGACATAAAAGTTCTTTGATTGATATGGAAACATAAATTAATAAAAAGTACCAATATAGTTTAATTATGAAAGCAGCCCCAGTGTCAGGGCCAGTTCAGTGTCCCAATTTCTGTATTCATTGTGACAGTCCGTGAGATTCCCTTTCTGTATCTGGTTAACTAAGCCAACTCCATGCTCTATGTATCAGCCAGAATGGACAAGGGGGCTGGCTTAGTTATTGAACTGATCCACATTACCAGCCTCCTTCGCCACTTTAGCAATACAGTGAGGTTGCAGAGGTTCTCCAGCTCTGTTGGAGCGAAAGTGGAAGTAAAGCTTCCGAGGCTGCTGACTGATGCTAATAAAACTGTATAATGCTAAAGTCCTATGTAGCGAAACGTTGCAGAAAAAATGCAGCGGAAAAACATCTTGGTTTTTCCGCATTGTTGTTCATTGCGTTTTTGCATAGTTTTTCTCTGCAGATTTTCAGTCTTTATTAGATCTATACAGAAAATGCCTGCATTTCTGCAGATACAATTGAGGGCAGGTTCACACCAGCGTCCGATCTCCGTTTTGCAGTTTTCCATTTCCTGCACGAGAAACTGGGCAGGAGACTGAAACCGGTAGGCAGTTTTCAAACCCATTCATTTGAATGGGTTTGCAAAGTGTCCACCTGTGAGCGCCGGTGAGGGTTTTGTGCTCTCCGCAGTGAAACCAGTCATGCAAGACTTTGTGTCCGGTTAAAAAAAAAAAAAAAAAAAAGGTTTCGCCACAGAGAGCAGAAGACACTCACGGGCACTCATGGGCGAAGACTGAATGCCAGGTTGCCGTCTCCTGTCTGCAGAAGATGGAAACCTCAAAACGGAGATCGGGCGCTGGTGTGAACCTGCCCTGATGTTGCGATTTTCAAAAAGTGGGAGTTTTTAAAACCTAGCTTTTCCGCTGCAGCTTTTTTTTTTGCAATGTCTGGATTAGCCAGAATCCCATTCACTTGGCAGATACTATTTAGTGCAGAGTTTTTTCCCCATGGGGTTTCTGTTTAAGTTTTATTAAGTTGTATTTCCTTGACCACCAAAGAATTCATCCCCTTGTCCCCTGCCACCCCTTTAAACGTGTGCCAAGTTAATGTATGAAAATGCTGGTGAGATATAATTGGGAAAAAAAACTGGTACATCAATGAAATGGGAATAAGATGGAAACAAATGCTATATGAAGCAGATATGTGGATGATGGCAAAGGAGCACTACTGGAATAATAGCCTACAAACCATTTGTGAATAACAACTTTTAGTCAATAATAACCACTTAACATCCAGAATAATCTGTAAAATATAATAAAAAAGATGTAGTAGTAATTGTGGTATTAAAAAAGAACTTGGGTGTATTTACCTTTATCCCAGGAAGTCCAGGTAGCCCAGGCAGTCCTGGTTCACCCTAGAGAAGAATTATATTACAATACAGAAAAGTATTTTGTGGTTAGCTACTTGCAGATACAATAGAGCATTAGTGGGAGTCTCACTTGTAGATGTTACAAAAATCTGTGGAATAAATATTAACGGTTATCAACCTATGACCTGTGAGGCAACCTGCTACAGACCAAAATGTCAGTGAATGAGGCCGGAGTACTCCCAGGATAGTGAAATAACACTTTCTTGGATTCATGCAAATTTTCCCAAACAACTTGTCAAACAAGCCGCTGGTGTCATATCTGTCAAGGTGTTCAGGTTCTTGCACAAATCCCATTACTGAATAACTGGAGTATTTTTTAGGAATTCCCCACCACTGTCAGCACAATATGATTCACATATACACATACGATACACTGTAGTGTGTGTGGTTCCTCCATTAGATACAGCAAACCTTTGCAATATGGCATGTGATATGCCACACACCTATTTTTTCCCCAGATTCTCTAAGAAACATAATCTGTGTGCTTCTCTGTGAAAAATGATGGCACAGAGAGGCATAATATCGACCTGTAGAATTATATGGGTGCTGTATTCTGTATCCATGTAATGAAACCTACAAGGTTGCCATTAAAGCGGTTATCTATTTTCAGCAAATAAATGTTGTTTGTCTAATGTTAAAGTTATTCGGTTTTCCAATATGCCTTTTGTATCAAGTCAAGTCTTCTGTTTTCTAGATCTTTGCTTTTGTTACTTTTTTACTTCCATTGGAAATAAACCTGTGTGTTCATCACATGGCCATGAATAATAGCAAGCAGAGACCTAGAAAACAGTGAGGAATTGATACAGAAATAATATTGGAAAATTGCAGAACTTTTCACTATACAAACAATAACAATAATTTTTTGAAACTGGACAAGCCCTTTAAGGACCTCAATAATAAACTAGACTGGGCTGATCACCTGGAGGTGCTGCACAGAAAGGGCCACAGCAGACTCTACCTGCTCCGGAGGCTGAGGGCCTTCGGAGTCCAGGGGACACTTCTTAGGGCCTTTTTCAACTCTGTGGTTGCTTCTGCCTTCTTTTTCGATGTGACCGGCTGTGGGAGCAGTATATCATCCAGGGACAGAAATAGACTTGACAGGCTGATCAGAAGGGCCAGCTCTGTCCTGGGGAGCCCCCTGGACCCAGTACAGGTGGTGGGTGACAGGACACTGTCTGTGGTGACCTCCATGCGGTAGAACAAATCCCACTCCATGTATGAGACCTTGATGGCACTTAGCAGCACTGTAAGTGACTGTCTGCTCGACCCCAAGTGTGATCAAGGAGCGCTATCGCAGGTCCTTCCTTCCAACCGCGATCAGGCTGTATAATCTACATCAGACCAAGCGAAGATCACCCCGCACAGAAAACTAAATGATTATGATTATGAAGTCTTCCTTCTTTCTTCCTCTGTTCCATAGCTGCTATGGACTCCTAGAATATCTTCTCTTCTCAGCGTATGTGTGTCTACGTCCGTAATATATTACTGTGTATTATCCTGTATCTGTACTATTATGCTGCTGTAACATACCGTATTTTCCGGACTATAAGGCGCACATAAAATACTTCGATTTCCTCAGAAATCGAAAGTGCGCCTTATAGTTCGGTGCGCCTTATATAAGGCTTGAAGCGGCGGCACGCGAGGAGTTAAGCGGCGGCCGCCGGCAAAGTCTCCATGCCGCTTCCATACATTGCAATGGGAGCGAACTATTCAAATAGTATTCGTTCATCTCTAACTATTTGAATAGCGTGCTCTCATTGTAATGTATGGAAGCGGCATGCAGACTTTGCCGGCAGCCGCTGCTTAAAGGGATTCTACTAGAGATGAGCGAGTACTGTTCGGATTCTACCATTAAAAGAACTTCTTCCTCCTGACCACATCGGAATAGCCTTAAAAAGGCTATTCGTCTCTTACCTTTCCCATAGCCAGCGCCGCCTTCTCCCTGAGCTGTGTTCGCGCCTTCCGTGTCGTCTTCTTTGGGCCTCATGGATGACGCATGCGCAGTCGGCTCTGGCTGCGAGAGCCTGTTAGAGCCGACTGCGCATGCGTCATCCATGAGGCCCAAAGAAGACAGAGACGGAGCTGCGGAAGAAGGCGGCGCTGGCTATGGTAAAAAGGTAAGGAGACTATTCTGACGTGATCAAGAAGGAAGAAGTTCTTTTAATGGTAGAATCCCTTTAACTCCTCGCGTGCCGAGCGCTTCCATTCATTTCAATGGAAGCGTGCCATTGAAATGAATAGAACCGGCTGGCACGCGGGGGATTAAGCGGCCGCCGGCAAAGTCTGCCGGCCGCCGCTTTCAATCACATATAAGACGCACCGGACAGCGCTGCGCCTTATAGTTCGGTGCGCCTTATAGTCCGGTGCGCCTTATATATGGACCTAGGCAAGACTATAAGGCGCTCATGGGCAATGCGCCTTATAGTCCGCAAAATACGGTACTGAAATTTCCCCACTGTGGGACTATTAATGGATTATCTTATCTTATCTTATACAACGTGGGGTCATGACCTTATATAGTGAGGGGGGTTTTTTTGCCATTGATAGCCTTCCGCAAGCTCCTCCTTCATTCGATTAGTCTAAATTGATGTAGAGTTTAAATAAAAAGTCTACTATCTAAAGATACTAAAATCGGTATTCCCATATCACATATGCTTGCCTTATCTACAGGATATGCATAACAGTTTTGATAGATCTGCATCCCATTTCTGGCATTCTTGCTACATCAAAAAACTCCATTACATGTCTGCGGTCACTGGAGATAGGCAGTGCTTGGATATTTTTGGAACTCCCTGTGCAAGAGTTGGGATCTACACATGTCCGGGATGACAATACCCCCTTTAGTAGCTACCAACATAGCAAACATCTGATGTAAATATAAACTATGGAATGTTATAAGTGTACTGAAGATTTTCTTTAAAGAGGACACGTCAACTCATCTACCATGTCTGTTTTAGTAAATAACTATACTGGAGCCTCTGAACTTCAATTTGTGCTGTTTATCCTACTGAAATTTTATGAATACATTGACAACTGGGTGTTTCCAGTTGTGGCAGTGATCCTACATACTGTGCCATTATCTAAGTGCTGACAGAGTTAGAGTCTATAAGGATATCTGTTTGACAGGGGGAATGGTAACACCCATTTGTCCATTTATTCATAAACTTATATAGGTATGAAAAAAGGAACAGCACAATGCTGCAAAGAAGAGATGCTACAAGTAGCGTATGTACTAAAGGTAACCTGCACAAAACCTTTGCGACAGAAAACCATAGACCATTATGGACTTGTGGTTTAGTGTCCCAAATAGAACCCTGGTTTCAATGCATATGCTCCGGCCTTCAGGGGCATATACAATGAATTTCTAGGGTATGTGCAATGAAGCTGACATGTACGTACTTCCACAGATTCATTTTAGAGTGGCAAAGACGCATGGAGCACCAGAGACGAGTCTGGCAAGTATAATGATTTTTATATTTAAATGTAGCCACAGATAATGTTATGCTAGTATTATTTGGGACACTAAGCAACTGGTTTATAAGGATCTGTGGGTGATTTAATCTCCTAAAAATTAGTGACAGTCCCTCTAAAGAAGTTAAGTCAGTAGAGCTGCAGGGACTATTTAGATAACCCACTTATCATAGTTATAAAACTTCAGAGCCTCAGTGTATGGGACTGCCATCCCCCATATAAAGGATAAACTGAATAACTCAGAAATTACCAACTTTATATTTCATTCTATTTTGTTAAGTTTCTGTATGATATTATATTAATACCCTTTATACCATGTAATATGGTATCGTTCCTGCACTGTCCTTAAAATCTAAAATTCAATAGAAAACGGTTGTTTAAAAACAATTTCAGTCTTGATTAGGGCTGAGCGATCAGGATCGGAAAAGATCGGATTCAGATCGGCGATCAAGTAAATTTCACAATCGTGATTGGAATTCCGACCCGATCTTTTCCAGCGGGATCAAGATCGGAGGTTATCTGAAGATTGGCTCAACCCTAAAAGTGAATTTTCCCATAGAGAAGCATTGACTAGGGTTGAGGATCGGGATCGGAAAAGATCGGATTCCAATCGGTGATTGAGCAAATTTCATGATCGAGATCGGGATCAAGATCGGCTGGAAAATGATCGGAAATCAGATTTTAAAATCGATCTTGAAATCTCAAGATCGGCTCAACCCTAGTCTTGATATGTTACAGCAGAAATTGCATTCATATTTGTCGCAGTCAGTGTAGGTGTTCCACAGAATACAGTACAACACCTCTCCACCTCCTCAGTGCAGTAAGAACCACATTTATCAGATTTCAAAATAATGGCTGCCAAAGAAATGCAGCGAGAATTTAATTTATACTCCATAATCTGAACCAATCCAAAAGAGTCTTTGGCTGGGTCCAGACATGACAGATTTGTGGTACAGATCCATGTTGTTTTACAGTACAATGCAAGGGGAAGGGTTTTACAAAAGTCCAACCATACACGTTGCAAAAAAGAAAACACATGCCAGATCCCTATTACATTGCAGATTTTCACCCTTCGCAATGCATTCGGTGAAATCCATGGCCAGTTCCACATCAGTATCAGCATGTAGCGCAAGCAGATTTGGATGTGGATTTGACAATGAGTTTTACCTAGTCCTGACCTTAAAGTGTTAAAATGCGTTAGCTGCCAGGAGATAAAGACCATGTCTAATGTTCCCCTTTATTATCAAGTACCTTTATCATATTTTTCTGTGCAGTGCTTAGTAGCAGTCTAAACATTTAAGCTTTTAGTCGCCCTATTTCTGCTTCACAAGCTTTCTCTGTTTCATTCTTACAACAAAGCTTTCTATGTCTTTTTCTTGCTATCCGCTGACGTTCACAATGCTTTAATTTCAGAAAATTACCTGAAGTGTGATTGCCACCTTCAAAGAACAGAGCAAACATAATTTTCACGTCTTAGCTACATGAAAGTAATCTGTGTACATTGCTACCAAAGAAATGTCAAGCAATATTGCTATTGGTTTTTTGGTTTCTTTTTTTTCACAAAATGAACTTTGTGTCATTTTGGCAAACCATGTAAACCTGTGAGATTCATTACAGGGGATATGTGTCTATGTAGCTTTTCAGATAGGTCATACTATTGTATTTGGTAGCAGATTGTGAAAGGCCCTGAGCACAAAATAAATGTGATGCAAGGCTTGTAGTTCAGTGTTTGCCACAAATTAAACTTAGTAAAACTGCCATAATATTTCCATAAGAAGGAGATAAAAACATACTTCCCTCAATATAAACAATGGTCCTGTGTTTGCATTGCATCTGGTGTACATTTTGGTGATGATATGTGTAAGGTTGTGCTATGGCTAATAGCACTAGCCAAGAAAAAGCCTACAAGCCTCAGATAATGGATATGTATAATATCATGGGGGACATGGGGGCTCAGTGGTTAGCACTGCATCACTGGAGTCCTGGGTTCAAATCCTGCCATGGTCAAAAAAACATCTGCAAGGAGTTTGTATGCTCTCCCTGTGTTTGCGTGGATTTTCTACCATAGTCCATAGACATACTAATAGGGGAAAATGTATATTGTGAGCTCTACTGTATATGGGGATCAATGTACATTTTAAAAAAATGGATACATACAATATCACAGTGCTGCAGAATACTTCTAAAGAACAGAATATAAACCTGACTCTGGCATTTCTGCAGAGCTGCAGATATATTGATCAATATGTAATTGATATGAATGGTTACTATTACTAGATTATTACCATTAGATATGTGCACTGGTGCATGTTAGGAACAATCAAACATCATACCCAGACAAAATGTATTGGCGCAAAAAGGTGTTAAAGAATAAAATGTGATCGTATTGCTTGTTTGGTTAAACATGCAGGGTTAACACTCTACTGCAGTCATAGGTTAGCAAGGAGCAAGAAGGCATAGAAATAAAGGCAGGCATGGCTGCATAAAAAGTGACAGTATGGGCATTGGATTGTCTAACACAGAATATTTTGTTCTACTACCCTAAACACTCCTATATAGTCCTATTGAGTTTTACCTTTTGCCCTGGACGACCTGATTCTCCAGGTTCACCCTGTAACAGAAGAAGAATAAAACTTAGTCAGCTAATAAACAATAATTACATATTTATAATGGGAAATTCCCACATGGTACTGGTAGACATCAATGTCCTGACCTTTATGCCAGCAGCAGATGATCCGGGGTCTCCCTAAAAAAATATAAAAGAACAAATAATTTTTATAACAAGATTTTGGAAAACTATCATCAGATGGTGACATTTAAAATAAAATATTTTTCTTCAGAGGAAACAAAGGATCAGGGATGTTGGAATCCTTACTGCCCCTTTCTCCTGGCAGCAGATGTTAGGAGACTGCGGGGCGCCCCCATACACATCAGATTTTCATTGTATTTATGGCCAGATTTAGACTACAGAATGCAAAAATGTCCTTCTGATAATCTTCCTAGAAATGTATGAATTAATTGAATCCTTTGTTAAAGGGTTGTGTTTCTACACACTGAGACAATACTATGTTGGACCATGTGGGGGTCACAGCCTATTGACAAGGGAATTGTTAACGCTGAGTTGAAAATGGTATCTCCTATGTTATTTAATAGGGAACACAAGCACTTATTAAAATGTATGACGCTGCCGTCACATGACTATTATATGGGTGATGTAGATCACTGTATGGCTCTGCTCAACCATGGGAGGTCTGAGTACTACATTTATAATATGGTGAAAAATACTGTGAAATAAGAGATGTTCACATATCTGCAGTCTTAGGAAGGCAGCAATGAACTCGAGACTATCTGTGTATGTAACTGTACAATGCTAAATTTAATAACTTCAATCATTTTGACATCTTCATAGATATTTTATGGTACTTCAGCACAAAGCAAAATTGGTGCAGTCCTACTTTTTTTTCTTACTTTTTTAACACTGGACTCTATAGGCAATGTTTGCCACTGTATGACACTGAAATCATCATTGTAAAAGTATGTCAGTAAATCATCCTGACATACACCTTCAACAGATAGTTGAAATGCAATGTGAAAAGAGTCTTCATTTCAAAACCAGCTGGTAAGGAAAATCACATTGAGACACCTTAAATGGGTTGTCTAGGATATATATTTTTTTTATTAGATTGAAGGAGATGAAAAAACAAATACTCACCTGTCCTATTGCTCTGGTCCTCACCTTGCGTGGTCAGTGGCCTCAATGAAGGACACACAATGTCACTACCTGTGATGTCCCAGGGTCCATAGGTCACTGCTTGGCCTCAGTGGTCACATTACTGCTAAAGCCAATCATTGGCCTCAATGGAAGGAGCACAGGATGTCACTGACAGAGTCTATCTTTGACTGAGACTCTGTCTTAATAATTACATAATGGAAGATAGACTTGCACATTCTCAGTCATCGCCCTCTATTGGTGTGCATACTTGAGGCACTGACATCCTAATTACATCATGGAAGTCAGATTTGCATATTCTTCCCATGTTCCTTTGCACAGTGGAACGCTCATGGCTTAATAAGATTCCACACACCTTAATAGAGTCTAAATGTTAATAGTCGTGTGTATTATCATGCTGCCACATGGTGTTGCTCTAGTTGCACGACTCTCCAGGACGCCTTTGTTTTCACTGAACGCAATCAAGAAACTGGCTTAATTAATCAATCAATCAAATCAATCAATCAATCATCTACTAAAAAGCTACATATTTAGGTGAAGTAAATGTCTTAATGTCTACAGTCTGTCTAAGGAGGTTTGACTGACCAGGTTGTGACATATGGTAGCTTAAAAATACATAAAAAAAATAGTTTCAAGTGTAGGCAAAGTGCACAGATCATTAGTAGCAAAGGCTTCCAGGTGTCAATATATATGTGCATCTGCTTCACCGATAATGTAAGATTAATACTTACAAGCAGATGAAAACTCAATGGCCCATCAAAGTCCGATGGTCCATTACTTAAGAATAACAAGACTAAATATTGTTCTCACAAAGAATGAGTCAGTGATGTAAGTGTGAATAGTGCTGTACTCTCTGAAATCCACTGCAATCACTGCTCAGGAAGCTTGAGAAGTAACCTAACATGGCAGGAGTTTATTTGTAAGCTCAGTGGGAAATATTCCAAAATTCAGATCCTCTTCTGTAGAACAATAATTGGTCTATACCATATTCTTAAAAAACTAAATGCAAAAGACACAAGCTGTGAAATGATTCCATGTGAAGGTAGTAGGTGCCGGGGGCTGTACCTTATTGTTTTATCAGTGTATTGAAATCTTACATAATTCTGCTATGGAATGTTTCTTTCCTATGTCAAAGTTCCCAGCGTGACTTAATTGAACATTTCATTAAATTTTAACTATTATTACGTAGCTTTTTCCATAACAGGGCTAATTATATAGACAATGCAAATGAAAATTCATTTTCTACAGTTTTGTCAAGCACTGAATATTAGCAATAATGTTTGACTATGAGAGCAGAAAAGAGCCATAGATTTTGTAGAATAGAATAATCCGAGTATAACCGCATATGTTGCAGGAGAAGATGATACAAATTAAGTAGAATTTTGCCGATATTCTGTGTGAACATTGCCTTGAACATAGAGCTACTGTATGGCAAGAGAACCCCCTGGAGTAGAGACACAGATGCAACATTGCTTACCTATGATAATGATATGTTTTACTTTATTTTTTGTGTTTTATTATATTCTAAATCTTCTTGTCCCAACAGTTTATGTCAACAAGATATTTAGCCTTGTCTATAGACACGGATAAGTAGTGCAACTTGTTTACTCCAACAAACATTCTACACGATAAGACCCTAGCCTAAGAGTTCTCTGGCTGTCTGAAGTCTACAAAACCAGAATATCATTTCATTTTTCTTGAAGTCAAGAGTTGACTTCTGCAGAGCATGACTTTTTCATTATGATCAAGGATAAGTCTATTTTGTAGATTGGTGTTTTGATGGAAAAATCTTGGCAAATCCAATCTGCATGTATCTTAATTCTTCTCAACAGTTTATGTCAACACCAATATGTTTAGCCTTTTTTTAGACAAGGATAAGTAGTGCAATGTCTTAGAAGACATTTGTGGGCAATTACGTTGTTTCTGTTTCTTAAATATACATCCAGGAGATTTCAAGTTTGCGGTCAGGCTCATCAAGAAGGTGTCTAGAGCCCCTTGGCAATCCTTTATGATGGATCCAGTACAGCACATTCAACACCTCTGAAGTGGAAATCAGATTCTGCCTTTCAAAGTAACATGTACATCCTGCTAAACGGTTGCCGACATTTGATGTGGCCACTAGATTAAAGGGGTTGTACAATATCAGAAAAATTGGGCTGTTTAAGCAATCGAATAAAAAAAAAATATAAAAAAAATCTGCCACTCTTGCATGCTTTGGCCCCAATTTTATCTGATCTCAGACAACATTTAAGGCCTGGGCTACCGAACGCATTCACAAGCGTGGGGTCCATGTGCTTTTCGCATGGTCTCTGCACAAGTCATGCAGACAGGAAAGTAGATTGCAAACTACTTTTCTGTCCGCATGTTCCGTGCGGAAATCACACGGAACCCATTATAGTCTATTGGGTTTGTGTGCTTCCACTGCACACCGCTTGCCAATGCGTTTGGTAGATCACTCGGGGGGTCCCCATACGGACTCCCCGAAATGGACTACTGACACAAATGTGAACCAGGCCTAAGATTTTAGCAGCACCACACAGTAATTCAGTAATTAGATAACATTTATTAATCTAGGTGGTTCCCCTCCACATGTCTGCTGCATTACACGTTATACATGTTTTTGAACTCTTCAAAGCTAATATTTTCAAGTATATAGTAAAATATGATGCAATAGACCTTAGCCATATATGTGCGCTGCATATTTATGTGTTGATAAAACCAACTTGACTAAGATTATGAAAGAACTTTACCTTTTCACCAGGTTCACCTTTAAGACCATTTTCACCTATGTCACCCTGCAGGAAAAAACATTGTATAATAACAATCAAACTCATTGTAATCTTGGCTTAAGGCCTTACTAGGCTTTTAAAGGTATGCTGTGCTTCTAGGTATAAAAGATTGTGGAGCTTGTAGATGCTATATTTCATGCTAAGCGAAATATGCCAGAATTCTGATGTTATTAGAGCCAAAAACTGTATAACATGCTTTGTACCCTATCTATCAACTATTTTAGACACTTTTTGACACATTTCTGACTTATATGAAAAAAGGTCTTTGTGGGAAAGGGATGTGGCTCACCAGAATGTGGATAAGACCTAAATTGTACCAACACGAACCAAAAACTGTGACAAAAGTTTGTCGCATTTCTTTGTCCTAATTTAAGACAACTGATAAGAGGTGTGACATTAGACCAGACAGTTTAGTAATGTGCCAGAGGTATTAAACAGCATTAGACACCAATAAATTGGGCTAGTACAAGTCTGCACTGTCTAAAGCTTAGTATTCCTCAGTTTCACAGGTAATGCTGAACTCAGAAAGTGACCTCATATTGTGCTTATGCCTATCTGACATTGACATATTGGAAACTGCATGGAAGGCTAATACATTGGTATAGTACATATGAAGTCATCAATGTCGGCATATCTGTCTGTGTTATCTGCTGAACTACAGTATAACGTCTTTACCAAAATGTTATATTCTTTATTAGAAACAGCACTGCTGTTCAATGCCACTCTGGGAATACAGAATTAATAAAGAAGAATGGCTCTATTGTTCACAGTCTGCGGTTTGTGGTAACCAGTCCATCTAATAAAAGGTCACAGAAGTAAACCAAAGCCTCAAACTGTGTCTGCATGATCTCAAGACATTGGCATGACAGTTATGACGTGTCTATGTTGCCTTCTTTTCCAAACAAATATGCCAAACATTAATCTCCTATAATTTAATGTAATCTATCTACTGTATCTATTTAGTGTATCTATGGTAATTATCTCTCTCTCTCTCTTTGTTTCTATCTTTGTCTCTGTCTATCTGCTCTATCCATCTATCTGATTGACAAGTATCTCACCTCTGGGATTTGATAAGGATTTTGGCACTAAAAATCCACGTGAAAAAAAAGAAAAGGAACCTATTGAAGTCAATGGGAGGCTTTTTTTCCACGCTGATTCTGACGCTGAGTCCGCACCAGAATCGGCGCCAAATTCCAAATGGACCCTTAGTAGGATGGGTGATATCACAAATGTATGTTATTTATCAGAGTAAGTGCTAAAGTAACATAGTGGTGGCGGTTGAATATGGTTGGTTGGTTTTTGCAACAACAGGATTCTTACTATTTAGAAATACAGTCAGGGGTGAACCTGCCCCTTTTGCCGCCCGAAGCAAACGATAGAAAGTGGCAGGGTCGGACTGGGATGTCTAGGGCCCACCAGTGGAATTGTTTCTAGGGGCCCACCGCCAGGACCCTGCAGATCAGCGGTACCGAGACAGGGCGGTTAAAGGTAATAACATGTTGGGAGCCATGCTACTCACGCACTATACCATGCGCACTACATATACCTACTGCTACAGCCTGTATGGCAAGTGAACAGCATGGCTCCTAGAAATGTTACCATTACCCGTAGCTGAAGTGTCCTGGAAAAGCTGATCTGCAGAGGTCCTGACTGTTGTATCATCGCAGATGTAATATTGATGGCCTATCCTAAGGACAGACCATCAATATTAGAAAGATGGATACATCCTTTAAAGTGGTTGTCCAGGAATTGGAGCAACTCATGTGGTGGGAGGGAGGTGTAAAATAAAAAAACAAATTAAAAAAAAAAGAATACTCATCTGTCCTTAGCGGTTAAACGGTTTTGCGGCGGAGAGCATAAAACGCACACCGCCGCACCCGGTCTGACAGCTTTCTGTCTTCTACAAGCAGAAGACGGAAAGCTGAGAACGGACTGCCGAACGCTAGTGTGAACCTAGCGTCAGCCTAAAGCCCCATGTAGCAAGACAAAGCAAAAAGCGCTGCGGGAAAAACCCTGGCGGCAACACATCAGTTTTTCCTGCAGCGCTTATTGCAGAAACTCCGCAGAGGTTTCCTCTGAGGACTTTGTTTCCTTTAGGGTAAGTTCACGCAGGGATTTTTGGTCAGGATTTTGAGGCCGTATCCGTATGGAGTCGGTCAGTTCTTTTTTTTCCGGGAGCCGGTTTGTTCCAGCTCCCAGAAAAAGAAGCGTGGTGCTCATTCTTCAGGTCGTTTCGCCTTGCAATTCAGCCTGAAGACACTCCCTCCTCCCATCTAGGCCCATTTATTGGGCCTAATCTGGAGCAGAGTGCGTGACTGGATGCCGGTGCATCCAGTCGCGGCTACCCGATTTTTGGTCCGGAACCTGAGGCGGCCTCTGCCTCAGGTTCCGGACCAAAAAACCCCGTGTGAACTTAGCCTTATACCTATAGTGAAACTGCAGGTGTTTCTGTAGATATAAGTGACATGCTGCAATTTCCAAAACCGCAACAGTTTTGGAAATTGCAGTGTGTCCGCCGTGTGTGTTTTTCTGCAATGTGTGGCTGGGATTGCACTCACTATATACCTACACACTCAGGCCTGGTTCACATCTGCGTTCAGTAATCCATTCGGGGAGTCCGCATGGGGACCCTCCCAAACAGACTACCGAACGCATTAGCAAGTGGTGTGCAGTGAAAGCACACATAGACTATAATGGGGTCCATGTGCTTTCCGTGCAGTGTCTGCATACAACATGCGGACAGAAAAGTACTTTACAATCTACTTTCCTGTCCACATGACTCGTGCGGACACCGCGTGGAAAGCACACGGACCCCATTATAGTCTATGGGGTCCGCGTACTTTCACTGCACACCGCTTGCTAATGCATTTGGTAATCCGTTCGGGGGGAAGGGGGAGGGGGTTCCCATGCAGACTCCCCAAACAGATCACCGAATGCAGATGTGAACCAGGCCTTAAACATATACTCACACATATACAATACAATATACACATACAATACTATAGCACATATACATTTATATACATTCATATACCATATAAGTCATATATATACTTGTATGAATACTATATATACACACACACACATATATATACATACACATTATTATAGCATACAGTATATACTCACACATACCTGTATACAAACATACAGTACTCACACAGTATACAAGTCACATACTTTACACAAATGTACATATATACATATTAAACATACAGATTTTACAAAGAGTTTACTCACCTATTCCAGCAGCAGTCGGCTCCTGTCCTCCCCACACGCTGCGATGTAACAGGACTCAGTGTGAGGAGGAGGGGGGAGGGGGAGGAAGTGCGTGCGTGCGTGCAGCAGGGGAGATCTCACAGGACAGCAGCTGCAGGTAAGTGAAGGGAGAAGCCATTAGCTGATGCTGAAGAAAGACACGTTGTCCTCCGATGTGTACTTCTTCAGCATCAGCTAATGGGGGCCCCTGTGTGTGGAGGCAGATGCATTGGCCAGGTGCCCGGTTGGGGCCCCTGGCCATCCCGATCGGGCCCCGACCAATGCATCTGCATTGGTAAAAATCAAAACTTTAAGTCAGGGCTCAGGGGCCCACCGGGGGATTCCCCGGTACACCGGTGGACCAGTCCGAGCCTGGAAAGCGGCCCCCCCTCCTGGGGAGGAGGGGGCGTGGCAGAGCTGAGGGGTGGGGCTTAACAAAGGGGGCAGGGCTTAGCAAAGGGGCGGGGCTTAGCACCATTCGCAGGCAGAGAGCAGGCACGGAGAAGACCTGCTCTCTGCCTGAGCGTGAGGGGAGGCTGCTGGAGCAGCGCTGCTCCAGTGGCCTCCCCAATCCACCGCTCGGTGCTAAGCCAGTCCAGGACAGCTTGTCCTGGACTGGCTTAGGTAAGAAAAAATGCTGCCCTCCCTGGGACCCTGGCATAGCGCCGCCTGAAGCGGTCGCTTCAGGTCGCCTCATGGGAGGTGTGGCGCTGAATACAGTACTCATCTTTATTAGTTTATCTGTGTTCATCTGTGAGCATGTACTGTATATTTATGTCTGTTGCTACTCACCTTCTCCCCTTTCTCTCCTTGATCACCCTGTATAAACAAATCATAGGTTACGAACAGTAAGCAAATTCATAGCATGTTTCATAGATAAAATAGTACAAAGTTAGCTAGGAAATATACTCATGCTGCCCTTTCAGATGTTTCCAGGGAAAGATCAGTCAAAATAATTTGTACTAACTTTCACTTTATAATAAATAAGACGTCCTGGGTTTTCTAAATCAGCCGGTAGGCTTCATGAGAGCAAGCAGGGATTTGTATTGTTAAACATAGGGCTGTGTCACTTGGTGCCAATACACTGGGTATACATGGCGCTTTTTTATTTAAGAGCTGCAATCAGTTTTTAATAGCAGTTATTAGCAGCACATTTCCACTATAAAGCTGGGTTCACATGGGTTTTTTTCCGCGTCAAAATCCGGCTCAAAAAAACTGCCTCCCATTGAATTCAATGGGTTCCTTTTTCTGTGAGCGGTTTGTTTCCATTCACAGAAAAAAGAAGCGACATGCCCTTTCTTGAGGCGGATTCTGCAACACCTCCATCTGGACTATGGACTATACCCATTCATTTGGGCCTAATCCAGAGTAGAATGCCACGACTGGATGCCGGTGCACTGTATGCACTGCACCGGCATCCAGTCGCGGCTAGCCGTATTTTGGACCAGATTCTGAGTCGGCTTCCGCGTCAAAATCCGGTCCAAAAAACCTTTGTGTGAATCCGGCTTAACAGTAACCAGAGATTTCCAATTTGCCACAAACATACAGGTAATTCATATAGTAACGTCTACTACTCAATATTACTATTAAAAACTGTATGCCATTCTTCAGCAAAAAAATCAGTAGAGTATATTTATAAATCCCTGGCGTGGCCCTCTCTTGATCCAAGCGTGCACCACAACCCCTGTTCCCCATTGTGCAAATGTGAGTGGAGAGGGGCAGGGAGTGGCGAGGGGCAGGAAATATTTATTATACCTCTCATTTTCTAATGTGAGTTATAACAAAAATGTTCCTAACTGGCATAGATCTCCCTACTGGCGCAATGGTGAGCGACTGATTTATGAAGAGGCCAGGGCCAGCCCCTTTATTCAGACTGGCATATGAAGCATCAGCATTAATAAATCTGCTCCACTGTGTAAACCTGGCTTTAGGCAGGGCAAAATGCACACTGTTTACAATGAAGCCAAGGGGTGCACGGTGTTTACAGGTAAATTTTAATTCTAAACCTGTAAAATCCATGTGCTGGCTGTTTTGCTATTTGGTAATTGCTCTCATAGCAAGCTACTGCAAATTCACATTGGCCGTTTTAACATATTGGAAAATAAGCGGGCCCCTAAATCACCACTTAGACATCACTAACCTGCCCACATTATAATGACCGCTGAGTGGGCCCCACATAGTATAATGCTTCCTTAGTGGTCCCATACAATATAACGCCCCTAGGTGGCTCATCACACAGTCAAATGGCCCATTCACACATTAACTTGCCCCTTTTCCCCCTCAAGGCCCTCACACATTAACCTGTTCCCTCTAAGTGGCCCCTCAGACATTAAGCTGTCTCCCCCAAGGACTCACAGACATTAATCTATGCCTCAAAGTGGCCCCCCAGACATTATATTATAATGTACCCCTACAGTTTTATGTTCTTCTCCAGGTGTTCCCACAGTATATATTTTCACTCTCCAGTTTGCCCCTCAACACATATTGTCCCCCTCCAGTTGCCCTCATATTTTACTATCACCCACAGTATAAATTGTCTCCCTCCAGCTCTGTTCCGTCTCAGAGTCTTCAAGAAGCAACAGGCACAAGTTAAGTGATGTCACTACATTGTGCCTATTGTTCCTTAGACACCAGGAGCAGAACCATGCTCCAAATGGTGAATCAGGGAGTGTTCAACTCATCTGCGCCCAGAGGAAGTGGATGAGTTGGAGTTAAAAGGGTTGTCCCATCACAAGGATCCTATCTATACTGCTTGTTAATGTGGATGTAAGACTTTTCCTAAATACACTGCTTCAGCAAAACTGCTTTGTTTGTCCACTATCTTACTTTATTCATTTTTTTTTACACATCCCTTGACTTATCTGGTCATAAGGTCATGGAGGAGCGGAATACCAGCGCCGCTTCTGCCGTGGGAATACCCCTTTAAGGTAGCTCGGATCCACTTCCAGGGACAGTATTCTATATGCAAGATGTCCCAAGTGCATCATTGGCCCTATGGTTAAAGCGGCCCTGCAGAATAGGAAAGCTCATCTAGAGCAAGAGGCATTTTTTAGAATTGCACTCTACTCTACTGTAGATAAGAAAAAATAATCCTAAACAGAGACCCCTCCACTGTTAACGTGCAAACAGTGTATAAAAATGTTTTTTTTAAAAAAAAAAACTGTACAACCCCTTTACCCTCACAGCAGTTCTGAGACATATATGATTTGCATGTCTACAAAGAATATTTAAAAGGCCCTACATTGCGGAAACACAGCAGAAAAAATATAAAGAGATTCTGGCTAATCCCTTTCACACACTGCAGAAAGAAATGGAGGATGTCAATGTTACCTGCGGAAATGCTTGCGCTTTCCATATATATTTATAAGGGAAGAAAAACCACAGAGAAAAATGCAGCAAAAAAAACGCAGTGAAAAACGTTGCAGAGAAAAGGTCATGCGTTTTTCTGATGCAATTCACTATGTTGGGCTTTATCCTAGAACAAGATCAACCCCTCTCATGTTAATTTTTAGTAATGCTCTTTATAAAAGTATAGACATAAAAAACTAAATATATATAATACATGAAAGGAAAATTGAGGTGAAAGATGAGGATATATATTCCTGTATTGAAGGTTTATGATAAGACAGGACATGTACGTTCATTTATTTCTAGCACATTAGTAGAAATGTCAAACTGTAGGAATAAAGCAGCCCTGAAGTAGATTAGACGTGACAACACAATAGCACTACAGTAATTATAATATTGTGTTCTTCAGCTGGAGGCTGTCTCTTATTCGCTCACCTTCATTCCTTGAAAGCCATCTAAACCAGGTGCACCTTGATCCCCCTAGAGAAAGGAAATGAAAGGCAGTAGTCACATTTCTGTAATGTAAGCTAAAAGCCAGAAATGCCAAGGATTATGGCAATTTAGTATCAGGTCAACTTGGTTCCTGTTCACACATAGAAATGCAAACAAATAGATTATGCATGGTATAAAAATGAGCAAAACTACAACTGGGATGTTTACAATACTCTGTTCCATCAATTCAAGAAGACTTTTTAGCGGAATGTGTCACAATGAAATGACCTATTTTTCAAAGCACATAGTTATGTTGAACTTATGTTTTTTTTATGTAGATTGTGAGCCCCATTTAGGGATCAAAATGTACTTTTTTTTTTCCTATCAGAACATAAAAACTCCTTGCAGATGTTGTTCCTGGCGGGATTCGAACTCCAGGACTCCAGTGCTGCAAGGCCACCGTGTTGCCCCTTTATGTTTTTAATTTTTTATGCCTCTATATTTTAAAAAAAGTAATATATTGTACAATTTTTACTTTGACCACTAAGCATAATAATCGGCTGGCTCCTGCTAATTCTATAAGTGATTTCTTTGCAGCACTCACTTCATTTAAGATAAGTTCACACAGGGTTTATACGGGTAGCTGTGACTGGATGCCGCTGCAGAGCACCGGCATCCAGTCACGCACTCTGCTCTGGATTAGGTCCAAATGAATGGGCCTAGTCGGGAGGGAGTGTCTTCAGGCGGATATCGCGAGCCGAACCCGCCTGAAAGAATGAGCATCTCGCTTCTTTTTTTCTGTGAGCTGGAACAAACGGCTCCCGGAAAAAAAGAACTGGAGAACGCCTCAAAATCCTGACCGAAAAACCCTGTGTGAACTTACCCTTACATCAGTATTACAATATGATATAACACCTCTATAAATTATCTCAGCCTCTCTACTACCCCTTCCTGCATAGAAGATCCCAGCCATTGCAGAAAAAATCTGCATCAGAAATGGTGCGATTCCATAAACTGTTGTGTTTTTGTAGCATGTCAATTATACCTACAGAAACACTGGCGTTTTCCGTATAGGTATAATAGAGGCAGAAAGTTTGCAAAGGAAACCTCTGCAGACTTTCTGTAAAAAACACTGCAGAAAAAAATGTAATGCATTTCCACCGCGGTCTTCTCTGCCTAAAGCTAAAGCCCCACATTGCTTTTGCAAATCTACTTTTTTGGTTACAAATTTTGCTGTAGTTTTTTGATCCAAAGCCAGCAGAGTATTTAACAGAAATGTGAAGAAAAGAGCTTCCTCTATATTTCCCATTTCTTTTCTATCTACTCTTGCCTTGGGCTAAAAAAAAAAAAAAAAAAAAACTTTTCCAAATCTTTTAGGATCAAAAAACACTGTGTTGTACAGTACTTCCAAAGTGGATGTGACTTTTTTTTTTGTAGATTGTGAGCCCCATATAGCCCCATATACATTTTTTCGTATCAGTATGTCTTTGGAATATAGGAGGAAATCCACGCAAACATGGGGAGAACATACAAACTCTTTGCAGATGTTGTCCTTGGCAGGACTTGAACCAAGGACTCCACTGAGCCACTGTGTTGCCCCAGGTGGATGTGATTCTGGCTAACCCCATCCAGGATAACTAAAACGATCCCTTCATCAGGCCATTTTAGTTAGTTATCCCGAAATCTCGCAATATGTCATCATTTTTAGTTAGCCATTAATAAAGGTATCAACTACTGAAGACTCCTCCAAAATTTTTTTTATTTTTTTTATATTTCATATTCACTGGCTAACACAGTACAAAGATATTTTTCCTTTAACCCCATCCACACATTGCAAAAAAAAAAAAAAAAGTAGTGGAAATGCAGCGATATCAAATATGCGCTCTGCTGTGGCTCGCTACATGGGGCCTTAGGGTCCATTAGCACGGAGTAAACACGCGCTCATTTTGGCAAAATACACGTGTAAAGAATACATGTGTAAAAATAAGACTCCCATTGACTTCAATGACTTTTTACATGTGTATTTTGACGTGATTTTTTACACGTGTAAAAAAAAGTAATTGAAGTCAACGGGAGTCTTATTTTTACACATGTATTTTGCCAAAATGAGCGCGCGTTTACTCCGTGTGAATGGACCCTTAGGCTTACACTTTCTACGCCTTGTCCATCAAGTGGAGCTTATCTGGAAAGGGGTGGGGTTTCAGAAAGGGGCAGTGACACTAATGACACCACCACATTTTTGGGCATTTAAACTAAGCTAACTAATAAGTGGTGTAAAATTACACTAAACGGATCAAAAGTACGCCAAATTATCAAACAGCATTAGGCACTTTGGAAAATCTGGCGCAGTTTAAGACCATCTATTGTAAGTCTGCACTATCTAAAACTAAGACATTATTAGTTTATCTGCCAGCATGTATACATAGGTACTAGTCCCTAGAAGCAATGAAATACTGAGGCAATCAGAGGTACATCAGACAGATATTTTGGTATATTAAATGTTCATTATTTTTTATCCTGAGAACATGCTCCCGCACTAGAACATGAGTTGCTACCTAGGTCAACAGCGAAATAAAATGCAATTTGTCATCCTGATTTATATGCACGTGCCTATTTGTTACACTATACAGGAAGATACTGACAGAATTGTACAATCAGCGGTGTAATCACAATCCATGGAGGGGTTATTTTGACTGGAAACTCAATATAGTATCACTGTACTTGTAAGACTGCATGGGTATCATAGCTACAGCGTGATAGACAGTGTTAGCGTGGTCTACCAGATGAAGGGGGTAGAGTTACGTACAGAGTTTATTAGGCAAGGTGGCACTAACATACTTGCTGAACTTCTGATTTTCCATTTGTCATGGTGCTGATGAAGTTGAGGTGGTGTGCTGATGGCTTGCAGCAAGTCAACGATAAAAAGTATGCACTTAATAAAGTTTTGTAAATGATATCTCAGCTCAGGGTCTTTCTGCAGCTCCTTTGCCGATTAAATTTTGTCATATTGTTCAGACGCAGCTAATGATTAATTATCAGGACGGTGAAATGCCGGAGCCTGGACCGTCTGCCGCTGAAGTGTTTACACTGAAACCCTGAGACTGCAGGACATGTAATACTGGAAGACAAGAGCTATGGTTTTAATTTCACTCTTTCTACAGTTCGCTCTTCACCTTTAGCAAAAAAGAAAAAAAATCTTTTTTTTTTTTTTTTTTGGAAAGGATCTAGAAGCCAAGAGAAATTAGTCAAAAATTCTCAGCAACATTTCCCAGCTGGCTAACAATTGTGTCTGAGCATTTTCCTTCATTGACGGTTTCTTCCCTACCTTTCAATGAATGCTTTCCTTGTGGTAACACGATCCGGCAATTATATATTATTCACACGGGGGAAACAAGGACGTAATACTTCAATATTCTCGACCTACCCGTTTGTGTAGGAATGAAGCTTAGATGTTAGACCTTACTTCCATATGTTACAAACATGCCAAAAATATATCAACTGAGAAACCAAACAGACTGTTTTATCACTGCCTGTATGCATGGGAATGTCAATTTAGATATACTGTACAAACAGAGACTAGTAGAAATTATAGTGGAGTGAAATGCACAAAAAATATCCAATTTTTTTAATGTTAACAAATCAAACACCCTCAATTTAACCTCTGTAAGATAGGGCGAGCAAGATTTTTTTTGTTAGGGTGTTAATAAGATTGTCTATATCTCACATTAAAGGGAGTCTACCACCAACAAAACACTTCTAAACCACTTATATGCTGCAGCAGGGGTGGTCAGTGACATAGTGAACATATCGCAATAGAATATCTCTTAAAAGGTCTAATGACTGGTTAAAAAGGTTAATGTTCTGTACACACCATGTTCATAATAAACCATTTCTTCATTGTACAGTGTATTGATTTCAGTTGATTCCTAAGTAACACTACAGGCTACACTTTTCTTGCCATCAAATTGTCCATGGACACAGGAAAAACTGGCAATGGGGGCGGAATCGTCAGGACTCTTACTGTCTCTCCTGTCAGGATTAACCCTGTTCCCACAGAGTAACGCACCGCTCATTCTGACATGTAAACACGTGTCAGGGTGAGGCACTTCAAAACAGATCCCATTGACTTCAATGTGTGCCGGCTTACGCGTGCTACACATTGAAATCAGTGGGTTAAAAAGCTTCCCATTGATTTCAATGTGCAGCACGCGTAAGCCGGCATCCATTGAAGTAAATGGGATCTGGTTTGAAGCGCCTCACTCTGACACATGTTTACATGTCAGAATGAGCGGTGCGTTACTCCGTGGGAACGGAGCCTTACTCTACTCTACACCATATAAACCTATACATCACATATCTCAATCCTGACAGGAGAGATTCAATCACCTGTCAGGATTGCTATACTCAAGTATTTTGTGACTGAATGGTTAAAACAACCGACAGCTTTCAATACATAATCCAGTTCTTCATGATTATATTGCAAAACTGACCAATGCGATGCCAGATTTAGTTAGCAAACATTTCTAACACTTGGGGAGATAAATATCTGTACATACATTAAGGCACCTGGCTTGCAGTATACCTGTCAAAGGCTAAGGCCCCATGTGGAAAAAAAAAAAACTGCAAAAATCACTGTGGTTAATACCACGGCAGAAACGCATTTCATTGCATTTTTGCTAAGTTTTTCACAGAAGATTTTATTCTCTTATTAAACCTATAGGGAAAACATCAGCTTTTCTGCTGGTATTTTTAATACAGTGTGATTTTGAAAACGCTGCTTTTCAGAAGCTGATTTTTTTTCTGCAATGTCTGGATAATATTAGCCAAAATTTCCTTTACTTTGCAAGTACTGTAAAATTCAGCTTCAGCCTTTAAACTGGGGCCCCATGAGGCATAAAACACAGTGTTTTACAGTCACTGCAAGCGAATCCCATCCACAACTTACAGAAAAATACATGCATTGAACACACTGTGATTTTCAAAACCACCGCATGTCAATTATACCTACAGAAACATATGGGCCAGGGATACATGGGGCTGGTTTGCAGTAGGTTAGCTATGGCGGAATTGCTGGTGGCTAAGCCACTACAGTACAGTAACAGTACAGTGGATGGGATTTTGTTAAAGGTCTCTTCAACACATACTACAGAAAAAGTCTGCAGTGCAAACAGTCTATTAGGCCGGGGCCCTAAATGGTGTAGACGCTGCGGTTTGGCTACAGCAGAAATGATGCAGCAAAAAAAGTGACTACAAAGCAGATGGGATTCTAACAAATCTCATCAACACAGTGCAGAAAAATATGCGCAGCAGAATCGCTGCAGTTTCCAAAACCGGTGCGATTTTGGAAATTGCAACCTGTCAATTACACCTGTGGAAACACTGGCGGTTTCCTTATTGGTATAAAGGAAGCAGAAAGTCCCCAAAGGAAATCTCTGCAGACTATCTGTGAAAAGCGTTGCGGGAAAAACCACAATGCACTGCGTCGTGGTTTTTCCTGCATCGCTTTATGCTGTGGTCTGCTAAGTGGTACCTTAGCCTTAAGGGATTTTCAGGGAGTTTGATATTTATTACCTATCCTCATACAATTTATATAAAATTAGAAAAAAAGTCCAGGTATAAAGTGAAATGGATCAGGTATATAAAACGCACTTGTACAACATTCTCCTTTTAAACTATCCTTCTTTTCATGAACATGGGTATGACCTTCTTTTAGAATTCAACAATTTCCAGATGAATTAACATCAGATGAGTTAAATAATTAATTCTCCAAACAAAATGTAACATCAATTATTAAATTCCATCTTGGTTATTATAATTTTAAAACAATTAAAGGAAAACCATAAGCAAAACTATTTGTACTATTTAGCAGAATTATAGAGACCTTTCGTGTCCTCTAGTATGTGGCATATTATATATTGCTGCAAAGCTGACTGTGCTGAATTCAGCGTACTTTCCGTTTTTCACGTACATGCCCTGGTGCCAGAAATATTGGTGTCATTAGCTGCAGCTACCCATCAAAGGGCCAGCCTCACAGTTCAGTGTCATCATTGAGGGGAGAGAAATGCCCCCCTTTACAGTACAAGTCTATAGAAGATAGCTCTGGGACCGTAGCACATAACTGCAAACGGAATCAACTTTGCAGCAATATATTATATGCCACAAAGAATACATGAAAGGTCTTCTTTAACTAAACTTGGAAAACTTACTGTAAGAAGTGCAATGGTATATACACTGACAAGCAAAAGGGTAACAATGTTTTGAACTTGTGACTTTCAGGCACCATATCTCACCATCCTCTACAGCTTTGAACCTGAGACTACCATCATTTTATGGGCATTCATCTTGGCTATCTCATACTTAAATTTGACTTTCAAGTATTTAGCATCTGATTAGTTATGTAGATTCTTGTCGTGTAACTGTTACAGTTTTGGTTCTGGAGGTGGAACAATCTTTTTCTTCTTGTACTGTATACTACAAATGACAACCTGTTCTCACATTCCATAATAGCTCAACATGTTATTAGGTTGATTCCTAAGTGAAAAGTTGATGTTGCAAACCAAAGCTCAGCCTTGAAAAAGATTTTCCAGCATCATCTAGCTCTAAAAGTGGTCTCTTGACCAAGAAAATTGCCAAACTATATCATGAAGTGCCATGACAGTTGGGAAAATATGAAATGAAGTCCATCCATCCATTCAAAAACCAAAATGTGGATGTCTAAGCAAAATATCAGAGTTCTATCAGTTCTGGAATGACAAGCATGCCAGGTGAAGTGGCTCTTATACTTGCAAAAAAGTGGGAAAAAATTGGGCAGAAGAAGACTGGAAACAGGTGATTTGAAGCAATGAGCAGAAAGTCAACAGATTGGGCTCTGATAGCAGGGTCTAGAAGAAACAAAGGAGAAGGGGGCTAATGGATCAAGAAATTGAACTGTCAAGTTTGGTGGAGGAAGCCTATGGGGTTGTTTCAAAGCCAAAGGTGTTGGATACTTGATTGATGGTGGTCTGAATGCTGAGCTATATGTGAGTATCCTACAAGACTACTTACTTTGTACACTTGAGTACTATGGGTATAAAAAGGATGACATAGTATTCCAGCAGGACAACAACCTGAAGCATTTGTTTAGATAAGCAAAGAAATGGTTCAGTGACATGAAGTAGAGGTGCTGGATTGGCCCCCATATTCCAACCTCAACCCAATCAAAAACTTTTGGGTAGAGTTGTACCAGTATGCATCAACATTGGGAAAATATAGAAGAGACCTGGCATCAAATTTTGGTGAAGACATGCTTGAATCTGATCAAGAGCATGTCCAGAAGGATCCAGGCAGTGGTGGAAGCCAAAGGTAACAATGCAGTTACATGACAAGAATCTGTCTAACTAATCATATGTCAAATTTACAAACAAAAGAAGATCACACGACTGGATTTCTGATTTTATCTTTGGTTTATGATGACAATAATGCATAAAGTGAACTATCTGTATCCGCACTGTTTGTCTTTACTTTGGCTAGGTTGTTTCTGTTTTGTATTTGCCTAGCGATTAACCAGTCTATATAATAACTTTTACCTATTTAGTAAATGAACCGCAGTCTGCTCTGTGTTACATTCTGGAGACAGCTCATGATTTCTAGGGCTGCTGGCCCTCACCCCATTTTGTCTCTATTCCTTTGTGGTTAAACAGTAGCCACAGAGTTTTGGCTGAGTCTACAGCTTTAAAGAGCTCACTATTCCTTTCCTTGTCAACAAGCGAAGAGGTTTTCTTCTTGGCTCAGGTTTCAAAGTGATTTTGGCACGCAATGGAACACTTTAGGGGGATGCTGGATTTGAGAGAACCTTGAACTGACAGATATCTGAAAGGGTCACAAATGTCTCTTCTGTCACCAGATTTGCTTTGATTTAATGTAAAACATATGCAAGGACACTCCATTACTAAAGTCTTATAATAGTAATATTTGGAGACATATAGTAGAGTGCAAAGAAAATATGGGTTGTCAGAGTGTCAAAGGAGAACATTTGTTATACATAGGGTCAATGGGTAGAGTATGACCTATTGAAGCAGAGAGGCAGCATGTCAAGCTCATTTCCTCACTTACATCTCAGAAATGGAGTAGTTAGGCATATTAAAGGGGTGATCACACTCCACCATGATATCCATAAATGGTCCTACAGTACTTCTGGAACATGCACATATCTTCAGAGTAGCAAGCACTTAGCTGTTTCCACGAGTCCCATAGAACTGAATTGAGGGGGTCATACACATGTGCCATGTTTCATTTAGACTTTGCCTGGAAGTGATGGTGGGAGACAAGGGGGGGGGGTTGTAGAAATACAGATGTAGCCATTGCTAGCAGTATACCTGGACAACTTCTTCCTTCTCCCTCACCCTACAGGCACTGGCTCCTTGTTTAGCAGTGGTTGGGGGAGAAAAAGACAAGGGCTTTTGTTTAGCCAAACTAAGTGTTATATTGCTCGTAGTATAAGACTTAGTGTAGTTGAAGGCTAAACAATAGCCCTTGCCCCTCTCGCTTCCACTCACTGTGCTAATTAAAGAGGCAGTGCCAGCGGGAGAGGGTTGACTTTATGGGAAATAAAGCATCAGAAGATTAGTTGGCATTGGCTACATCCGTAGATGCATATCCATTTACGCCCAAATTACAGCCACACTACTTTATTTTTTTTTAATGTAGATTGAGAGCCCCATATATGGCTCACCATGTACATTTTTCCCTATCAGTATGGGAATAAATCCATGCAAACACCAGGAGAACATACAAACTCTTTGCAGATGTTGCTCCTGGCAGGATTCAAACCCAGGACTCCAGCGCTGCAAGGCTACAGTGCTAACCACTGAGCTACTGTGTTGCCCCTGCTGCACTACTTTATTGTAGCTCTGATATGTCTAGCAAATAACAGTGAATAAATCTATGTAACAGACCGAATAATACAATGGTGTGCATCAAATTACAGTACATAACATCATGTTTATGTTTACCTTCTCCCCGTCAATTCCTGGAGCACCAGGTTCTCCGTTAGAGCCCTACAAGTAAATCAATGTTGACAAATTTAGCTTTTAGTGTTGACAAGCAATCACAAACAAATTCTTGTATATGAACCAGAACGTAACTGCAACAATATATAGCTTATTATCTGGAGTGTATAATAGACATGTTAAATGGTTTGTCCATCAAGTACTAGAACAATACTGACCATGAGAGGACGCTAAGTGAAATTACTGAATATTTATACTATTACTTATGTAACATATAATTTGTAGCTACATTGAGGTAACTTGGACAGAAGATATACTGTACTGTATTAAAGGTTTAAGCAAAATGCTACAAAATAAGAATGTTTTCAAAAATAGATGTGTTAATAGTTTATTTTTGTCAATCAACAAAATTAAGTAAATGAACAAAAGAGAATTCTAAATCATATGAATATTTGGTGCGACCATGAAGGAGGATTTTCGGAAACAATGAAATGACATCATCTAGTTGTATTTTCCAGGGGTTTTTTTGGCACACACTGTTCATAAATAGGTTATAAATGCCATGCACCAGAATTGTAGAAAAGTGTTGCATTTATAGTGATAAATATGCCCCAGTATCTCAGAGATTACAATGAGAAACACTTCAGTTACTAAAAGATACAGAGAAGACTTAATTGAAGGGACATGTGCATACCAAATGTAACCATACAGTTGCCAATAAGTTGTCAATAGTTGTCTGTATAAAAATTTATAAATATACAGACCTATAATGTACAGTACCCACAATAATAGGCATTATAATGCAGTAATATTCCAAAAAAGTTTTCTGGGTACACTATATATCTGGAACATCTAAGTATGGATAGTTTTTCTTGTTGCAGTAAACTTTTTTAAGACAAACGTGAAACACAAAAAGTATACCGTGACAAACTTATATACCAAAGATCAAAATATTTTATATTTGAAAAACAGATAACGGATGTCTTATATATGCAACTATAAACCTCTCTTTCTAGGATTAGCATATAGTTGCCATACAGCTCTATTCTAATGTAAATAGTTAGAAATCATATGTAATACAATTGCATATAATAAATCCTATACAGAAAATGAAATGAAATTAGGAGGAAGTTGATGATGATGAAGGAGTTTATGACAATAATATAATCTGTATGTACCCCAGAAATAATTGTAGTAATGTATTTCATTTAATGCCGGATGTAGCTGACATTGATACTCACACTACACAACCAATTATTAAAACACAAGGCAACAAAAAATACATTCATGCTGGGACACATTTAAAAGCCTTTACCTATGTTCCTTCCATTAACAGATCTATGCATAATGTGATTTTTCTGACCAGAGACTTGGCATGAAGATCCCGTCTGGCAGTATTCTACTACAGTAGCACATTGTAACTGGCCAATAAATTACTGCCATGGTGACAGGAGGTAAAGTTCCTCTCACCTCTTTACTTAGGTCTCTGCAACTGTAGCATGAATGATGAAAACACAAGTGAGGGGCTCAGGGATAGATTGTCAGGTTTTCCCACAATCCTCTGTCCCTGTACACATGGAGTGTATACAGAAGAATACTAATGATCCTTACTGTTAAATCCAATTAAGAAAATAATTAACTGAAGGGACATTTACTATAAAAATGGTCGCTCACAAATGATTAGCAAGGGATACTCCAGTTCTGCATTACTTTTTAACCACCATGATCATTGCGAGATCAATTACAATAATGCCATTTAATATTTTATATTTGGGTATACGCAGTACAGAGGGTCCAGCAAAGAGAGGTTCTCAATCTGGAAGACATCAGGGGTTCAGGCATATCCATGGACATACACTGAGTAAAATGGAGACACTGAGGAAGACATCAGTGCTAGATCCATTTTAGGTTTAGGCAGCGCATCACTGGAAAGCTAAACACTGTGGAAAAGGCCGTAGCAGAAACGCATTGCGTTTTCTTTCCGCATAGTTTTTTCACAGAAAGTCTGCAGAGTTTTCCTCTGCGGACTTTCTGCTTCTGTTATATTCCGGCATTTCCGTAGGTATAATTGACATACCACAGCATTTCTGCTGCAGTTGTTTTTCTCCAGTGTGTGAATGGGATTAACCAGAATCCCATCCACTTTGCAAGTAATATAAAACGCTTTGTTTTCGCATTGTGGGTATGTTTTCTAATGTCCTATCAAAGTTGAAGTAGTTCTAGTTAGCTAGTTAGACTTAGACCTGGGCACTAGCTCTTGTGGAAGGGCACCATCAACGCTTAAGGCTAGTCAGAGGCAGTCATGGTTACAACAAGCAGTCACTGGACACCATACTTGTATAACCAAGCCACCTTGGAGCTGATTTGTGTTAAACATCTCCACTGCAATTTCAATGAGAAAACTCTGGTAGCCACAGGTGAAACGTGCCATGAATTTCTCAAAGAGTAGTTGCAAAGAGAGGGCTAAATCCCAGAGGTCTCCCCAGAATGCCAAGAGAACTTGGAGGAGTGCAGAGCACCAGACACTCCTATCCATCTATGTAAATTGCCATACATATGGAACCTGCTGCTGTAAGTGAATTGTGCCTCCATGTTGCCTAGTAGATGGATGAACTTTGCCACGTCAACTAGCAAATGACAAAAAGGAAAGCCTAGCATCCATAGAAATCAGCAACTTTATTTAATTTCCTCCAAAATCACACGCACAGGTGAAGCTCCAGCTAATATGATGCGCTGCTAATTTATACCGTTTTCTCTAAGGTTTTACTGTGTTTGAATAGGATATTGCGACACTGCCAAATTGATGTTTTTATTACGAGTATATTTAGTATCACATTAATGGTGCTATCAAATAAATCCTGGGCTTGCGCCGTCAACCTGTAGAAGAGACTGTTCCCGATGAGTGCTAATGACACTGAAAGCAGCAGGAATTGACTTCTCTGGTTACCTTAAAGTCAGGAAGACACTTGAATGCCATCTCAGAGGAGCCTCCATTTATCAGGGACATTTATAGACAAAATATCATTTTTCAGATTTTATTTTTTTTTAGTAAAGAATGATAAATGTCAATGATAAATTGCATGCTCAATTAGAAATTTTATCTAAAAGGAAAAAAAAAAAGATTTGACTTAAATTTTCTCAAGTTGCCTGTCATGTCTCGTTGGGAAACCAAAAGAACCTTTTAACCTCCAGTTTAGCAGACAGATTGAAAACAGTCTGTTCTGAGCTGCTTGAGGTTCCCATGATGGAGGAAATTGGAAATCTTAAGTCTCACATTAAACAGCAGCATTTTGGGAAAGCGCACTTTATAGACTAAACTAACAGCCTGATTGTGGTCTACAGTAGCCATTCCTCAACAGCCTTCCCGGGATCTAGTTTGGCGAGGAGAGAAATAATGACTTCTGCAGCAGTTACAGCTTAGTATCTTACCTTTTGTCCAGGAGGCCCCATTGGACCCTGAAAAAAAAATATTTTTAAAATGTTTATTACATTGTATAACATAACATATAAGTTAAATGCCATTTATTATTCACTGATGATTTCCAATATACAATACATAAGCACAACTCATGAAAATGAATCCTACTTGCTCCTGTATATAATATTTACCAGGCGTCCGCACATGTAACTTGCTAAGTAGTTTGATAACACATTTTACATATTATTATATCATATTACGCTACATGCTTAGTCTAGGTCTCTGTGCATTTTAATGTCTGTGCACAGTCTTTCCAAGACTCAAAAGGATCTTGACTCCATCCTCTAACCGCTAAGACTGTACACTTTTACATGCTTAGTTGGCAGATATTTCAATAAGATGTGCCTCAATAAGAGTTACTAGTTTTACATCTTTCTTAGAAAGATGTAACAGCATTGAATGAGCAGATTTTCGTCCAATTCAGTGTTAATATCCCATCCACTGGGCCGCTGAAACTCAGGTCAATACACCTAGATTTACTGTGCGTGCTCAATGAAGTGAGGTGTATTGTCCTCTACTTTAATGGCGCAAATTAAATTTACATGAATTGTTACATGAGTCATAGTTAGAACAGAAATTACTAGGTTTAGGGCACCCAGACCTGGTGATAGGTTCCCTTTATCCCCAAGATTACAGATAAACAAACAGTAAGTTGTATATGAATAAAGTTGATTGAACGAGGACCTTTCACCTCCTGGAGGACATACGGTGTAATACACCCCTCATTACCATAGCTCTTCACTGTCAGAAGGGCTTTTCTGACAGTCAGTCAGGAACGCCCCTCCTGACAGTATTGTGTATTGCACTGTACTGTGAGAGAAGGTCTTCCTTACCGCCCTGCCATGATGCTGAGTGGTGAGGAATGCCCCCCCTACTCTTGACAGTACTTGTCCATAGACTAGTGCTTGGGGGGGGGGGGCGTTAGACACAATAGATGCCACTGTGAGGCAGGGCGTTCCAGACAGACTGTGAGAAACGCGCTTCTGACACTGAAGAGCTATGGTACTGGCATCGATAACTTTTCAGTGGGGGCACAGAACGGAAAAGCCAATAGTGCAGTGAATTCAGCACACTGTCAGGTTTCTAGCAGTGTATTATACTGCATGTGCCCCGAGGACGTGAAAGGTCTTCTTTAACATAATGCTAAATGTTCTCCAAGTTTTCAATACACATTATGCTGACATTTAACTGTGACCCCTGTAAGCAGTATAATATAAGCAATTTCTGTCTGAAAATGGTTGTTCAGCATTAGAAAACCATGCCTGCACCTATTCAAGGGATGTTTCTGGAATTGAAGCTCAATTTTATTGAATTAATGGGGCTGAGTTGCAATACCACACGAAACCTGTGGGCAGATGTGGCACTGTTTTAGGAACAGAAATAGCCATATTTATTTAATCTCATACAACCCTTTTAAGAGATACAAACTAAATAAACTCAAAATTTTTCAACATGTCATTCATTATCTTCCCTCTTGGCTGAACATCTCCAGATTTATTTATTATTCACGAAAATATTTCTTCAGCACATTACGGATATTGTTACCAATCACTGAACAAGTAGGGCTAAAAATCTAAATTCCCTATCAGTACTTCTTTGGAGTGTGGAAGGTAACAACACAAACTTGTTAGAGTTGGTGAAGGTGGTGAAAGGTCCTCTTTATTGGTGGACACATTTGTACATAAATCTACAAAATTTTAGACTTTTTTTTCTGAAACAACTAAAGCTCATTGATACATATCATATTCTTTAACCAAAGTCAATCCATTTTCTGTCTCCTCTGGCAAAACAGTATTATTTACTGGAACACTGTTTGGAATAAGTTATTTCCGTCAATGTAAATTGAGGTGTCATTTAAAAACAAATATGCAATGTGGTCAAGGAAGAGGTAGTTTTTATAAATGGGCCACAGAAGACAACCAAGGCTGTAGAGGAAAACCGCTTCTGGTGGAGACAACCGCCACACAGCAACATAACATAATGTATCTAAATAAGTGTAAGTTTTGTGAGGTTAGGGCATCACTGTGGTACAGATCATAGAAAGGTTCCCTAATCTTCTATATCCCCTGGAAGGACATCAGAAACAATTTCATGTGGTTCAGGGTTGGGCTTGCTGGAACTGCATGAAAGATGAACACATCCATTCATTTCTGAAAATTCCAGTGAGGTTCCTCATCTCTCCACTACACTCCGATGACATCCTTATAAGCAACAAGGAACTTTCCCACTGGTAAGGGTTACTTGGCGTAGATATTTGATACACAGCACATGCATGGTAAGAATAAGGTATTAGGTATTAATAGAGGATATGCTTTGAGAAAAGCTGATAAAGATGGAAGCAGATGGTACACTGTTTTGGCAAGTTTATCAGTGGACCCCACACTGCCAAAATGTAGCAGGATCTGATATAAAAGTGCAGTAACATGAAGTAACATGTGCTCGCAAGTGCCTGAAATAATATCACATTAATATGATAGAGAGATATGCTATTAAATGGCAGGGATGGACATTAAGGAATGAATAGTTCTCTGCAGTATGTCCATATGGCCTATTAAGCCGTGTGATCTTTCATTCTGTGCCTGTAACTGGTATTAAAGAACATATAACCTTTTCTTAAAAGCCTATCATTTATCTGTGAACTTTTTCACCGGACAAACCTGAAGTCATTATGATAAAAATAATAGTAATCTTAAAAAAAAAAAAAAAAAAAGTACTTCCATAAATCAGTTCTACAAGAGACTTTGCAATATATGCTATTACATAAAATGCCTCTATTTCTATCAGACTCAACGTTCACCCTCTACCTCGCCTCATATACTGAATGTAATTTCAGATATAGATCCACACATAGAAGGCAGACATGAGATTCATTTTTTGCTTTACTATGAAAAGGGAAGACGAAGGAAGGAGAAAAAACTGCAGCTGCTTGTGGTAAGTGTTTTACTATATAAGTACATTGCTGGATTTAGAGAAACTCTGCTTAATACTGTACTGTATAAACATCCTCTATGCTTCTGCTGCTTTTAGGGGTCTATTACAGATAGACAGGACAGATTTAGCAACTAAACATGCCCAGAGGTGTAACTTGAAGTTACTGGGCCAAAAAACCAAATAAGTAACGGGGCCCACACTTACCATGTGCTGGTTTGTATCTACAAACGTAAACTATGGTGTGCTAGAACTAAAACTGTTCACTTTATGCATATTATGAGAGGACAACATCAGCAAAATGTGGTCACTGACCACCCGCCGAATCATCAATAGATGTACAGGAAGTCCTATCCTCTGCCAATGCTCATCTATCATATGATCAAATCTAACATTTGTGCTGTTACGCCTAACTGCTTTGGTCTATGAACTCTAAGAATGAAAGGAACATAGAAGGCAGTGTAGTGCAAGTGTCAGATATTATAAATATTACTCAAATAGTACATTATATTGAGATTTAGCAGCTTTAAACCTTTCCATTGAGGATGTTGAGGTTGGCCAATATTAACCTGAATTGTAAGGAAAACACATTATCAATTAAAACCTGGAAACTCTAATCTCTTGCCAAGGGATAGAAGCTGAATGCTGTGCAGTTATAAAAACAAGTAGAGCACAAAATAAATAAGGCAGTTAAAATAATATACAGTTGGTAGAAGCTAAAAAAGTCCTTTGGCCTTGTGTAAGCATATTGAACGTGCAGAGCTTTATGAAGCTTAACACCTTACAACCGGGCCACTTTCCTGGAATGTACTGCAGTAAACAATAATACTTTGGTGTCTAACCATATGGTATCAGCACAGAAACTCAATCCATCATCATAATACGCCATAATTAATCTGGCATACTCTAAAAATAGATAGCATACTGATACATGAATATGGGGAATTAGAAAATGGGTCATGTTTTTTGCCCTATCTGGTTTAAAGAGGACCTTTCACTTCTTGGAGCACATGCGGTGTAATAGACCGCTAGAAAGCCAACAGTGCGCTGAATTCAGCGCGCTATCGGCTTTCTGGTTCTGTGCCCCTGGTGAAGAGCTATCGGTGCCGGTACCGTAGCTCTTTACTGTCAGAAACACCCTTCTGTCATGAATGCCCTTCCTCACAGCAGAGTCTATAGTGCTGTACTGTGAGAGGGGGCATTGCTTACCGCCCAGCGATGACGCTCAGCAGTGAGGAACACCCCCCAGTACTCGTCTATGGACAAGTATTATCAGGAGGGGAGGGAGGCGCTCTCACAGTACAGCGCTATAGGCGCTGCTGTGAGGAAGGGCATTCCAGACTGACTGTGACAGTAAAGAGCTACAGTACTGGTACTGAAAGCTCTTCACCGGGGGCACAGAACGTGAAAGCCGATAGTGCTCTGAATTCAGCGCACTGTTGGCTTTCTAGCGGTGTATTACACCGCATGTGCCCCAGATGGTGAAAGGTCCTCTTTAAGGTCCCTGCATGGGTTAAATATGAGATAGCAGTACATGCTCCTGTTCACACTGATGGATTTTATCTGTCCTAAAAAAAAGAAAAGCCATTGATATTATTCAAAAGGGATGGATACTGGAGATTCTTCCTATTTTCTACTGCAATGAGAGAAAACTGAACCAAACATCCAATAGCCTCATGACTTTGATGTGGCCCCTGGGCTGCCTTGCCTCATGCTAATTTTTGCTACTATACAACCTGTCCCGGAGACAGCCACAAATACTGCCTGTTGTAGAGCCTAGCCACCCAAGATAACACAAAACACTATAACCATGAATGCAGAATGAGTTGACTCTTGTAGAATGTCCCTTCCAGCCTCCTACTCTCAATGGCTGCTGCTGTTGTGTCTTCCATTTTTACCATGCAATAAGGTAGACTGCTAATGCTAAGGTATACTAATAGCTAAATCTGATTATGCCCAGTGCCACCCCATCCCAACCCTTAGTACAATATATACCATAAATAACAGTGAATGTCTTTATTTTATATAAACCATTAAAACATGGGCATGCTGTTGGAAATATCACAGCTCTAACTTAAATAGTATAGAGAAACATTTCACATCCAGGCATTTGCAGCCAAAGACTAATTGGTTTTTGCAATTTTGGCAATACAATTATAATATAATACTATTACTATGAATATAATTTATTTTATATTAGACATGATTGGGTTTAAGTAGATATGTTGGCATCTTCACTTTTACAGCTTTGCAGAATCAAAGCTATGGTAGTAGGAATAAAAGAGATACTGTACTTACCAGTAAGCCTTGCTCCCCTGGTATTCCTGGTTCCCCCTAAAAGAGAGTCAGAATCTGATTCATTATTTTATGAAAGCCGGCAAGTCACCATAAAAAAGCAATGATCTCAAGCAGACATACATTTAACAGACCTACTTTCATTCTTTACAATAGGTTTTAAAAATGACTTAAAATTCTGTTGTGAGAACGACTAGCCAAACATCTATATGTTTATATGGGAAGTCGTGAATACTTTACTGTCTACACACAGACAAAGAACAAGTCATAAAACTTTCCTCTATCAAGCCAAGGAAGGAAAAATAATATCTTGGGAGTATAAAAAACATATATAGTACAGAACTGAACAAAACTACAATGTAACCTTAAAGGGGTTGTTCGGGATAAAAGCGAATCCCTACACTAATCTAAACACTCTCACCCCGCCTACTTTCTAAAATACATAATTTATCAAAAATGCATTTTTATCCACTGTGAGAGGAAGAGCTCCCCTATGTTCAGGTTTGGAGCATAGCTGGAATGAATGAGTTCAGCCTTTCATATCCCCTGATGAGTACCCATCACAGGGTTACAAAACGCATCGGATAGAGGTGTATTTTGGACTTATTAGGGCAAGTAATGGTACTGCCCTTGTCAGGGCGAGTCAATTTTCTCAGGGTGGTAGGGTAAATATAGGATATGGGCGGGCACACCAGTGCCTGATCTCCATTATGCAGGTTTCCGTTTTCTGTTGGCAGAAGACGGAAACCTGCATTCACTGTCCCACAGTGAGCGCCCGTGAGCGTCTTCTGCTCTCCGCGGCAAAACCGTTTTTTTTTAACCGGACACAAAGTCCTGCATGTCCAACTTTGTGTTCGGTTAAAAAAAACTGGTTTTGCCGTGGAGAGCAGAAGACGCTCACGGGCGCTCACCGGCAGACACTTTTCAAATCCATTCAAATGAATGGGTTTGAAAACTGCCTGACGGTTTCCGTCTCCTGCCCAGTTTCTCAGGCAGGAAACAGAGTCCTGCATAACGGAGATCGGGAGTTGGTGCGAACCCGCCCCAGGTCCTCCACTACCTATTGATGTTGGACTCTGACTCCTTTGATGATTTGGTGTGATCTACTCTCACTTTGGTTAAACTTAATCCATCATTTGAACTGGTAAGATTGTTCTATTTTTGAGTGTCCTATAGGACTTTAATACTTTAACTTAAATATTAAACGTTAAGTTTTTTATATATCAGTATGTTGTGGATCTTTACAAAATTAGAAAAACTGCAAAGTAAAAAAAAACCTCAAAAACAAAAATATAGCAAAACAGTAGCAGTTTTATATTTTTCAATGTTTTCTACTCCGTATTTCTCTTTCCATTCCCTGTCTATGAAGTTTTTAATACATTTAATGCATTCTCTATACAGACTGAATGTCACATCCTGTGGAAAGGTGTTGACTTACTGGGACTCCAGATAATCCTCTTGGCCCATCTTTGCCGGTGTCACCTGGGGGACCCCTGGGACCTGGTGGTCCAGGAGGCCCTGGTGGGCCTGGTGGCCCGGCCTGTCCTTGATCACCCTTAATAATAAGCAAATAGTTAGAATATCTCAGCAACAGGATTTCTTAGTGATTTCAACATATTTGCAATGCATAGGGTCCCTACAGTTTCACTGAATGCCTGAGTGACACCTGATGAAATAAATATCAAAAAATAAATGAGAGAACATAACTATTTTTGCTATCATAAACTGGTTTTATTGTTCAATCAAGATGTATTGGTCATAAAAATGCATAGTTCAGTTGTGGCAAGCAGAGCATTTAGACAGGTGGGATTCCAAGTTCATCTTTAGCCATTGTGATTCTATAGATGCAAACTATTAAACATGATACATGTATTTTCTGCTAAGAAACACATTACAAAGTGTCATGGTCTATACAGATTTGTCCGTTTAGCATCTCTTTAAGTAGTGGATGGAACTCTGAGCCCCTGCAATCCCACCTCTGCTTGCCTGAGGCACTGTAAAGCATGCACTGCGCAAGAATGCAATAGGATAGGCAGAGTTTGGCAGAAGTAACAGAAGGCAAAGATTCAACTGCAAATTCTTCCATTAAATAAGTTTCCAAGTGTTCTATTAATACTATCTAAATATATATTTCTTCCTTAATGTTTAACATAATAATAAACAAAAACTATTCAGTTAATCTATTTATCTAGTGTCATTTAATACAAGAAAGGTCATAAATACATTAAAGGTGTTGTACAAGGCTAGAAATATACAGCCCAATTCATCAATAAACACCCAGCTGTCCATTGAGTTGCCTATGGTATTATATCTAAGTTCCAGTAAACCAAATGTATGCGAGTTGCAATACCATGTGCAACCTGAGGACAGCTGTGGCACTGCTTCAGGAATAAACGCAGCCATTTTATTCTAACCCTGCACAACTCTTTGATATTTTTATTGCTGAAATAAATTACCTGGGAAAAGTCAATGTACAAAGTATGTGATTGTAAATTCTAGAAAAAAGTCTCTTAATTGAAAAGAAATCTCCTAAACCGTTTTGCGCTACCTTAATCAGCCGGCGTTTAATGAGCTGCTGATCAGCAGAGAGAAAGCCATGATTGATCTTAGGAAACACCATCTGATCAGTGAAGCCAAGTCAAAGGTTGGAGTTCAGAGGTGAGAAAGTTGAAGGATAGACATCAGAAGGCCCGTAGAAAGAAATAGAGACATAAGCATTAGAAATACAATGTACAGCAGAGTACACACTGGCAGCTTGTATGGAAGGAACCTGTGCTTTATCCAATTTTTAAAGTTATGTTCTGAATATTTACTCTTTCCTTGGAATATATAGTCACCACAGTGTGCTTTCTTCTTAGGCTGGCTACCCAGTATGTTTTAGGATTTGGTTGGCACAGATTCCCACAACAAAGTGCCAGCAGTACTGTCCATGCAGTCAGAGGCTCCAGGCAGCAGTAAGTGACACAATATGCCATCATTGATAGGTATGCCCTCATCTGAATAACAGTGGTTACTTTAAAACAATATCTAATATTCATCAAACGACTATTTTTGCTGCTGGGCTTTGGTAGAGCATGCTTCTTGTGTTCACTGCTTATGCTGCTGGACTCCTGACTGGACACAGGCACATCATCCACAAACCTTGACGGTGAGGATCTGATTACTATGGAGAGCAGCCATTGTGGGGTAGCCTGGCAAACCCTGGGGACACAACATAACATAGCACCAAAACAGAACAACACAAGTACACCACAAAGACAATTTACAGTGGATTATGAACAAAAGGAAGAACAGTTGTTAGAATTGTGTGGTTATGGTAAGTGAACAACATACATGTGAGCAACTACTTCACTGTGTAACATTGGTCCATAAATATCTGCTAATACTGTATGTGTTCTGGTTTAATGTGGCTAAGTTTAGACAATGAGGATCTGCTATGAGGATCACATTTACTTCAGTAAATGATAAAGGTAAGAACTTGTACCCCTCTCTTATTTTACAATGGAGTTCATCAGTATTGCATTCATATATAGTATCTATATATTATCTGATCTATTTTATTGCCTATCATACCAGCTAACCTGCAATAGTTTGAGATCTTAACGTCAAAAGGAACATGATGTATCCACCAATATCAACATTACTATCCCTGAGCAACCAGTCCAAGTATTAAAACTGAAGGAGTTTAACGCAGAGTGTAGGGAATGTATAATATGCCCCATATCCATACAGTGGATCGAACAAGGGTCGATGAAATATAAAGATAAGCAGTTTTACCTGAACTGACCCCTATCACGAAATAAAATATATTTATATTAATATGAGTTATTATAATACCTTTTATAAGAAGTATAACATGTATGTATATGTTTTATATGTACAGCCAGACTGTATCTTTGAAGTCCCTACTAGTCTTCCCTACTGATTCCCCTTAAACGTGTTCTCAGTGACATCAATTTTAAATTGCTGGGATCTCGGACATGGCAACCCTGCCTATCAACAGCGCTCTGTGAATTTATGACTAGGATTAAGCTGCTATGTCAGATACAATCATACCAAAATTCTTGGTTCTGTACCTGGTACACAATGGAGAGGACTTGCCATAGAACTACAACCTGTACAGTCAGTTGACTAGTGGTGGTGGAAGGAGTTGGACTCCCACCAATTTGCTCTTGATAGCCTATATTCTAGGGAATTTAACAAGTCCTGGAAAACCCCTTTAAGGGGGTCAAGCAGTAATTCTCCCTGTGAGCATTACTCAATAGCTTCTACCATGACTTCTCCAGTATAGCATCTTACACCACTGGATTGTGGCTACCAAGTAGTGTCACCTACTGTCTCTTATATCTGTTGCTAAGAAACTACCTAAACATTTAGAGCAGTCACTTATCAAACGCTTCTCTCACAAAGTTATTAGGTTTGGGGTCTAATTAGAAAAGACAATAGGAAGCCGAATTTCCCTACGGACATGATTTCATTAATATTAATTGCCTGATAATCATCTTCTAATGCTTCAGCCCCAGCTCGGAGGATACTCCACCTGTTGCAACAAATCCTAGGTCTATATGATACACACTGAACTGGAGAAACAGCTATAGAAAGCGTGTAAGATGCTAAAGATTTTACATCTCTTTGAGACTTTCCCCCCGTTTCTGCATTTCCAATAGAGATTCAGATCATAAGGTTATGTGCTTGCAAAGAGCGCATGGCTACAAGACCTGCCACCTGCTGCTTCCTTTGCACTTCCTTAGGTTACAGCCAGCTGCTGCTATTACACGTTGCTTCACACAGGCTCCCGGCCAGAGCGAGCCTGACACTGTGTGGCAGCCCGCTCCCCACTTCTGGCTCTAAATCACAGCAATTCTGTTGCTTCTCGTTTTATTCTTCTGCTATGTACTCTGGCAAATTAGAAGTCCAGTAAGTGATATTTCTATACAGGTCACACATACTGCTGGGAGTTACAACCCTCAGCTCAAAAAATCCCTGTGTCTCCAGATGAATGTATTTTGAGCTTTTAGACACAAAAAACCGAACTATGGTGGTATGCTTTTTCCTGATTTCCTCATAAGGAGCTGTTTTTGTAATCATTGTATCCTTTCAGCTCTAAGACTCTGCAATGCACAAGGTGAAAGGTCATTCTGAAGAAAGTTGGCAAGTTGACTTCATTCATAAATGAGATGTATGGAGCCTGTGCACAACATCGGTCTGTCGAGACTCGAAAACACTTCTGTGGATGACACTGGGTAATTCTATTAGTCACAGCAGATTCAATGTGAATTACATGCTATTTATTGTTAATTACAGAATGTGACCCTTGTTCTTACAGTGGTTATACATGAGATCAGTACGTGTCAATTCTGACCAAGCTGCAGACTACTTGAGATTTATGATCCAAGAACCATCCAAAATGTGTAATTATAATCAGATTATGACATTCAATTATAGGAAGTAGCACAGAGGGTAACATGGGGTAGTACAAAGACGCTTTGATGTGTAGTTACACCAACCATGTTGTTTGTTGTAGAACAGGTGATTTATGACAAGGTTATAATTTATGGTCAAATAATTCAGAAGAGCGACATTTGACTTACACAATGAGAAAGTACTGGATTTCATTATTGAAAAAAAAAGTTATTACAGAAAATTGTATTCTGAAACATCGGCTTAAGTATCAAGGCTGGTGACATATCACAAAATAATATGTCATATTCATTTAATAGGCTGACAAAAAGTAATGTATCACATAAGAAAATATAGACAAAATATGGAAAATGGATGGTGTCTAATTACACGTAGCGCTGCAGAGTCTGTTCATCTACATTAAAGTGACATTGTTTTGCCAGTCATTAAAATGAGTAGTGAACTGTGCTACAAGGGTATAAGAGAATCTGGTATTGAATGTGCTGTAAAATGTGTGTCTATGTCTGGTTATAGGGTGTGCAATAGATGTTCAAAGGTTCTGCAATGCATGGAAGTCATTGGGCGGAAAGCCAAAGCATGGTAAAGAAAATGAAGACTATGTAGAGTGCAGAGAGCATGAGCAATGGTCCCATCTAGAAATGGTTGCTAATAGGACACAAAATGTCTAGTCTAGGTGCAGAATGGAAGACGTATCACATCATCTCAGATAGAACATTACCAGGTTAGGCTGTCAGTAACACATTGGTCTGGGGTCTCACTTCTTACCCTCCCACTGTTTAGCTGCCTGAAGGGGTCGCTGTTCTCTGGAATCAGAGACAGCTCCATATATTGTGTTGTGGCTGTGAATGGCATTGACACTCAGCCCAAATCATTTTAATGGATGGGATAGGTCGTAGTTCCAGCTCGTACAATACATTGATACTCCTCAAGATCACTAGAGCACAATACATATAAAAACCGTACACTGCCTTAATGAATAAACCTTTTGCTGTGAAAAGTTACGGGAATAAAACCTGCTATGACATAGCATGCGGTTGTGGACAGTGACACAGCATTAGGACTTCCAAAACTAGTCTCTGTAATGAGTTTTGTGACATAAAAAGAATATTACACTTCTTTACAGCCATGGACTTCAGCCCGGTTTATGAAGACAAATCATGATCTCCAATGACTCTTGCAGGACAAACCACAATAGTACACTGTTCATCAAAGTATAAAATAACAGGAAGCTTCTCAACTAATAGAAGGTGGCTCATGAAGTATTAACTGTTCTAGCAGAGGGAGATATCTGCTGAAACACTCAGCTCACTGAGGTTAAGATAATACAGTAAACTCCTGGACACTCTTATTTTTTGGTAAATGAATTCCTTCTGGACAAAACATTCTTAAGATGCTATCTATTTCTATGCAGTCCCAGCTGGTAGGTAACTTATTCTGAGAACACCATGAGGACAAAATCTATGTATGAAAATGGTAGCGAGGTGTCCTCAGAGGTCTATTACTGCCGCAACAAGACACCAAGACTAATTAAATACCAGCTGTTGAGTGAGAAGTCTAAGACATAAAAATTATTAATATATCCTTTATTTCATGCTGAGTAACATTTATGTTTCAGACACTGGAGTGCAGCGTGTTTGCAGCATCAAAACAATGTCAAGTAAGTGAAAAGTTACTTTGCCCATTTTTTAAAGGAGGATTTATGGTAGATGGTTTCTGCCAGCTTAAAGGGATTCTCCTCCTTTCCAAACTTGATGGCCTATCCTTAAGACAGGCAAACAATTTTAGATCAGTGGGGGCGCAACTGTTTTCTCGGGCTGCAATGGGACTGCAGTACCCATACATGGTGCTACCAATAATTCAGAGAGTGAACAACATGGTGCCCGGAATATAAGCAGCTGATCTGAGGTTTGCGAGACAATTGAACTCCCACCAATCTAAAATTGTTGGTCTATCTTAGGGATATATTATCAATTTTGACAATGTGGTAACCCCTTTGATGCATTGCCCTATATAAAATCAGCATGTTACAACTACAAGTCCACGCTATTAGCAGCCACACTGGCACACAAATGTTCCATTTGGGTTTCAAGAGAATACAATGTTGTTAACCGTACACATTGTTTAGTCATGATTTTATTCTCCTATGTATTTAGGCCCAGAACCCATTTTTGGATAAAAATTGCATTGGTAAGCATATCTTCTGACTTCATAAACGAAGTGTTAATTAAAAATGGACCCTTTATTCCTTAACCTGGAAAAATAGTGCAACATGCTGCACCATCCAATCTACTAAAAGATTCCCTTCCATGGTGATCCTAGGTATGTGGTTGGCTTCTATTTCCCATTGTCCTGTTCTGTTGCGTCCGCTTGGGCATGTTTATTTGTGTGATTTGGTTCTGCGGGTCCGGTACCTCCGGCCCTGCCTGGTTATTGTTTTGCTTTGTGTATTGTTTACTTGTAAACTATTTATAAATAAAGAATGTATCTAAAAAAAAAAATACTAAAAGAAGATATTGATCCTGAGGTTGAGTCTTAGCACAAAGCCTAGTTCTGCTTGATAAATGTTGCTTTTGTTTCCATAAAACCTGTTAATAATTTGAAGTTGTTTTTAAGTTAAAGGGGCTTTATCACTGGGAAAAGTCATTTTTAACTAATCACATCCTTGCATAGCCTTTAGAAAGTCTATTCCACACCTACCTTTCGTATGTAGATTTCCCAGTGGTTTCTGAATAACTCCGTTTTTATTAATATGGTAATGACCTTTCAGCCAGTACAGGAAGTTCCCAGCAGCCTCCTCTCTCCTATTATCTCCTATGTGTGTGAAGCAAACAGGAAGCTGTGTCATCATCAGCAGCAGCCTCCCATAGTAAAAAACAGGCGAGGAGTGCACGATGCATCGTGCAACAGTCTAATTAGCATATGAATAAAAACAGACTTATTCAGAAACCACTGAGGCAATCTACATACTAAAGGTAAGTGTGGAATAGACTTTCTAAAGGCTATGCAAGGATGTGATTAGTTAAAAATGACTTTTCCCAGTGATAGAGCCCCTTTAAACACATTTTTGGAGGAAAAAAAATGTTTATTTTTATTTTTTATATCACTCTCCATATTTCTAAGTCATTAATTCTTATAGTTTTCACTTTAAACTCTAAAACTCGTAAAAGACTAATACTGGTACTTCCTGTTCTGTAGAGATTACTTTTCAACAGCCATCTCATAAACATCATAGGCAGGATTAAAATGAAAGGTAAAATAAATAGGCAATATAGCATGACACTAATCAAAACAGCTCACCACTTCTCCCTCCTGACCAATGACCTCTGCACATGCCACAAAGCATGCCCACAACAATATCATATGGAAGTCAATGATCATCTCCATTATAAAGATTCCTGTAGTCCATGTAGCTGCTGTAAATCATATCTCTGAAAGCACTTGGTTGGTGCAAGGGCTTATTGCCTAGGTTGCCTTAAGCACTTTGGTGCTGCTTAAACCTGATACTCAATTATGGAGTTTGCCTTGACATTCTAAAAGAGAATACAGAGGACAGAACTTCTATTTATCAATCCTGGCAAGTCACTCAGCGTTTTCCTTTAGTATGCTAAGATAAGGCATAACTGTCAAATATATGCAGAAATATATGCATCATTAGTTCTCTATTATTCCCTTGCCAATTGTATTTTTCTAACAGATATACTTCTTTTTCTGAAAACAATTTTAGCAATAGATTATCTTCACTTTGTATTTTCTGTAAACCATAGTTGTTTTTTATCATCATGTATTGTATCCCATGCATTTAATTCTATTATATATTTCTTATTTCCTGCAATTCTATTATTGTAGATATTGCGGCTGTGTGATAATACAGGATTTAATGAGGAGGCCCATGTATATTTAATAAGGAAAAATTGTCTGGGACAGTGTAAAATGTCAGGCGGTGCATTGTGAAAGAAGAGAGGGGTTTTAACTCTTATTCGTGTGGGGAGTTGGAAAGTCAATATATGTAAAATGTAATGGGAATTATAGAAAGGTTTATACTGGGACTATATACACAACTAGCACGCACAGTGTACAAACATCGATTACAATACACACACTGTGAAATCTGGATTTTAATATTACTGCTGAGAGATTGTGTCTAATGAGAGGATTACTCGCAGTTGCCATCTCAGCGTGAATAACAAAATCCCTATTACACGGCATGACATCACATATATTATTTATACCATAGGGGTGCACTTGCCATGGATATAAAACACTCAGTTCCGAGGGCACGGATCTATTCTCTTTTCATTTTAATTAAAGAGCTCATCTTCTAAAATATAGCATTGCCGTTTATGGAACATAACATACTTAATTGCTCTCCCTTACATTTGCCTAGGAGATAGGGTGATAGATCAGGAACGTCCTGCTGAAATGCAAATACTTAGAAATAATTACAAAGCCACAAACATTTCATTACATCCCTGTCAAATATACCTAGATTGTATCTTGTCTACATCCATGACTGATGGTTGGGAACTGCTCCCTGCTAGTGAGGCTTTTAATAGACAGTAGCAAGGAGATGAGAGTAAGCCATAGTGTTTTATCATTATGTATTTTCCTGTATTTAATTCTACTGAATATATTTATTGCATTTCCATGATTTCCATTATTGTAGATACAGCTGTTTTGCTACAAGCAACTGGTTATCGAAAGTATGCTTCTGCACAGCCTATGGTATAAATATTATGTCATATAACAATATATACACCACCACAATATTATTACAGGGTTAGTATACAAACACAGATTAGAAGTGGAATGTCCCGATTTGCTATTCTGATCACTTAACAGGCTACACTACACTGGAATGATGTTCAGTACCAGTTGTCATCAGATATCTAGAAGTGTATATTGGCCTTATTATATTGATGTTACATCAATTGTAAGTTGTTATCTATAATATGGAACAATGCATTAGAGTTGTCAAGCAATGACTGTTCTCTTCCATCTCAATACCCTGCACGTAGCCATGTTGGGAAGCACAGTTTCGGTGACATGATTCACTTCTTGTACATACTTCAGCCTTTATGGTTCATAACTCTGTAATAAAGCTTCATATAGTTGTTTGTAAAACTGACCATAGACATGAGATGAAGACCAAACATAAAAAAACTTTTGACTGTACTGTGGGCTCATAGTCAGAGGTGCTGGTAGATTCTGACTATTCCTGGGATACAGTGGCGTAACTAGGAATGGCGGGGCCCCTTTTGACATGGCCACACCCCCCCCCGACCAACACCAAAGACCTCGACCGACCCCCTCCTACACATTCCTGTGCGCTCTGTCATGCCCCATAGTGGCCCCTGAACACAGTATTATACCTCATAGTGGCCCCTGCACATAGTATTATGTTCCTCAGTGGCCCCCACACAGTATTATGCCCCATAGTGGCCCCTACAAACACTATTATGTCCCCATAGTGGCCCCTCCACACAGTATTGTACCCCATAGTGGCCCCTGCACACACCATTATGCCCCATAATGAACACCCACAAACAATTATTATACTCTGGGGTCTTTCCAGACCCCAGAGAATAATAATCGGAGATCCAGGGGGAAAAAAACATAAAAAACCTTTGTTGCTCACCTATCTCCCAGCTCCTACGCTGTCGGTCTCCGAAGTAGTCCATCTTCAATGACGTCAGATGTTACATGACCCGGGACGCAGGCCGGAATCATGAGACATCAGACGACTAGGCCGAAGCCTTCCCGGATCGTGGAGAGGTAAGTAACAGTGTTTTTTATGTTCCTTACCTCTCCCGGGCCGCCGATCATTATACTCGGGGGTCCGAAAAGACCCCCGAGTATAATGATAGCAGCGGTAGCGGCTGTCACCGGGCCCCTAATGTTCTGGGCCCTGTGGCAGCTGCCTCTGCTGCTACGGTGGTAGTTACGCCACTGCTGGGATACCAAGCAGCACCTGTAGAGGTGCCAGATGTACATAAAATTGAATGAAGGGATCACTAGCTCTGCGAGATCAGGGGTACTAGAAAAGGACCTGGCATATGGCCCCGGCACTCATTGCTAGCAATGAAACTATGACAGTAGTACAGATATTCGTGACTATGAACAAAAGCTGTAGGATTGGAAACATTACTATGGACGGTCTTTCAAAATGGGGGATCGGTCATATAAGATGGCACATTATAACTGTTCTTATAACAGATCAGTTTGTCAACCGCTCTCCATTGGCAATACATTATAGGAGATGGTCCAGTTATACAATCAAACTAGTTTATTTAGGCCAATGATCTCATGTATATAGCCAGCTATGTAAACCTGTGTACCTATTAACTGTAATAAATAAGGCAAACTATGTGATATATAATCATAGACAGATATATTCTTGGCTATTTTTGATTATACATTGGGAAGTAATTATAGATCTAGGTATTCTATGCCACCGGTGTCTGCTATGGGTCCTGACATAACATCAATGTGGCACTTCGACTACCATACTTTAAATTGTAGTAGTAATATTTTCAACTAATGTCAGTTCAGTTGTTTCCATTATTGCTATTACATACTGTATATACAACTCTAGAGAAGTCCCTTGTATTACGTATCCTAATTCCAGTTTTATATGGGTTCCACCGGGTGATTGGTACTAGAAGCGTTATTTTGTTATGTGCACAACACATGTACAATACACTGACTTTGCTGAGGTAGTGACTGGAGCATGCAGCGAAAGATGCAGTTATTAGACATAGATACACAGTGGGGCTACTGTGTTAATACTAGCTTTAGCTAGGATTTGATCTAATGTGTTTAGCAGTGCAACATTCTTTGAAAGTGCTTACCCGAGGGCCCTGATCACCTTGATCTCCCTGCAAAGGGGAAAGATGAGATGATAGTTTTAACAAGGACTCTGTGCTACCCTGTGACTCTCTCACAAATGCTGGTTGTATGTCACAGATCTTAATATCCATTATTATGCTCCAGTTGAACATCAGCATGGATTTGCCATTCCACTTATAAAATCCATACATTTAATTTATTTCTACTGACCTTGTCACCTTTTGGACCAGCAGGACCCTGTAACACATAACAACAGTTATTGTACATCTTAAACTATTTACATTTGTAAGACACCTGCTCAATACTTAACAATGTACCCATTGCCCAGTTCTTGTAATGTTCCCAGCAGTCATGCCCACACCACTTTGGCACATCACCTCTCCACTTTTGCCAGTGGGAAGCTAAAATAAGATACTGGAGATTGGAGTTTGTCCTAAAATTACAGGTGTAGCACACAATATCTGAATATCATTTAGTCAATTTGCGTCTAACAAATCCTGAACTTTAAGTCTGCTTAAGTCAAAGGCCCCACAAGATGATCTGCAGCTATAAAGTGCTATGGGACTGTATCGCAGTTCTTCCCACAGCGCTTTCAACAGAAAACTAGTCGAGTTTTCCTCCGCGCACTTTCTGTTACAATTATATCTATGGGGAAGCCGCCGGCGTTTCCATAGATATAATCGACATGCTGCAATTTCCAAAACTGCGCCGGTTCTGGAAATCACAGAGTGTCCGCACAGCGGTTTGTACCACAAAGTGGGTATGGGAGTGGCAAAAATCCCATCTACTTTGCAGTTATTATAAAACACAGAGATTTTTCCCACAGTGTTTCTGCCGCAGGTAAATCACAACGTTTCCGGACCCTGGGGCCCCAGCCTAAATGGGTTTTCCGGGATCATTGACTTGAATAAGAGCAGAGCTGCAGCAGCATTTTGATATCAGTTACATGGTGGGGATGCTGGGTACTTGTTCGCCACCAATGTTATATTGATCACCTATCCAAAGCATAGGTCATCAGTAATAAAATCCTAGAAACCCCTTTTGGTACAGGAAATACAATTATTTACACATTTTTCAGTTTGAGATTCTATTTAGACAGCGTAGAGATCACCGTATGGATCCCATATTTGATATTAAGACCTACTCGCACAATGTAACAGACAAAAGGAACATTGCAAGACTTTTCCTTAAATTTGCTTACAAAGAACATGGCCTTCAGCATGGGAATCAAGATCATTCTGAATGTGCATGGGACCTTGAATAATCTAAAATATTTTTTTTTTCGAAGCGTCATAGTAAAAAAAATATGCATGTTCCAACATAATAAAAAAGGTTATGTACATTTACATAAAACAGTCTGTCATAAGTGCCATTCACTATGTGCAGAATTCTTAATCCAAGGTCTAATTTTCTATTCAATTATTTTATATTTAGTCTTACATGGATGTGTTGCTTTTGTTGCCCAATGTCTTAAAACACCAGGGCAGGGTGAAGGCATTGTTTAAGACAAGGTCTTTGCTGAAAACTCGAGGATCCGGAGGAAGGCAAACTACATAACGTTCAACAATATCCAGTCACTCCACTTTTCTGATATTGCAAAGAACTGACTATGAGAGAGGACATGCTGTGGTAGAAAGCTACCAATTCTGTCTATACCACTCTTCTCTTAAATATAGATATTCCATGTACATATTAATATCATACAAATATGCTATATTATCTGCCATAGATGCTTTACTATGTGTGGGGGAAGGTAAGGAGGGTCACTTCTATTTGCTAAGGGCAATGTTTTGAAGCAGCTGACTGAAGTACCGAGGAAGAACTGAGATTTCTAGCGAAAATATCTGAAAAATAAGAACAAAGGGTGAAAAGTGTACGGCTTACTTTTCATTTCTCTTCCACTCGGCAGGTGTTTTTGTGTTAGAAGTAGAGATTATGTCTTGTTTAATAAATTCAACGAAAAGTGCTCACTGTTTCTGATCTGCTTTCAAGATCGGTTTGTAGTGGAATGAGAGCCTGACTAATAATGGAAGTTTTCTACAATTGTATTAGGCAGCACTAATCTCTATACTTTTCTGATAGTTTGCTTCAATGTATTAGTGTAGGTAATATGCATCAGCCAGGGGTCCAGGGTGTCTCACATGTCATTGGAATAGGGAATTGACTTTTTTTTTCAGTTGTACATGTAGGTATGTTCAAGCTTGCTAAATGTAACCCCTCATTCACATCTGCGTTTGGTAATTCGTTCGGGGAGTCCGCATGGAGACCCCCGAATGGAATACCAAACGCATTGGCAAGTGGTGTGCAGTGAAAGCACACAGACCCCATAGACTATAATGGGGTCTGTGTGCTTTCCGCGTGCGTTTACCAATGCGTTTGGTATTCCGTTCAGGACTCTCCAAATGGATTACCAAACGCAGATGTGAATGAGGGGTAAGATCTGTCTTGTGAACACAGGCTGTCATTTTAAGGGCCATTCATGTGGTCGAAAATGAAGAGAAATTTGAGGCAGACATCTGATTCCTTCTCCCTCCAGTGGCGGTGGACTGCCGAAACAGCTTCAGAGTTCTGCCACGGCTTTCCGCTGCTGATTAGGCCAAGAAAATTTTTCTGCGCTGCAGACTCTGTGCCTAGGTCTGCTACGGACTGCTTGGCAATATTGTGCACAATTTTTTTTGTTTGTTTTTAGCGTCCTTCTCTGATGTCCACCTCGTGTTAAAACCACAGAGAGGCAGAATCAGAGCAGATTCCTCCTCAACATCAGATTCCAATATGTGAACATGTTCTAAGTGCTGAAAAATTACGACAAAAAATACTGACATGTTACTTTTTAAAGCTGTCCTGTGGTATTCATTACAAATTATTGTTTCATTGCAGAAAGACTGTATCTATATGGTGCTAATCCCAGAATATATGGAGCATGCCACAGCCAACATCATAAAAGAGCAAATGCTGTGAGACACATTTAACAAATTTCTTCATCCTAATAATCTTACTCTTAGTTCACACTAACTGTGTGCTCTCTGCCATTCGCGTCCGCCCAGGGACCAAACGGTGGAGAGCTGGACTGCTGAAACAACGGTTACACATGGACATCGGCAGACCCTGTTTACAAACTGAAAGAAGCCAAAAGAAAAGTCCTTCATGAAGGAGTTTTCTCTCCACCGATTTTTAGCAGTATCTCCTACAGAGTCTCCTATGTGATGTGAACCCAGCCTGAAGTGATCTGTAGAAGCTCAGTATGCTGTTCTATAGCAAGCTACACCAAAATGGCACGGTACTGCCCTGAATGGAGCGGAACTGCGCATGCCCGAGAATTCAAATGCAGCAGCGCGATCTGGCAGGAAGAGCATCCAGGAAGGAGGAGGGTCAGACGGGGCACAAGCAATGGAGGGGCGTGAATAAAGGTATGATGTGGGGGGGGGGGGGTGCTTGAAGGCCCTAGGGAACGCCCAGGGTGCTCGGTGGGCTCATTTACATAAAGTAATTAACCAGGATTTCAACAGAACAGCGGGGAGAATCGAAAAAAAGAAGGTAGTAGTAGAATAGCCTTTTTAAAGGCTATCCAGGCATGTCTTTATTAGTGTTGAGCGAATAGTATTCGAATCCTAGATTCAAATACGTCCGCTCCCATAGGAATGAATGGGAGCAGCCGCTCGCGAAGGGGCTAAGCGCCGGCCGCTCCCATTCATTCCTATGGAGTGAGATATTCAAAACTAGAGTTTTGAATACTATTTGCTCATCTCTAGTCTTTATCTCAAAACCACTGACTCCAATGATAGAATCCCTTTAACTGGCCCACATAAAGCCCTCACCTCAACCCTATTAAAGACCTTTGGGATAAAACAGAACTAAGGTTGCAAGCCAGGTCCAGCATGATATCTTATCTCTTAGAACAAAAAAAACAATGAAAATTAATTGAACAATGTGTTTTCAGTGATTATTCATTGCTTTTTGTTGTCTTCTTTCATAGAATGTCACAGAATGTAGACATAGAGTGTAGCTTATCAAATTTAAGAAGTTCAGGTTAACTTTGCAACATCTGTAGATAGATAGATAGTCTCAAAATAGATTTCTGCCAGTTGAAAAAACAGGCAATCTCTTCATCGGAGCCAAAAACATCACATACAGTGGGGCAAAAAAGTATTTAGTCAGTCACCAATAGTGCAAGTTCCACCACTTAAAAAGATGAGAGGCGTCTGTAATTTACATCATAGGTAGTCCTCAACTATGAGAGACAAAATGAGAAAACAAATCCAGAAAATCACATTGTCAGATTTTGTAAGAATTTATTTGCAAATTATGGTGGAAAATAAGTATTTGGTCAGTAACAAAATTTCATCTCAATACTTTGTTATATATCCTTTGTTGGCAATGACAGAGGTCAAACGTTTTCTGTAAGTCTTCACAAGGTTGGCACACACTGTTGTTGGTATGTTGGCCCATTCCTACATGCAGATCTCCTCTAGAGCAGTGATGTTTTGGGGCTGTCGCTTGGCAACACGGACTTTCAACTCCCTCCAAAGGTTTTCTATAGGGTTGAGATCTGGAGACTGGCTAGGCACTCCAGGACCTTGAAATGCTTCTTACAAAGCCACTCCTTCGTTGCCCTGACGGTGTGCTTTGGATCATTGTCATGTTGAAAGACCCAGCCACGTTTCATCTTCAATGCCCTTGCTGATGGAAGGAGGTTTGCACTCAAAATCTCACGATACATGGCCCCATTCATTCTTTCATGTACCCGGATCAATCGTCCTGGCCCCTTTGCAGAGAAACAGCCCCAAAGCATGATGTTTCCACCCCCATGATTTACAGTAGGTATGGTGTTTGATGAATGCAACTCAGTATTCTCTTTCCTCCAAACACGTAAAGTGGTGTTTCTACCAAACAGTTCCAGTTTGGTTTCATCAGACCATAGGACATTCTCCCAATACTCTTCTGGATCATCCAAATGCTCTCTAGCAAACTTCAGACGGGCCCGGACATGTACTGGCTTAAGCAGTGGGACACGTCTGGCACTGCAGGATCTGAGTCCCTGGCGGCGTAGTGTGTTACTGATGGTAGGCTTTGTTACATTGGTCCCAGCTCTCTGCAGTTCATTCACTAGGTCCCCCCGCGTTGTTCTGGGATTTTTGCTCACCGTTCTTGTGATCTTTTTGACCCCACGGGGTGAGATTTTGCGTGGAGCCCCAGAGCGAGGGAGATTATCAGTGGTCTTGTATGTCTTCCATTTTCTAATTATTGCTCCCACAGTTGATTTCTTCAATCCAAGCTGGTTGCCTATTGAAGATTCAGTCTTCCCAGCCTGGTACAGGGCTACAATTTTGTTTCTGGTGTCCTTTGACAGCTCTTTGGTCTTCACCATAGTTTGGAGTCTGACTGTTTGAGGGTGTGCACAGGTGTCTTTTTATACTGATAACAAGTTTAAACAGGTGCCATTACTACAGGTAATGAGTGGAGGAAAGAGGAGACTCGAAAAGAAAAAGTTACAGGTCCGTGAGAGCCAGAAATCTTGATTGCTTGTAGGTGACTAAATACTTATTTTCCACCATAATTTGCAAATAAATTCTTACAAAATCAGACAATGTGATTTTCTGGATTTGTTTTCTCATTTTGTCTCTCATAGTTGAGGTCTACCTATGATGTAAATTACAGACGCCTCTCATCTTTTTAAGTGGTGGAACTTGCATTACTGGTGACTGACTAAATACTTTTTTGCCCCACTGTACGTGCCCTCCTAAGTGCCTTTGTCATGGACAGCTTTGGCTCCAATAAAGAGATTCCATCTTTTTCTAAGATGCTAGTCTAGATATATTTTATTTTGAGCTTACACCTGAAGAGATTGGTTTGCTGCCATTCATTTTGTGATGTCCATTTTGTGGTGCTGTTTAACACACACACACACACACACACACACACACACACACACACACACACACACACACCAGGACAAATTAAATATGGGGTTTTACTTACCTGCGGGCCAGGCTGACCCTGTAAAGTGATAAACATTACAGAATTATTAGAGTATAATATAAGGTATTTTGTATATTCATATAATTGTGTATGCACTGTGCAATGCTTGTTCTCACTGTCATTTTGTTCAATACAATTACACCATAAAATTCTTTTATTTGCACTAAAATGTCACCCACACTGAAAGTTCCCTATAATTTTTTTTCTAAAGTAACTGAAGCCGCTTGACTATTACAAGTATATGTTTATTATGTGCTTCAGACCATTTTTTATTTTATTTACTAAACTAGGCAGTAAAGGGTGATTAGCTTTGCGCCCCAAATCCCGTATACATTTCTGTCACATACTAAGCCTACTAATAGTTAGTTTCAGCTTAAAATTGACACATTTTGACCATCTGTTTAACTGATCAGTTTTGCAGATAAAAGAAAAACAAATGGAAACTGAAAATCTTTACATAGAGTCAATGCTAAGTAAAAACAAATCAGTTTCTGTAGGACAGAAAAGTAGCACATAACACACTATCGTGTCCTGATCAGTTAAAGAGGACTTTTCACCACCAACACCAACTCTGTTTCTTAGTATCTGTTAATAGGCGCATATAGAATGCTTTCTCTAGCCCTCACCATTCCTCAGCAATCAGTACAATTAGTTTTGGTGCCTGATATGCTTCTGTCAGGTGGGCAGAGTCAGTCGGTCGGGGTGATTAAGAGGTAAACAGTGTTATACCCTGTTTCCCCGAAAATAAGACAGTTTCTTATAATTAATTATCTAATGAAATATATGACCTTTCTTATTTTTGGGGGATGTCTTATGCAGCGGCTGCAGCGGGAAACAATCGGTAGTCATGCTGATGCTTCCTTAGCGGAGCGCCGGCATGACTGCTGGTTGTATGTGATCCAGAAGGTGAAGGGGGGGGGTCTTATTTTCGGGGAAACAGAGTATCTCAGAATCACACCCCTTGCCTGTTCCTGCCTGACATTGCCCATCTGAGAGTACAGGGCCTAAATACAGTAGAATATCAGGCACTAAAACTAACACTTATATTGTTCAAAAAATTCTAGTTGTTCCGGAAATGGTGGCACAGCGCCTATTACATGATGCAAAGAGCTGGACTTGGTGAAGGTGGTGGAACGTCCTCTTTGCCCTGAAGATCAAAACATGATGTCAATGGCCCCTAACATTTGTTCCTCTCTGAATGTAATACAATTTGTTTAATGCTTAAGCCAGTTCTTACAACAGAAAACTCTGAAGATTTGCTGCATTTTAGATGGAATAGATCTCTAAACCAGAAAAGCAAACCCCATGTGGACACCTCCTGTTTTACCATATCATATGTGTAACTAAGTACTACTTGCGAAGATGTGCACATGTTGTGGAATCAGAATAATGCATACTGTATGTCTGTATGATATGGTAATAGTGCTTTCTATTAACATTGTAGAGAAATGCAACACCTGTTATCTCTGCTCATAGTCCTGATAAAGATAACAGAAACAACATAAAATACTTCTCCTGATCAAAGGGTTTATCATCAGGTCTTTATCATTAATCTCCAACTTGATGGCTATCTACATGTTCTACCCACAGGGAATTATCTGTGAAATCTATGTGAATGACCGTGGAAAAAAGTGACAAATTGCCCGATGAAGGCCAAAGCTGTGCACGTTTTAGGGATAAATGATGAGATCTAGTGTACTTTATTGCAGATGCCTTTACTGTTAAATCATTGTATTTATTTTCTAACACCCCCCTAAAGGCAGCAAACAGAACGTACAAAGTAGAGATATGTTAACTTGACTTCCAGCTCTAGAAATGATATAGTGATTTTTTCTGGTACTCTGAGTTTAGAAACTCTGTGAGGTGTCAGATCAAAGATGGCTTGGAAATTTATAATGCTTCCCATCTGATACTGAACACTGCTCTGTAGAGAACCAAAAGGCCATTTGTCTCAAAATGCACATTGACAGCCAGACTGTAGAGAACTGCTGAAATATCTTGGTTTGCACCAATGAGCCAGCCAAATGCATGGTGTTACTGACCGCTCTTCACTGCTCTACCTTGTACATAACTCCATTCAAGCTACAGTGGCGGCCAAAAAAAATGCACCACTACTGGATTTTGTCACATGTATGTGATGTGCATAAATTGAGTCCCTGCAGATGATATGTATACCACCTACTACGAAATCGACTGAAAAATGTACAAAATGTACATGTACAAAATTGCCAAATACTCGTCATCCAGTAGACAAGAGGATAGAAATGGAAAAAGACAAGAAATAGTTTTCACTACAATCATTACATTTTGTGAAATGGTGCGTTTTTTTGGGCTGCCATTGTATATAATCGATGGCTTTAATGTAGTGGTGCTGCAGGTTCCTAGTCCTACTGTACAGCACAACCAATCCTTAATATGGAAAATGTTTTATTATTTGGTCTAAGTTTATTGCACTGGCAGTAAGGACAGCGGTATAATAGGTAACCATGGGGGCCTCAACAGCAAAACTTAGTATGGTGCCCCATGACCACTTTTCTAAAGTCGGTTTTTAATTGTCCCGATGACTTCTCTTTTTCGTTATCGGGTGCATGTTAATTGTGAGGAAAGGTGTCCCCAACCCCATTGCTCAGTCCCACAGCATCTACTAGATCTGATACTATGGTATAAATATTTCTCCATTATTATTCTTTGAGCGTTTTTTGGACTCAGTGTTGGCTAACGTGTTTGTTTTTGCTTATTTTTATTTGTGATGTTTAGAAAGGGTGGTGTTATGAATTTTTATATATTTTTTAAACCTTTTTTTCCCGGCCCCACCAGGGAGCTTGAACCTAAGATCAATAGATCACTTGCGCCATACACTGCAACACAACTTTATAGCAGTCTAATCACTGTATACCTATTGAGATTAGTCACAAGGAAGCCTCAATAGTTATTATCTCATGACAGGTTAGGAGCCTTCACAAACCCCCCAGCTTTCATAAGTGACACAGCAATTGAAGAAGTGGGGGGCTCAGTCTTGATGGTGTCAGAGGTAGGTTTGAGGAACTTTAAATATACCAAATGCCTGCAGTCATAGAAGACGCTGATCGCAGGCATTAGTGCTGGGTCTCCGATGTGTAAAACAACGGAGACTTTACACTTATGGGCCCTCTGTGCTTCTGAATATTTAATTTGTCCATCCGCTGCAATATTATGGTGGAGGTCAGCAAGGATGGATTACAACACGTGTTAACCTGTTCTTCCCCCAATGGTAGACAACAGGTTAATAGATTTCGCACTCGCCTACCAATTTAAGAACACAACCTTCTTTTCTTTACTATCAAAGATTCTTGTCCTTCACAAAACACATTGACCTTCAAAACATGCAGGAATCTATGTGCTGTATATCTTACACCCAACAGTCATCACTGTTTCCCATCTCATCTCCTGTACTGAACTGGTCACCAAGCACTATGTCGAGACTCTTAAAATCACCCTGGATAAAGTAGCACCCTTGACTTTCCGAAAATCCCAGCACAGATACCAGCAACTTTGGCACACTCCTCAAATACATTCTCTAAAGCTGCACATGCTCCACATAACCTCTACTTGGCTTGATGAAGGATAATCAATGCCCGAAATGTTGCTTACACTATCTGTATTTTTTGCAATCTTCAAACTGTGCGGCCTTCATTATTGCTGTAAATGGATTGGTGAACTGTTTTATTAAAACAAGCAAGCTGGAAAACTACTGGAGTGCTGTCCATCTCTTTTCATATATGTGAACTTTTGTGAAGGGGTTCGGCCAGTGGATTGTGCACGTACCTCAACTGATTGGAGAGTGCTGCCTATACATAGCGTACCTCCTCCGGTCTCTGTCTCTTGCAGTTACAGCTCAATTTACTAAAATTTTTAACCTCTCTCTCTCTCTCTTCTGGAATATTTTGCTCCTCCTTCATGAGATGCTGTCATAAGCCCATTACTGAAATAACTCTCTTGACTCATCCTCTGCTGCTAACTATTGACCCATCTCAAACCTCCTGGAACAATTGGTGTATTCCCACCTAATCCACTAGTTCCATGTCAACTCTCATCTGAACTCCTTACAATCGGAGCCCTTGCAACGGACTTTACAAAAGTTTCCAATGATCTCCTGACGGTTAAATCTAAAGGGAAATCTATTCACTAATTATACTCTTGGATCTCTCAGCAGCATCTGACACCATAGACCACCAACTCCTCCTCAGGATGCTACACTCTTTTGGCCTGAGGGACACCGCTCTCTCTTGGTTTTCTTCCTATCCTTCTGACTACTTACCCAGTGTATCACTCAATGGTGCTATTTTTTCTCCTCTTCCCCTTTCTGTTGGGGATCCTCAGGGCTTGGTTCTTAGCTCCCCTTCTATCTCTGTGGAGTCCCTATTGGACAAACCTTCAGCAGATTTGGCTTTTAATACCATCTTTATGCTGGTAACAGCCAGTTATATACCTCCTCCTGTGACATCAGCCCTGCTCTACTACAGAACACCAGTGACTGTCTCTCTGCTGTCTCTAACACTCTGTCTTTATCTGAAACTGAATATTTTAAAAACTGAATTTCCATCTACTATCTGACATTGATATCTCCATTTCTGTGTGTGTTACTATTACACCGAGGCAGTATGCCCACTGTCTTGGGGTTGTATTCGTCTCTGATCTCACCTTCACCAAACATATTCAGTCACTTGCTCTCTCTTGTCACTTGCACCTCAAAAAAACAAAACAAACACCCTCGTTGCTCTAATTCTCTCTCGTCTTGACAATTTCAATTTTCTTCTAATTGGGCTTCCACTTAGTCTCACTTGTATAATTTGTCCTGAATGCAGCCTCCAGACTCAAGGTAAACAAATGCATCTACATTGTGTCAGTCAATGTACTATTTGTGCATCCATCACAGAATACAATATAAAATTTACCCACAAATCCATCCATACCGCTGCACCTCCCTATATCCCCTCTCTTGTCACTATCACTCTAACCGTCCTCTCCATTCTGCCAATGATCCTAAACTTGTATCCGCTATTATCCAAACATCCCACTCCCATCTCCAAGACTTTTCTCAAGCTGCTTCGGAGCTCTGGAACACTTTACCCTGAACAATCTCATTAATATCCAAATATAGCATCTCCAAAACTGCCCTAAAATGACATTTGTGACCTGATCGCATAATTCTACACTTCCTGAACTACACCTACCATTCCTCAGAATCTGACTCCTCCATCTAGAAGCTACTCTGCACTCCAAGCCCTTAGTGTCCACAGATACCAGTTGGTGACAGGCTCATACAGTTTCAGTTATATGACCTTATTTATTAAAAGATGGCTGGTCCATTTTACAGAACAAGCCTTCTTACCTCATATGTCTTCCTATTTCCTCATAGACTATAAACTCTCGGGAGCAGGGCCCTAACTCATATTGTTTGATACGTTCATTTCTTTGTCACATTGTAATGCCAAATACTATCTATTCATGTGTCCTCTGATTTGCAAGGTGCTATATAAAGTTATTATTATTTATTGATTAAAGTAATTTTCATTTAACACCATTAACAAGGGCATTAAATGACTGTAACCGAATACAGCAACGTTTAACATGTTCCTCACCAATGGGAGAAAACAGGCTACTAGATGTATTCAACTAACTCCATTAAAAGTAACCCTTCAGAATGCTTTCATGTTTACACTGCCCCAGTACTATATATGTACCTTTTTGCACTGTGACTCCTCTCTTCTGGAACTCTTCCCATGAGCACTGTAAGAAACCTGTGCATGCCAGGGGGCAGAGCATATACTGTATGTTGAAATGCTGCTAAAAGTCTCAACTCTGACAGTGCAGTGATATCAGTACCATAACAAACAGCACCAATATCTTTGCAACTGGGGCAGATACCGGCAAAGCAGACAGTTTGCTTCATTCAGCAGACTGTCAGCTTTCCGGTAGTATAGAAAGTGGCTGAAAGGTCCTTTAAGCAAATTTCTTAAAATGATAGACAATCCACTTCAAGGACATTGAGTATAGGAACTCCATATCACAATGAAGAGGTGTACATGGTGTCACTGCGGAAAGACTGGTGGAGACCATTGGAGCAGTGGCAATGGAGTGCCAGAGATTTATTTTGTAACACTATCTGTACTTAAGCAATTTCTTAAAATCCTGGACAACCAATGTAAAGTATTTTGAGTACAGGAAGAATACTAAGCAGATTTATATACTGTGTAAAGCTTTGGACAAGCACTAATGGACCAGCAATGAAAGCTATTGGTAGTTGTTACCAATCAAGTCTCAGTCCCACCTAGATCAGTTAACCATGTAGCACATTACTAGTTATGATGCTTGTTGAAAGACGTCTAATAATGTGAATCTGTTTATTAATATTTAATCTGGGATCTATATACTAATAACATATCAGCAGTAACTGCAGTCTACATTCACAGTGTGCCAGCTAGCTCTGAGCCAAAATTATCATTCCAATTCATATTCTTATTTCCAACATTTCTGCGATGTGAATTTCAATACGAACCAGTAAAATTTAATTGCCTGTTAATTCACCAGACTGGAAAAATATTGTTGACTCTGTCTATAGATCATTTAATGCTATTACATATCATAAATACCAAGCCAGTTATATGTCTCTCGGGTACTTTAGTGTGCAGTACATTAGTATACAAATGTCTAATGTAAGATTTGTCCATACAAATATAGTAGATTAGTAAACTACTACAGTATACAGTACTTCCCGATCACCACAATTTATGTAGTATAACTACTTGCTCTATTCTAACCTGCCAATGTCTTCATAAGTCATTCTAGACAGTAACCGAGTTAGGGGACTCTCACAGATAATAGTATCAAATAGGACTGTAACAGGTCATAATATATTTACTATGCTACATATAAAGATTTACATGAAGTTGCAGCCACATGTATTACATAGACAGTGGTGCTATGTAATATGTGTGCCAAAAGAGAGTCGTAACATTTAATACACAAAGCAAAACATGAAAGAAACTGTGTATATCCAAGTAGGGAAAAAGCAATTATACAAATTATTGAGCCATTGATCAAATAACACATCAACACTACCAGACTCAAATCTATTAAAATCAATGAGTAAATACAGGTATATAGAGTGAAATAAATATATGTAATGATCCTCCTGTGGTACTAATCTATAATAAGGTACCCAAATAAAGTGTCAGGTGCAAAAAAGATGAACCAACTAAATAATTAATGCATATTAGTGAAAAAACACAACTATAGGGAGCCTTCATATGGAGTAAACCTTCCGCTCATTCTGAACGTAAACTCGTCAGAGTGAGCGGCGTTAAAACAGATCCCATTGACTTCTATGGGTGCCGGCATACGCGCGTATCACATTGAAAGCAATAGGTAAAAAAAGCCTCCCATTGATTTCAATGGGGAGCGCGCGTATGCCGGCACCCATAGAAATCAATGGGATCTGGTTTTAACGCCGCTCACTCTGAATGAGTTTTACGTTCAGAATGAGCAGAGCGTTTACTCCGTGTGAAGGCTCCCTAAGGGTAGGTTCACACTGAGTTTTTTGGTTCAGGGTTTGGAGCGGATTTCTGCCAAAACCCTGACCAAAAAACTCCATGTGAACTTATCCTAAAATGCAGTGTTTTTTACCTCTGTGTTTCTGCAATGTGGCATTAGCATTTTTGTCGCAGCACTTTTGTCTGCTGCAGAAACACAGAGGAAGAAATGCTGAGTTTTACAGTATCAGATAAATGAAAGAGACTTTGTTAATCTCATCCACACATTGTGTGGAAAAAAAGCTGCGGAAAAATTGCTATTCAAAAACTCTGCAAGTTAATTTTATCTGTGGAATCTTAAGCATTTTCTCTATAGACTTAATATGGGAAGGATTTTTCCAGCACCATTTTTAGCTGCGTTTTGCTACATGGTTTCCTTATCTAACACACTTTTAGGGTATGTTCACATGGCAAAATTTGCATGTGAACATTCTGCGCTGCTAGCCGCAATGGGATGCCAGTGCAGTGCACCAACATCCCGTCGCAGCATTCCGCTCCGGATTAGGCCCAAGTGAATGGGCCTAATCAGGAAGGGGCCTCGCACCGCGAGGCTGATTCAGCCACGGAATCCGCGACAAGAAAGGTCATTGCGCTTCTTTTTCCTGCCACTAGCTGTCAAAAAACTCCGTGTGAACCTGAGCCTTAGACTAAGGTCCCACATTATGGAAGCACAGCTTTTTTTGTAGCAGATTTTACTGAATTTGTTTTAGCCAACAGTGGCTACAAAAGGAATGGGAGATATATCAGAAGTACTTCTACCTTCTGCTCAATCCACTCCTGGCTTTGGCTCAAATAAACACAATAAAATCTGATCTGTCGATGCTCCCTATTAAAAACTTGCCAGGATCCATATTTTTGTTTTAATAAGCTCCAGATCTCTTCCTATATCTGGTCTTTTAAATTTTCAGTTTCAGAATGAGTGGGCCCTCAGGAATATTGCGTATGGGGGCCCATGGGGATACCGTTCCAGCACCATTATGGCGTTTTAATTTATATCTTAATGATTAATTTCATTGATAAGGTCCATGGTTTATATGATACTTTATTCTCTTCAGTTTTTGATTGAAGGTCAGTCACAGGTCAGGCTGTGGAAATCCATCAGCAGGTTCTATGTTGTTTTGGTTTTCTGACCAGCAGCAGTTTTCTGTCAGCTGATTGGTCAAGGTTTGCAAAAGTGACTGCCCGTGAGCGTCTTTTGCCTCTCCGCGGGGAAACTGTTTTTTTTTTAACAGGACACAAAGTTCTGCATGTCCGACTTTGTGTACGGCTATACAAACTGGTTTCCCCACAGACAGGCAGAAGACGCACACAGGCAGTCACCTTTGCAAACTGACCGCCAGGTTTCCATCTCCGGTCCAGTTTCACTGGGCAGAAGACGGTGGGAAAAGTAGTAATAGATGGAGGAGATGTTCTAGCTGTGGGTCAGTCATTTCTATCACCTGGATTATGGAGCAGCTCCCACCCGCCCACCCTCGTTTTTAAAATTTTATCAAACTGTTGCATTGCTTTACTAGTGGGCAATTTTAGTCTCCCAGCTAATGCTGGGAGGACTGGTTTTCATTGAACTTCAGTATTGATTTTTAATTATTTATTGATTATTTTATTATATGGAGATTGTTATTATTATTATTATTATTATTTATTCAGATATGATTCGATTAATTTTAATTAATATTATATTTTGCTAACCCCATAATAAAACGCATTGCAGCCTATTTACCCAAAAAGAAATTGTGTCTGTCTCTGATTTATTCCATGAATTATTTTAGTTTATGGTTATTTACATTCATTATTTTGGAGAACAATGGGACGTGTATCACCATGTTTTCAGGCATTAAGCAAGGAGAGGTATTCTGATAGCACAATGTAATAGCAAAAAGTAGTGGGGAGCTGTCTAGGAGTCACCAGTGCTAGTCAGCAAGGTAACAGTGGACCTTGGGAGAAGCCTGGATCAGGAACAAAGCTAACGTCAGTAACCAGATACAGTAAGTACAACAGGATGCAAATGTAGATTCAAGGGAATATATCAGGATTCATGGACGAACCAAATAGTTGAGTAGCAAAACCTTCAACAGGCAGTGAGTGAAATGTTTAACTGGGTTTTGACACTCGTCCACAAATTGAGGAAACAATGGGGCACATTCATTAAAGGGAGTCAATAGTAAATTAGCTACAACTTAATCACAGTACCTTGTAGAGATGATTGTATAATTTCCAAATATAGCTCTTGTTATATCACCATTTTATTCACATGCACATGAGGGGAAAACTGCTTCCCTGGCAAAGCACTTTTCCCTTATGGTTTACTCTGTTATAAGCCACTGATACACAAAAACATTGTTGATGTTTCTCCCAAGCACACACATGTGTACGTATATGTAAACCCTTAGACTGGATTTAACTATGCACAATATTATTCATGGTATAACCCCATGGAAAACCGTGAGCCATCATTTATCTTGCCCTGAGACATGTACAACAGAATTGAAAAAAGATCCCTGCAAAATTATGCAAAATTTTAACCGTCTTGGTTTTTGTTTTTAAATGCTGGTGTATTTGCAGCAGATGCTACCGTATATCATAAGCTGTACCAAATGCATTATTTTGTGGATTCTGTTTTATGACAAATTTGGAATATCTGAAAAAAGAAAGCTGGAATCAGATTGGTTGCCATCTAAAATGTGACACCTTTCTCACATGAGATTTAATACATGAGGGCCAAACTATTAGAAAGTTGCATAATAAATTACAATAGTAATCAGATATACCATCCCTTTATGCACTTTGTCCATAATATTCCTGTTCTTCAGTTTATATGGGCACTTACAAGACGTGTACACGGTAGAAGACAGATATTGAATGGTGTGAATAATACTCTAATACAAACTGGGAGTAGGAGGAAAGTTTTAATGAAAAAGTTTTGTTTGTCACTCACTCCACATATTCACTATAAATAATGTCTCTTAAAATGAATATTGTACAATACTCTGCACTGCAGATTGTCATTCATTCATTGTCACAGACTGAACGCCGCAAACTAAATTACAATTTCAAAAGATCATAAAAGAGATTTCTAGACAAAAAAAAAAATTAAAATGATACTTACAGGAGGTCCTGTGAAGAGACATGAAAGGAAAACAAAGAAAAATGCATTAGCGATATAAAATAGCTGATTCTCAAAAAACGTACAGCATTTCTCTCTCTCAGATAATAAATTATGGGCACATCTATCTGATGGATACTGGGCATTGGCTTCTGTTCACCTTGGTGTCAAAGTGACAATGGAGTGAAATAAGAGCCTAATGCACCCCATAGACTGTCATGGTTTTGGTTAGATTTCTGAGTTTCATTTACTTTAAATTACTCATATTTTACTAGCACACTTAGAGGCATAATGTGAAGCTCCTGGGCCCCAATGCAGTCAGTAATGAGACTATCAAGTGCCATTTAGAATAGTGGTATATTTTATGTAACAGGAAACTTTGGAGCTCCGTTAGGGTACGTTTTCACGGTGGAAAATGAAGAGAAAATTACTCTATTTTCCGCCGTCGGCATTATTGCACGAGCTAGCAGCAACCAGCTACTGATGCAACGCATCAGCATTCCGTTGTGGAATCCCATTACTAATTAGGCCCAGATGAATGGCCCTAATCGGGAGGGAGTCTCACGCCGCAACCCTGCGGGCGGAATCTTTGGCAAGACTAAGCAGGACACTTCTTTTTTCCGTGTCCTGCTGCAATCTCTGCCTCCCATTGTTTTCAAAGGGAGGAAGATTTGGGGGCGGAATCCACCCCCAAATCTGCAGCAAATTCCTCCGTGTGAACGGACCCTTAGGGTGCTAGCAGAGAAAGGAACCCATTGAAGTCAATGGGGGGCTTTTTTTCAGCGCTGAGTCTGACGCGGATTCCACACTAAATTCAGCACCATTTTCGGCCGTGTGAATGCACCCTTAGGGGGAGTTCACATGGAGTAACGTGCCGCGTGATGTGGCACGTATATGGCATGTGAGACTTTGAGCGCCGTATACGCTCCCATTGATTTCAATGGGAGCCTGGATCATATACGTCGCATTATTTTGCCGCAAAATCACGGCCACAAAATAACGCCGCTTATACGATCCCGGCTCCCATTGAAATCAATGGGAGCGTATACGGCTCTCAAAGACTCACACGCCGTATACGTGCCACATCACGCGTCACGTTACTCCGTGTGAACTCCCCCTTAGAGTCCAGGGTTCCTATAGGTATGCCCCTGCATGCACCACACTATTCTGCCTCCATAGAACAACTGAAAGCAGACAAAGCACCCCTAACTGCTGCCAAGTAATGATACAAATATCTCTAGGGATGTTATCAGCATTTTTTTTCTATATTGTTCTGTAATAGAAATGAAATGCTGGTGTGAACAGAGTCTAAAACCAACATTTCTCTGGCCTTTACATCACTAATACTATAGTCCTGAATATGTGACATAGTGTTATCTGATGACAGCAGTTTAGCAAGCAGTGCACTATGGAGCTCACCTCACATTAGTAGAATATACAACTCATAATACATAACACATAGCTGAAAATAGTGGTCACAGTCGTCTGTACAACATCATCATGAACATGGTAACTCTTCTGATATTATATTTAGCTACACATAAATCTCATTACAATGTAAGCATTGCATTGATGTTTTGCATACAGTACATTACATCCAATGCAGGCTTCTGTAGGGACAGGAAGTAAACATATATCTGTATAGCTGTATCCCTGGAGAAGGGCAGCTTTGTCAACAAGATATACGGTACATAAACAACGAACATGCTCTAGTGGATGGAGAAAAACATTTTTCACAAAACTGGTCAGATTTACAAATCAGAGTTTGCAGAGTTGTAATTTTTTTTTTATTTTTCGGGAGGGATGCCTTTCTATAGGTCTCCTCAGGCAGCAGAGAGGCTAGGTTTACTACTGACTCAGTTATTGTACATTCAAATGAATAGAGGGGCAGAGCAGGAGAAACAGGGACAGTAACATGGAAAGAATGTTAGTGGGTACTACAGTGCAGAGAAGAAGGTACTCAAACAGTACCGCAGCTCTGAGCTGTTACTGGTAACATATTCTATTATCCTTAATAACCTACATAAGATTATGTGTTGATTCCAGTTTTTGTATAGTTTTCTGAGGCTAAATTCCCACGTAGCAAGGTGCAGCAAAAGAGTGCCACGAGAAAAAACGCAGTGACAACGCATTACAGTTTTTCCCACAATGCTTTTCACAGAAAGTCCTGTATGCTCCACTTTCTCCAAAAACAGCAGCACTCTAGTCCGTGGCTTATAGCTGGGATAAACTGCAATGCCAGCCTGCATAAGAGCGCTGCTGTGGAGGAACAGTAGACATTTATCTCTACACTCATACAACCTGCTCTGAATATTGTCTTAGTTATTAATATTATTACTAGTGTTATAGTGTTTTCTAATACACTCTATATGCTGCATAGATTTAACAGCATAAAACTGCTCTTGAATCTATATCATTACTATAAGGGTCCATTCACATCAAGGAAAATGGTGAGGAATTTGGAGTGGAATTTCAGCACTGAAAAAAATCCTGCTAGCAGAAAAAGGAACTCATTGAAGTCAATGGGAGGCTTTTTTTCAGCGCTGAAATTCCACACCAAATTTCTCACCATTTTCCTCCGTGTGAGAGTGCATTCACATGTATTTGGCACTGTTTTTGTCACAATAACTCGAGTAAAGAATCAGCGCTGAAAAACAGACTCCCATTGAGTTCAATGGGTTTGCGTTTTCCGCACAGTATACATTGAAATCAACGGGAGGCTTTTTTACCCATTGATTTCAATGTGTTCCACGTGGAAAATGGAACCCATTGAACTCAATGGGGATCTGTTTTTCAGCGCTGATTCTTTACTTGAGTTATTGTGGCAAAAACAGCACCACAAAACTCAGTGTGAATGCATCCTGAATGCACCCTAAAGCACTAACATATTCTGCCACGCTGTACACAGAATGCATTCCTTTGTGTCAATTCCTGACCACTAAAGTGTACAATAGCCAGCATATACTAAGATTTTATTTTGTGACGTATCTTAGTTGAGTTGTCTCTGGAAAATAAGTGCCACTGCGAATGTAAAACTGAATGTTTTTCGCTTTTAATACCAATCAATGCTTTCAATTAGGTTCTTCAAGGCTAGAAAAGAGTGCAGGGCTAAACAATGAGCTCCGGCAGGTGAAGCCGTAATTCAGTTTTCATATTGAATTTCTTTATTGTAACATTAATTCTGAGCTAGTAAAATGTTTTGTTGTGGGGGAAATATCTCCCTGCAACACAAAATCTGTTTTATGAGAGCTAAAGGACAAATTACTATTCCTATAAAGGTGTAGCATATCAATGCCACATTATTTAGCAGATGGGTTTACGAGAGTTAGCTTATTGCCAATAATTGGCAGGTGCAGACCACAGAAGAGCGAGTTTGCCGTAAAAGCTCAATGCATACTTATGGCGCAGATGTTATAACAAAAAAGCACGAGGTGACGTTACGTGAAAAATAATTAGCTGCTTACAATACTGGAGAGCTTATACTTCATGTACTGTATATTGCCAGGTAACTTTCTGGAAGAACCCTCGAATAGTATTTAAAGGGAAACTCTAAACTGTCACCATTTATTTATACTTAGCTGGAGCTAAAAAGGCTGCATGAAAAACCGCTGTAGAAACGCATTACGATCTTTCCCGGAGTGCTTTCACAGAAAGTCCGCAGAGTTTTCCTCTGTGGATTTTCTGCTTCAATTATACTTAATCGGAAACAGCCAGCTTTCCATAGGTATAAGTGACACGCTGAAGTTTCCAAAAACTCAGCTGTTTTGTAAATCATAGCATATCCGCTGTGGGTATTTTTCTACAATGTGTGGATGGCCACTTTGCAGAGACTGTAAAATGCCGAGATTTACGCCATGTGGGCCTTCAGCCCCAGTCCCTATGAATCTCATCCACACATTGCAGAAAAATCCCCTACCGTATTTTTTCCTGCAATGCTTTTTCACTGTGGTCCGCTACGTGGGGCTTTAGCTTTAAAGTTTCTTTATATGCAATTTTAGTAATGACATTATGTAAAATAAGTTTAAATGCCATATACACTATATGTGCATTACCTTATAGGCGCCACTCAGCAGAAAAGTCTTAAACATGCCCAATCTGTTTTCATTGACAACCCAAAGGATAGGAAATATCACTTCAAATCTGTTCTAAATCCTTTGCATGAAAACTTCTCGTGGTAGTTATACCCTAGTCGTAGTGCCTGCTCAGTGAAGATGGATGTACTTGTACTAGCCTTATCACCACACTATGCATGCAGTGTCACAACAGATTCTCAGTGCAAGCACGCCCAGCTTTAGGCCTTATTCACATGTCTGCTTATCACCTATGTGTGGCAAATACGCATTTATGTCAATGTGATTATTCAGATGTCTGTATTTTTTGGCAAGCCATTGGTCCACAAAAAACAACGGAAGCTTTTCCTTTTTTTCCCATCACATTATTAAAAGTTTGTGAGCATGTGAAAAAGACTCATAGATATGTAAAATGTAGAAGTTGGGGGAAAAAAAGGTGACATGCCTTTCAACCATGGACAGCACCCCACCCACAATGAGAAGGGGTGCTATCTGTAATAGCATGGACCTGGACATGTGAATGACGCCTTTTTACGCATGCGCTATTATTAGAAGGCAACACCACTAGTATGGAAATTAGAATGGGCTCGAGTTCATGTATAATCCAGATCTATTCTTATAGAAAGTGGCCTAATGTATGTAAGCTAATTTTTCCATAGTTTACAATACATACAATGGTACATAAGTTGATAAACTAGAGAATAGCTTACCTGGTTCACCTCTTCTGCCCCTCTTGCCTCTTTGCCCAGGTGGACCTAATAAAAATAGAAATATTAAGTTACCTTTGTGCTTAGGTAAAAGTAATGTATTCGACAATGTAAGAAAACATTTTTTTGCGTTAAGTTTTGCTATTGGCTGCATACATAAAGCACAATTTTTTATTTTTCTGTGCTATAAAGTGCCATAGTAATACAACTGACTTGTGACTGGTTTACATGATGGTCTGACCTTGTCAGCGCTTGAACCTATGACCTTTTAGTCAAAGCATTAGCAGAGGCTGGAGCCGGAGAAATGACTTCTAAGGTAATTTCATGACTTTACTATTAATGTTCATGACAAGCAATTATTCACAGGATTATTCATTATGAATGAAATGTAGATTGAAGTCTGCTTGGAAATACCAAAGGCAATTTAATAAAACCTACAGGCTACACATATACAGCAAATCTAAACCAGCAGAACCACATTACAAACGCATGTCAAGTTAACCTCCAAACTGGGAAGGACATCTATGTCAGTCACTCCTGCTTAAATCGTAGAAAACACGGACAAATGGAAAGCTCTATGATACAACATATACCATTATACATTAGTTATACTGGTACCTACATGTTGTGCAGTGTTGTAGAGGTGTGTTCACTTACAATGGTTGCTGCACTGAATGGGGCTCACAATGCCATGTTCCTACATCAAACATAACCACAATCTCAGAAGCCTATTAACGTGAACCAAAGGTCACACAAAGTACATGTTTATATATGGTAGAAAATAGCACAAATTTTATATTATGTAATTCTATGTAAAAACGATTAGGGCTGAGGCCTAAGTTACAGAAATGCAAAAGGAATGGGAAATATATAGGAAGTACTTCTATGACTCCATTCTGCTCAATCCACTGCTGGCTTTGGCTTAAAAACCATGGCAAAATCTGAAAGAAAAAAAAGAGACTTATCCGAAATGTGGGGCCTCAGCCGAAAAGTGAACTGAAAAGTTGCATGATTATCTTGTGGAGTTTCAGTCTTATTTGCTACGAATTCTTCCACAGAAAATCCAGCATATGTGAATATTAACTAAAGCCTCATTCACATGCCCACATCCATGGATGTATGAGGTCTATGCTATTCACAGACAGCACTCTACCCTGCTCATTTACGGGTGGTGTGATGTCTGTGGTTGATCCACTTCTTATGTCAACTTTTTGTTTGTTTAATTTTCAATATTTTGTGTGTATGAGTCTTTTTTCACCGACCCATACATTATCAATCATATGATGCATCCGTGATGCATCAACTTCAGTGAAAAAAAAACAAAGACCTGCTTCCTGGTTCAGTCTGCAAAAAAACATGACATAGCCTGGAAACTAAATAAAGTGATGTAAAGCCTGAAACAGAAACTGTACACGTCCAGGAAATATTTACTTTCATAGCACTGCATGTGGTAGGAAGAAGGTAGATTAGTAGTCATAGATTCCCAGGTCTCTGCCATGGTGTCCTACTAAATAGTCAATCATTTACCGTTCCGATCGCAATCACAATTCTACAATTTGCAAATTCATATTTGAAATTCATTAACTCATTGTTTTCCAAAATCATACAGAATAGGATTATTTGGCCAATGTTTACTTTAAAAATACAGAGAAGCCCATTATTGTGATAGGAATAAAGAGGATTAAGTCAGTAAGTTTCCCACGTACACCATATTTCCTGAGGAAAACATACCTCAAAACTTTTTCAATATGAATATTCAAGAGATGACTTCAAAAATAAAAAATGAACATTTTTGGACAACCCCAGCTTAAGAATGTTGCCCTTGTCTGCATTTATTGGTTTATTCGAGAGGATTCTGTTATTAACAGTCATTGTTAATTTATCCAGGCTATATCGGGTATGCATATCAGATTAAGAAAATCCAACTAAGAGTTCAGCCCCCAAATGTCAAATGTAGAGCCCCATGTTGCGAAAGCACAACGTTTTTGCCACTGCAGAAATACTGCGCTGCGTTTTATAGTACCTGCCAAGTGAATGAGCTTCTAGTCAATCTCATCAACCTATTGCAGAAATTAAATCGGCGCCTGTGTTTTTGAAAATCGCAGCATGCCAATGATATAGTTTTAATTTAAGTTTAATTTAATATAGGTTTAATTAAGGAAGAAATAAACCTGATGCATTTCGCAATGTCAGGCCTTAGCCTCCAAATGAAATAGAGAAAATGCTGCCAACAAATGTCAACATTCTTTAAGTGACATCTGGCTGAATTTCCAGACATGCTTATCCAACAAGGCCTTAATGAGCATGGGAATTGGCACCATATATAGGAAATTCCCATGCTAATTTAGAATTATATTAGTTTATTATGTTTCTAATTAATTTACACAAAAAGGATAAACAGAAGTAAAGGGATAAGAAAATATTAAGGATGTTTATGTCTACACCAATAATCATGTGAAAAATGTTCGATAGGTTATGAGCTACTAAGAAATTACTGTATAATGCAAATAAGGTACGAGAGCTTGTCCCCTGATCTTAGTACACTGTACTCGACTACAAGGCATCACATTAATAGCAGAACAAATTATCTAAAATTAAAATATACAATAAAAAAAACTACGGAGAAAGTTTTCCTGAAAATCCCGTTCCCTTCATGTATATGAAAGTTCTTCTTCTTCTACTTATCTCCCCACCAGACCTAACTCTTCTTTCATTGTGACATTCATTTTATTGAGTCTGCAGGAAGCAATGTGTTGAAAGGAACAACGGGGCACCTTGTTGAAGGTGGAAACAGGGAGTTTTGGCATTCGCTGCTGAAAAGATTAGGCTGCTTCTGTTTGCATTTGAGGGAACTGTGCAGATACAGCTTCATGTTCAAAAAATCCTGTCAAAGGTCCTAAAATGTCACCGAAAAAAAAAATGCTGTTTGTGTGTGGGCTAATAAAGTCTGTCTCAGGCAATCCAAGGATTAGTTCTCGAAGAAAAACAGCAGCAAGCTTTTGAAAAGACAGATGAATTGAGAATCTCTCTCATCAATGTTGACACTGTTTCGTAATGGTCACATATTGCCATGTTCTTGAAAATGTCATGTTCCTTTCAGGAACACAAGTGACGGAAATGAACTGGCTGGTTACCCCGGACTTGCATATAGTATTTTTCTTCTATGCTATTTCAATGAACACGTATATATAATGATATCATATCCGCGATTACAGCAAATAGCTTCAACATGCCATTAATTTTCTATTGTGGAGGAACTGTTGATACCATCAGTAAATGGAAATGGCTCAAAGAAAAGTAATTTTAAGTGGCAGCACTATTTGTAAAATAGACTTGCCTTCACAATGACTCATTGTAGCATTGCCACAGTTTGACAGAATGCCAAGATTGTAAGGCACAGTGTCACTATGTCATCCATACAATGACATATTAGTCTCATGGGATTCAAAGGCATACACTATAAAATAAAATGTACCCACATAATTAATGCAATAAAACGATACAACCTCATATATGGATGACTTTCCCAATTATAAGTACCGTAATAATGCTACATTTTTCAAAAGATAATTTCTATAACACTTTAAAGTAAAAAAAAATAAAAAATTTATATGATGATGTTACAAAGTATCAGTATTTACATGTGTGTGCAAGTCCTGATATCTGATGTATGATGGCCCTCCTCCCTGTAAGTAGACTTGCACAGACATGGGCACACTCGTGGTGATAAGGGGGATATTCAAAAAGGCAATCTGGCTTGGGCAAGGCATTCATATAAAGGGTAGACTAAAATTGGGCCACTATCAGGTAAACAGTATATGGAAATACTGAGACAACTCTTGGCAGGTGTTTTGTCATCTTATATCCACAATAACAGACATATCATTGAGTATAGGGTAAGCCAGGGCAACCAATAAGTTTTCTAAATAAATAAGATAATTTAATAGAATCTTGACGGTTTTGAATATTATTTTGAGTTGCCCTGAGATCGACACTTTTCCCTAATGTACAGGATAGTTAAAAAGTGTCTGATTGTTGGAGGACCCACTGCTGGAACCTCAAAAAATCTTCAGAAACACAGATCCTAAGTGTTCTTGTTTGAATGCAATAGTGGTCAGACATGCGACTTGCCACTAAATTTGAAATCTATGTAACTAATGAAGATAGACGAGTGCTGTACTTGACTATTTACCTCAATTCCTTAGGCTTTGGATAGAGCAGTAGCACACATGCTTGACCACCGGTCTTTTTTAAACAGGGAATAATGCCCTATCCTTTTTGTGACTGCTAGGGTCCAGCCACGTATCATCTATTCTGTGGGATTTCCCCTTTCAAGGGGTTTTCCAGACAATTTTTCTTATTAAGTGTCTATCGGTGCTATTAATGGGTTAATAAATGTACCCATATATTTTTAGTGTGTTTTCAGTGACTTCTGGGTGTCTCTAGTGGCTCCTGCTTTTGTTTACATCTTCCTTACTAACCCTCTCAGCTCTCTACCTCCAGCTTCCTCACTCCCCCCATACACTCCGCCCTGTCTCTCTAGCTATCCTGTCCTTCCCTACCTACTAAGCCCAACTCCGACCCATATTACATACTTATCCTCCAGGCTTCTTCCTGTGAGACGGCTCCTCCTCGTGTACTGTCTGTTCAAGCTCTTCTTCTCCAGCGATGAGTCACCTCTACTGTACATGTGTGGACACGCAATAGAGGTGATTTACCGGCAGCAGTGCGTGCACACTGCTAGGAGAAGAGTGCGCGTCCTGCCAGTACAAAGGGAGGAGCCACCTCACCGGAAGAAGCCATGGATGGGAAGTATGAGTGGAGTAGATGGGGAGTAGTAGTGATGATCCATTTCTGGAAATGAGGAAACAAATCGTCACCGGACAATCAGAAAATTTCCCTGGGGCATGACCGCCCCAAGGATATGGGTAAATATACACTTTTTATTAATAATGTTATTTAGAAAGTAGGAGGAGGGTGTTTAGATTAGTGTAGGGATTTCAAATTATCCTGGACAACTACTTTAAATTAAACATAAAATAAGGTTAGGGTATTTTAATTTCAGATATGAGAACGTGAATCCAATGACATTAGTGAATCTCTTTTTTGATCTGTTATTAGACATAAAATTTATATATGATTGAAAAAAAAGACTTGTATGAACAATTGTAGAAAACAAAAAAAAGATAATAATAACCCAACAATTAATTTTATGACAAGGTTAGAAACGCGACCTTTTTTTTCCCCAATAATTATTCCGTGCGGTATTTACTACCCTCAAAAACCATTATGGTAATAGCTCTGGGGTACAGTAAATAAGGTATTCCAGTATAATCCAGAATACTGTGATTACCTAAGCATCGCATGTCATTTCTACTACACTGCTAAATGTGCTGGTTAAAACAAGGATACAGCCTTTGGCGCCTGGTATTGAAATCTTACATTTCAGTATGAAATATTTTGTTCCTTAGGTGTCTACTCCAATTTCCAACTTCTTATGTTAAAGAAAAATTGTGTTCCAATGGGAATAGACCGATTCTATAAAGATTAATGAATGCAAGCTATACTATGGACAGCAAGGGAATTATCTTATACCTAAGCTTCACATCACAGCTGCTCGCCTCAATGGATTCACAAACATTGCTCGAAAACATGATAGAGGCAATTCAAATAAAAAAAAAACATATTGCTCACAAGGTCTGACTACATATAGTAAATGGCATGCCTATTAAATGGAAAAATACAAAAATGTGATTTACTTTCATGCAGGTATTTCAATTTCATCAAGCACATGTACAGGCCTCTAACCATGGCAAGGTAAAGTATTGTTTCCAGATGGCAAATGTCAGGCTGCCAAGGTTTAAAGTAAAATATGACACATATTTGTAGAGAAATGTGTTTCTAATACTCGCTATCAGTCTACCGCTTCCATAAAATCCTTTGACTTTATAAACTGTTGGTGATAATGAAGCATTGTCTGTATCTCTGTATGTATACCTTCTTTCTTCACTTAACAATGTAGTTTTATCACTAAAGGAAATAGACGGCAGGAATTTAGCTAGAGAGATATACATATATAAATGTATACAGTTATACTGTTACATGGTAGTTATATCCCTATATTTATTTATGGAATGTATTATTAATTTCTGCTAGAAACTTCTTCCATAATTAAATTCTGATTTTAACTTGAGTTTGACTTTATAGACTTTGACCTCTGCCTTGTTCCTAGATATTGCTATTACTTTGCCCTTTGGATACTTTGTCTAATCTCATTCTATCTGCCTCTTGTGTCCATTCCTGCCCATCTTGGCCTTGGCTTTTTGCATTCTGACTAGTCTCCTGGTGATGAATCCTACCTCTATTACTGACTATGAGCATGGTGGCTCAGTAGTAAACAGTGATGCTGCCTTGCAGCACTGGGGTCCTGGTCAGGGGCGTAACTTGAGGGTTGCAGTTGCATCGGGGCCAAGGAGCCTTAGAGAGCCCATAAGCACTGGCATCAGTATATGTTTTCAGCTTCCATCTGGCCCATAAGCCAAGGAGTCCTACAGATTACGCTAACCACACTAAGGTTAATTAAATTCCTTAGCACCTGTAACCATCACTATCAAGAATTCACTGCAGGGATGAGGTAGGGGGTCCCAGACAAAAGACTGCACTGTGGCCCACAAGACTTTAGTTACACCACTGGTACAGGGTTTAAATACTACAAAGGTCAAGTGACTTTGCTTGGGTTTCCTCCAGTTTCCTCTCACATACCAAAAAATATACTTATCTATTTGGCTATCCTGTAACACAACTGACCATTGTGGGTGTTGGTGATGAGTCCCTTGATGAAAAAAGAGCATTACAAATCCTTGTCATTGTCACTGACTATGCTATATCTTTATCATTGTTACTGCCATCAATTGGGGACTATTAGTCTCAATATGATTGGAGAAAGTAAAGTTACACAGATACATAGTTACATAGTAGATGAGGTTGGATGAAGGACACATTGTCTCATATTATTCCAGGCCAAGCTTGCTCTAGTGTCTATGCCACATGGCCAAGGCAACTGAAATGACACCAAATCTTAGCGCGAAGATAAGGGTATTATCACATGTCTTTGGCTGATCTCATGTGATCACTACATTGTTTGCCTCTCCTGCCTTATTTAACAGTTCCAAAATTAATTAAAGGGGTTGTCCCATCACAAGGATCCTATCTATACTGCTTGTTAATGTGAATGTAAGACTTTTCCTAAATACACTGCTTCAGCAAAACTGCTTTGTTTGTCCACTATATTACTTTATTCATTTTTTTTTGACACATCCCTTGACTTATCTGGTCATAAGTCAAGTGATGTATCTGCTGCTCTGAGGGGGGAGGGAGGAGGGGCTAAGTGCACGGGAGCGAGCCTGGAGGGGGGTAGTTTACACTTTGGGGGGAGGGAAGGGGCCACCAATACAGACCCGGCATCCGCTGTAATAGAGAGGCGGATGCCGGGGAGTGTAGACGCCGGCACAGGTGAAGCCAGCAGCGGCAGGAGCGATGCTGCTATTCTGGAGGGGAGGGGGAGGGGCGGAGGAGCGGAATAGCAGTATCGCTCCTGCCACTGCTGGCTTCACCTGTGCCGGCGTCTACACTCCCTGGCATCCGCCTCTCTATTACAGCGGATGCCCGGTCTGTATTACATTATGAAGGCTGTACGTCCGATGCCACGCAGGGCCAGCGGCATAGAAGCGTCGTCTTCTCACCACTGGCTTTGCATATGTAACCCCGCCCACCAATGACGCAACAAAGCCGGAAGACAGAAGAATTTACTGCAGCGAAGACTAGCGAGTATGCGACGTGGGACAACCCCTTTAAGGGTAGTCCAAAATACCATACTAATAATAATGTCCTGTAGAGGCCTTTAAAAGAAGCAGAAATAAGCCTTTGTGGCCACAAACCAATGAAGTAATGAAAAGATAATCATCATATGGGAACCCAACAGGAAATTTTCATATGGAAAAGCAAATAAAAAACTCAACTGCTCACCAAATTGTGAATTGATCCCATATAAACAGATGAACGGAAATTGAAGCTTGGGCTGCTGTGAACTATGCCGCTGTACACACATGTATTTTAACTTCTAGCAATAAAAGCTATGTTTTATTATAACTAATTCGTGGTTTGGGAGGGATACTGGAAAAACTTTTTTCTCTTGTTTGGAAATTTTCATATGCCATAAAAAACTGGGGGAGATTTATTATGCTGGTGGTTGTGCTTAATTTTTGACAAGGTTCACGCCTCATCATAAGTTAAGTGAAATCTATGTCAGGTCGAGGTGGTGTAGATTTCAGTCATCATTTACCCCAGTTTGTCACCTTCTTTTCACCAAAAAATTATTGCAGGGAGAATAACTCCCCCTCATGATCTTTTCAGGACATCTCCAATTCTTTTTAAGGCAAATGGACATCATAAATAAGCAGCACAACAGACCTTGACTTTAGTTATTGAGGATCTACCAATCCACATAAATTACATGATTGGCCCTTCATGTGAAGGAAAAGTAGGGCAGCCACACCTGCGCATGGGCAAAAATCCCTAGTGACCAGATGGTAATGCCAAGGGTTTCTATAGCTGAGTCCACAGCAAACAGCAAATCTCTAGATCAACTTCAATTGCCTTGCTGTGACTCTGGGCACCCCTGAAAAAAATGTTCCTTAGGATGCCCATGCCAAATATTTTTTTTTATCAAAAGACAAGAAATGGCAGTTTTGATGTTGTTTTAGTGCATGCATTTTTTTCTGATGCAGTTTTAACTGCACCACAACTGCATCATGTAATTGAAGCCTCAAAGGTACATTATTCTATACCTCTACCCAGCACATATCAAAATTCATCTTTTACCATCACTACACTTACCAGTGGCCTAACACACAATATATGACTCCCCAGTGGCCCACAAACACTTAATAATGCTCCCAGAGACTTAATAATGTGTCAGGTGCTTCCCCAGTCTATAGAAATGCTCCCCAGTGGCCAGTTGTGCCTTATGAATAAGAGACAAAAATACTTCCTTGTTCCCCCAGAGCTCTCACCTCCTCTCTTCCTCTGGCCTTCAGCTCTCATGTCTGCACTGAGCCACAGTCATCAATAGCAAGCGCCTGAGGGATGGAGTAGAAAGCTAATGCCTTCTAATCATCATTGAATTCAACTTATATGTGTCCCAAGAATGCAAATAATGTTGAATGATGACATGCAGAAATTTTCTTCCAGAGTGCTAAGACACCTTGGGCAGGTTCCCATGGCACCCTATTTGGGAAACAATGCCATAGACTGTAAGCTCTTGTGAGCAGAGCCCTCACTCTCGTTGTGTGAATTAATGATTAATGTATTCATCTGTAATAAATCATTTTGTCTGTATGTGAATCCTATGATTTGTAAAGTGCTATGGAATATATAAAATGATTATAAAAAAATATATTTTATAAACTTATTACAGACTTTTACAGCTGTACGGTTACTATATCGTTCCTAAATCATCTCCATTTACCTACAGTAAATAGTCTGTTCTCCTTATATAATCACAACAATTTCTGTACTAAACCTATATCCAATTGCTATTGCTACTTTCACAGTTTCTACAATAATTTGCCAAGTGAATCTCTGCATTGTCTATAAGCAGCGTACAAGTACAACTGTACTGTTGAGCTTCAGGCAACAAATACGTCGTGTATATTTTAGACAATAATGCATGAAAAATCGCCTAGTATCATTCTTTGTGACATTTTCTATACATTTTCTTAAGATAGGAACCTCTATCTCTTGGCATGTAGAATATAAACTCTAGATTTGGAAATTATTCAGAATGTGTGTGGGAGAGATGATTCTTGGCACCGTGTATGATATATATTCAAACAATATCTGCAAACACTCAGTCTCTTTCCAGACTGTTTTGCAGAAATCATCCAAAAAAACACTATTTGTATATATATGAAAAATAAATAGAGTTATAACTGTTATAATAATATAGCAGAGGTTCCTGGTGAGGTGAGGACCAGGGATAGATAGATAGATAGATAGATAGATAGATAGATAGATAGATAGATAGATAGATAGATAGATAGATAGATAGATAGAGTTTGTAGGTAAGATAGATAGATAGATAGATAGATAGATAGATAGATAGATAGATAGATAGATAGAATTTAACTATCTGTACATGTTATATACTGTACATAACAGTGCATAATTAATATTAGATAGCTAGACTAACACAATAAATACACGATGGGTGGATGGATGGATGGATGGATGGATAGATAGATAGATAGATAGATAGATAGATAGATAGATAGATAGATGAAATAAAAATATAGGTAATGTTATAGAAGTTTTGCCTTCGAGTTGCTGATATGGTCACATCTATCAGATTGGCTCTTTCAACAAGGGTTTCCAATGTCAACTCAGAACAGAATCTCACTTTCATGGTTAAAAGAATTTACAAAAACATTAAGTGAGTTATGAGAGAAAAAGCAAAAGAGGAAAGAAATCTGTTTCCCCAAAAGGATTTCTTGTAAGTTCTGTTTTATGCATTAGTCTGAGCACATCCTGAAAGATATGAAACAGTAGTTGGCTCTTTTCAGACTCTTCTATGTAGAAGCAGTAGCACCTACAGCAAATAAATCATCCTGCAGTATAATAAAAGACAGCAGGAAGCGTGTGCTTTCTTTCTTCCCATTTAAAGATGCAGAACAGCCCTGTCAGAGTGGAAAACTCATTTTCTGTTTGGAACCTTGAATGTATGAAATAAAGGAGTACAACGATGTGGACAAGAGTCACTTGTTTTACCTTCCCTCAGCCTCCTACTTGACAACCCCTTTAATACGCATTGTGTGCATACACAGTGTCATGGTTGGTACCAAATGATGGGTTGGGGAGTAGAGTTCCTCTTTCAATAATGTGAAATATGAAGAAATTCACAAGCAGACAAATTGTACACCCTATATGCTGTCCTATATGTGGGAAGCAGGATATATAGCATATTGATGAATAATATTGTGGGAGACGTACAGATACATAAGTCCTTGATCTTTGTAAGCTCAGGAGTCAGATGGGCAGTGCACTATAATAGACAGCTATGTGAGTATGCACATACATCATATAGTCACTGACCATACTGGAGTCCTAAGCTCAGGAAGAGCTGGCAATGAAATGAATAAAACATACAAGTTCTACTATTTCCCAGAAACCATATAACTTTCAGGCCAGCTCCTCCTGCTCTATAACATGCTGCCTGCAGATCACACACCATGCTCAATGTGCCCAGTTCACTTTAATGGGTTAATAATGAAACACAAAAACACAATGGCAATGATTTATGGAGTGTTATCTTCTTGGAGGCTCTCCATACGTTGGAAGGAAATGAAAATGTCATATGGCAGTATAAAATTTCATTTGATCTTTTTCCAGTCATTGGCTATTATTATAATGAAACTACTCCTGATACTTATTTGTAGCCAATATTTGCTTGTATTTACTGAATATTGATCATGTAAAACATTGAGTTCTATGAGATCACATTCCCTGCTGCTAAATGCACTGACAGATTTGAGACTGAAAACAACAGGGAAAATGTTCTTGAAACTATAGCTATTACTTCCGCCATAAAAGTGAATCTGCACACTTTACTCCTCTGGCAAGCTTTCATAGTTATGATGATAGATGAAAGTATTCAGTGAACGCTTTGGTTTTGCATTTCACGTGTGACGACATTGAATGGACAAGAAGGAAATGCTATCCAGCCAGATTAAGCGCGGCATATTACATGTGAGGAACGCCAGTACAGGTCAATAATCTGACTCCGCAACACATGCTGCTTATCTACTTACACTAAGACCCTTTCTTAGCCTTGTGTATTTGCTTCAAAGTCTTGTCATGTGTCCCTTTAAAACAACAAATATATCATTTCAAGAGGACCCAAGTGACAGGTGTCTAGTGGGATTTTAAAAGACATAGCGTAAAAAAGGGGGGCGCTGCAAATATTACACTATATACTGAAGAGTCAGTGGCTTAAGTTACAATTCCTATCAGCATACAAAGGCACTAAGACAAGGAGAGGACTACAGTACTTCAGTATACTTTTGTCAGGAATATGGTGGCTTCTACACATGTCGTATATGTATTCTCTTTGACCGGAGTTAAAACAATACCATTTTTACTTTTCTTCTTTATGTACATATTCCTCTAATATTATATATAATTCAGTAGGTATTACTTTATTTAGTTATAGTCAGAGATGGTAGTGTCTCTAGCTGACCATGTGACGCTTTGCTGAGACATTACAGGAATCATAGCAGAACACAGAGAAACAAAAATCTAAAAACCAAGATTGAGTCTGATCAGGAATGGACAGAAAGTAGATTGCTAGAATTGCAATGCAATACTTGTACATATCAAAAGTGCAAAGTATGCAAGACCGTCAGGTGAGGGATATAGGGCTAAAAAAGGCTTTTTGCTGGATGCTTCTTTAACCCCTTCCCGCCGCGGGCATTTTTCGACTTTCATTTCTCGCTATTGACTCCCCCACTTACAAACACCATAACATTTTTATTTCTTGTATGAAACAGCAGACATCAGGCAACTATGGCGGCCGCCATAGTTAAACACCCAGCATCTGCCGTACTAATACGGCGGATGTCAGGAAGGGGTTAATACATTGCTCAGGAAAAATCTAGAAATCTGACTGGATAGTCAAGTGTTAGATTTCAGGAAATCAGATAGCCCATCAATACTCTCAATAGTGTCCTCTTTAGGATCTAAAGAACAAAGTGGGCATGTGGCTTGTAGAATATTCTGTTGAATTCCCTGGACTGTAACCAGGTGGTCCTTTCTCTATAAACTGTATAACAGGGGTAGGGAACCTTTGGCTCTCCAGCTGCTGTGAAAATACAGTTCCCAACTTGCTCCATTCACTTTCATGGGAGTTCCAAAAACAGCAGAGCAAGTATGCATGCTGGGACTTGTAGTTTTTTTTAACAGCTGAAGAGCCAAGGTTCCCTACTAGAGATGAGCGAGTAATGCGTGTAAGTGGCTGAACACCAAGGGGTTAAGCGCATCGAATATTCACTGCGCTTAAGCCCTTGGTGTTCGGCCGCTTACACGCATTCCTATGGGATCGAGGTATTCGATTGAATACTACTCGCTCGTCTCTATTCCCTACCCCTGCTGTATAAGGACAATTTTGGTGTGATGCTCCACATTCTCTCTGCCCATTTAGGTACATTGTGCTTATAGGGGTCCAGCAAAAAAGAAAAAATGTTTTCTTGCCAAACTGGTTTTACCAGACCTAAACCTGTGAGGTTGTAACCCCATGAATCATTTTTGTAAGTGAAGCGTAAATGAGCTGGTCTTAAGGGGCTGGCGCAGCGACTCTGCTTTGTGAGGACATTGAAATCATGTGCCAGGCCTGAAAATGCTGCCTTATTTTCAAGTATGTCATCATTTCATTGCAATTTTTATTGGAAGCCCCAGCAGGAAGCGTAGCTATCAGTTTCAAAGTGCTATGTAAATGTAGAAGAGAAAGCATAACATCCTCAAGAGTCATTTCTAGCGACAGCCCTGGCACAAGGCTGCTAAGTGGATCTTCACCTTCACATGTTCCAAATACTAGCTACACAAATAAAACTGGCCAGATATTAGTTTACTGCTTGAACTGCACATTGACCTAAGAGAAGAATATAATTGAAGTCCTTAAACTTTAGGACTCAGCTTGGAGCTTCTTTAAATATTATATTAGTGAATTGTTCTTACATGTAAGAGGGATTCTTATACTAAGCCTGCCGATCTCCATAGACATCAAATTACCTTGTACTACACAGTCTGTACTATGAGTAGAATACCAGCGCTCTTCACTGCAGTCTGTACTCTGTACACATTATCTATTCATAGAATACAAGCTATATCTGCTGCATGTCTGCATACAGTAGGTGGGACTCTCCTCATGGATACTCACAGATTTATTGCATAATGGTGTCAATATGGCCGTTCAGTCTGCAATCTTGAAATAACATTCTAGGAAATGGCAAATTTATTATAATAAAGAGGTCTCAAATCCATTGCTTCACTTTAATCTACACTCATAACTTACATTCAAGATCATGTAGCTGATAAATTCACTGAGAAGTAGTATTATTATAAGAAATAAACCATATAGCGGTTGAGCCCATATAACAGATGCGTCTACCATCTCCAGATGACATATGCACTAAGAACGCAGTCTGATACAATGAGGTATAATAAGGAGCTGGCTAATACTAACTAAATGAAATAACAGGCATAGGAAAACTGAAAGACTGTATAATATCTTATTGACCTTTTCTTTCACCTACGCTGATAAGATGAGACTTGAAAAGATTTCTATTTGCATCACATTCAAGCCTAAGCAGGACAGGTGATATTTTCTGAATTTGGTTTTAATGTATTCCTCTTCTGCCAGTTATTGCTAGAAGGGGGGGAGATGCGCAAGTTCAATTTTCAGACATCTCGACAAGCGGTTAACCTTTATCACATCAAAAGTGCTTATCATAATAAACAAGATTTTTAGAGATATACTGCCCAAGTCCTAATCTTATAAAGTGCATGAAATAACAGCCTAGTCCTTACACAACGACTCCCTCTGATAGTATTATTATCACCACAACTGTTTGCCGACGACAGCAGTCTGATCCCTGCTGTTTACATTCCTTGCCAGTGGTGGCGCCACTTACAGCATCACATGATTACTACAGCATTGGCACTGGATATGATTGCCACATGAATGTCACCTGACTGCTAAGGTCACTGCTGAGGCCAGTGTGGGGAATTTTTTTTTGAGAGGCAACTTGTAGTTTTTATTGGTACCATTTTCTGGTATGTATATACAGTCCTATTAAAAAGTTTGGGCACCCCTATTAATCTTAATCATTTTTAGTTCTAAATATTTTGGTATTTGCAACAGCCATTTCAGTTTGATATATCTAATAACTGATGGACACAGTAATATTTCAGGATTGAAATGAGGTTTATTGTACTAACAGAAAATGCGCAATATGCATTAAACCAAAATTTGACCGGTGCAAAAGTATGGGCACCTCAACAGAAAAGTGACATTAATATTTAGTAGATCCTCCTTTTGCAAAGATAACAGCCTCTAGTTGCTTCCTGTAGCTTTTAATCAGTTCCTGGATCCTGGATAAAGGTATTTTGGATAAACAATTCAAGTTCAGTTAAGTTAGATGGTCGCCGAGCATGGACAGCCCGCTTCAAATCATCCCACAGATGTTCAATGATATTCAGGTCTGGGGACTGGGATGGCCATTCCAGAACATTGTAATTGTTCCTCTGCATGAATGCCTGAGGATTTGGAGCGGTGTTTTGGATCATTGTCTTGCTGAAATATCTATCCCCGGCGTAACTTCAACTTCGTCACTGATTCTTGAACATTATTCTCAAGAATCTGCTGATACTGAGTGGAATCCATGCGACCCTCAACTTTAACAAGATTCCCGATGCCGGCATTGGCCACACAGCCCCAAAGCATGATGGAACCTCCACCAAATTTTACAGTGGGTAGCATGTGTTTTTCTTGGAATGCTGTTTCTTTTTGGACGCCATGCATAACGCCTTTTTTTATAACCAAACAACTCAATCTTTGTTTCCAAAATGAAGCTGCCTTGTCCAAATGTGCTTTTTCATACCTCAGGCAACTCTATTTGTGGCGTACGTGCAGAAACGGCTTCTTTCTCATCACTCTCCCATACAGCTTCTATTTGTGCAAAGTGCGCTGTATAGTTGACCGATGCACAGTGACACCATCTGCAGCAAGATGATGCTGCAGCTCTTTGGAGGTGGTCTGTGGATTGTCCTTGACTGTTCTCACCATTCTTCTTCTCTGCCTTTCTGATATTTTTCTTGGCCTGCCACTTCTGGGCTTAACAAGAACTGTCCCTGTGGTCTTCCATTTCCTTACTATGTTCCTCACAGTGGAAACTGACAGGTTAAATCTCTGAGACAACGTTTTGTATCCTTCCGCTGAACAACTATGTTGAACAATCTTTGTTTTCAGATCATTTGAGAGTTGTTTTGAGTAGCCCATGATGCCACTCTTCAGAGGAGATTCAAATAGTAGAACAACTTGCAATTGGCCACCTTAAATACCTTTTCTCATGATTGGATACACCTGGCTATGAAGTTCAAAGCTCACTGAGGTTACAAAACCAATTTTGTGCTTCAGTAAGTCAGTAAAAAGTAGTTAGGAGTATTCAAATCAATAAAATGATAAGGGGGCCCATACTTTTGCACCGGTCAAATTTTGGTTTAATGCATATTGCGCATTTTCTGTTAGTACAATAAACCTCATTTCAATCCTGAAATATTACTGTGTCCATCAGTTATTAGATATATCAAACTGAAATGGCTGTTGCAAACACCAAAATATTTAGAACTAAAAATGATTAAGATTAATAGGGGTGCCCAAACTTTTTCATAGGACTGTAAAAATATTTTTCCTGTATGGTAAACGCCATAGTCAAAAGTGCCAACCCGCCGTTTTGATTCTGATAAAAATTAGAATAAAAAGTGATCAAAGCAATAGCATTTCCCGAAAATGGTAGAACTGAAAAGTACACCCAGCCCCGCAAAAAAAGACACTCTATGCATCCCTGTACACGGACGTATAAAAAAGTTACAGCTGTCAGAATATGGCAACTTTTAGAAAAAAAAATTTTTAACACAGTATTTTTTTTTTTTTTTTTTAAGGGGTTAAAATGTAAATAAAATCATATAAATTTGGTATCCCCAGAATCGTACCAAAACACAGAATACAGGGGACATGTCATTTCGGTTGCACAGTGAACGCCATAAAACCGAAGCCCATAAGAAATTCGCAGAAATGCATTTTTTCTAGAAATCCACCCCATTCTGAATTTTTTTCTAGATTCCCAGTACATTCTACAGAATAATTAATGGCGGCATCATGAAGAGCGATTTGTCCCGCAAAGATTAAGACCTCATATGGCTCTGGGAGAGGAGAAATAAAAAAGTTATTGGGTTTAGAAGGAGGGGAGTCAAAAACGAAAAACGAAAATCAAAAAATGCCATCGGTGGGAAGAGGTTAAGGCTATTCCTATGTGTTAGGGACAAAAAAAAAATGACTTTTAATGATAGGATTCCTTTAATGTTTCCACAAGGAGATTTTCACCTGGGATCACTTGATGCCCTATACCAAATTCAGCAATATTTCTGTAAAATGCAGCCAGGAGGCCATTGATTGACCCCCCTGGCTGCACTCTCACCCCCTACCCACCCCCCGTGGTCACAGTATCTGAGGGGTTAATCTGCTGGAGTTGAAGAAGCATTTTCCTATTCCTGTAGCTAGTACCAGGTCCACAAGCAGAGTAGCATGCACTACAGTAGCATGGAACAGATTAATAATCAGATACCATAAAAAAACCAACACAAAATAATTAAAAATTTCCCCCACTAAGGAACATTCTCACTAAAATGTGTACACACATATTTTATTAAAAAAAAAAAAGTATCCTTGATAATTTCAACTATCATTTTGAAGGATAAAGCAAATACAGTTCAATTCAATTTTACAGTGATACAGTTTCATTATAACATGTGATTATAGCCTGACATATGGTAATTTGAGTATAGAAAAGAATACCACACACACTATATACAGCATACTGGATGTGCATGAAGGAGGACAGTACTCCGGTAGGGAGCACATAACTTCACAATTTGCTGTTAGTTAGTCTGCACTGCACTACATAACGACTCATTTATACATAGGGAGAGAGAAAAAAATAAAAAAAAATGAAAGGAGTGCTTTTTTAAAGTATCACTGCAACACTAGTGAGTCCAAAATTTTGCATCGGCCTCCAGAAAGTCACAGCTAAAGCCTATGTTAGTATGACTGAAGTTCATATAGGAAATACTGTATATTCGTTCTGCTAATTAGCTTTCCCTCATAGTGTAAAGAGTTATACTGACCAGCATAAGAAGTTATTTCTTATACAGACTTCATGGCTCAAAACACAGAGGTACAATAGCCAGGCAGAGTGAGCCTTGTTGGAGGACCATGAGTGATGCCATTTAAAAGCGTACAATATATTCCCATTTATCTCTCAGTACGTGCTTAGAATTTTCTCTATAGTCCATATAAAACTATGAATTATTTTTCAAGTCTAGAATTTTCTAGCTGTACTGCTACCTTAACATTTCCATAATTCAAGTATAGGTCAAAAATGGTCACAGATTATAAGATGTCTATAGTCTTCAAGGTTACGAGGGCAACGACGTACTTCCAAATGGGCTCCCAGTGCTACGGAAATTTATGTGGCTGAGAATGGGAAATGTCTCTGGAGTTTAAGTAGTGCCTCTCTTCAACTAATAAAGAGGTTATTAAGTTTAAGATACTGCTGTAATTGTCATTGTGGTCTGCACTCACCCTCAGTGACAATTCCCACCGACATTACTAGGAGTTATACTTGTCATTCCCCAACCAACTAAATGGAAACTGAGTTTAAGTGTCTCGCCAGTGAGTCATAAAATAAAAACTGAATTTCTCAGCACAATAACCATCAATAAAAATGTCTTGGTTTTACATCTGAAAATAAGTGTTAATAGATTTTTCTCTGCACTTGCTAAATCAGCATTATAAAGTTGTTGAAAAGTCTGTTAGCTGGAAGAAACGCAAATGTTCTTTCGGTCCTCTGCAGGCCTCCTATTGTTTCATCCTTTGAAGGGACAATGTGTTGTTTTCAGAAAACTCCCTTAGTTCTTCTTTACTTCCAAGCTGTCATTGAAGTTGTTATGCTATAAACATGCAAGTATAAACCGGCATGAATAAATGTTTCCATTCAATGGTGAAAGACATCTGCTGTGCTCCAAAATTAACATCTTCACTTACAGTTTTTTCTTTATTCAGTATTGTCATCATTTCCGAGAGTGGTAAAAAAAATAGAAGTCAAAGTTATTTGAAATTTGTGTTACAGTCAATTACATTGGCCAAATTTCTTGACCCCCTAGCAAAATATGTCCAATGGGATACTATCATGGTGGTTCCTATCTGTTCCTTTTTGAACCTGTCCCCACTATGGCCACCACGTTAACACTGCCATCTCCCGGTCCTTCTACTATGATTCAATTCTTTTATGTTTTATTCTTCAAAGTTGTTCAGGGTGCTTGCTATAGAGGGCAGCATAACAGAGGCACTGTCTCCCTATTTACATCTTGGGAGACAGATTTGCATATTCTTCCCATGTTCCCTTGCAGTGGAGCAACTATGGCTGTATAAGTCTCCACACACCTGAGAAGGTGGTCTCTCCCTAAGGATAGACGTTATCCCCTCAATTCTTTTAAGCAGAAACATTCTTCAAGGATTAGTAGTAGTAAATGTACTTTTAGTCTACCTGCACTGAAACACACAGTACTATTTGGATAGACTTCTATTAATGGCCTATGCTTAGGATAGGCCATATGCATATCATTGTTCATTGTCCAACTCTTGGTTGTTTAACCCCTTCCCGACATGCGCCGTAATAGTACGGCGCGTGTCGGGTCTGTAACTATGGCGACCGCCCGGGAGCCGGGCGGCCGTCATAGCCGCCGGGTGTCTACTGCTTTAAGCAGTAGACAACCGGCTCTAATGCCTCCGATCGGTCCCCGGACCGATCGGAGGCATTAACCCCTCCGGCGCTGCTGTCAAAGGCGCCGGAGGCGCCATTTTCCCGGCGGCGCATGGGCGCCGCCATTTTGGCAGGGATCACCGGCTCCTGGAGCATGCTCCAGGGCCGACCCCCCGTTGCCATGACAGCCGGGAGCCTTGTTAAAGGCTCCCAGCCGGTCTGCAAATTCTCTCTTTTGCAGGCTGGTGTATACAGCCTGCAAAGGAGATGATGCTTTTTTGCAATGCATTGCAATGCATTAGCATTGTAATGCATTGCATTAGTGATCAGACCCCCTGGGGTTCAACACCCCTAGGGGGTCTAATAAATGCAAAAAAAAAAAAATAAAAAAAAAAATAAAAAAAAAATATAAAAAAATATAAAAAGTATTAAAAGTTCAAATCACCCCCCTTTCCCTAGAACAGATATAAAAGTAGTTAAAAACTGTGAAACACATACATGTTAGGTATCCCCGCGTCCGAAATCGCCCGCTCTACAAATCTATACAAATATTTTTCCTGTTCGGTAAACGCCGTAGCAGGAAAAATAGTCAAAAGTGCCAAACCGCCGTTTTTTCACTGTTTTAATTCTGATAAAAATTTGAATAAAAAGTGATCAAAGCAATAACATTTCCCAAAAATGGTAGAACTAAAAAGTACACCCGGCCCCGCAAAAAAAGACGCCCTATACATCCCCGTACACCTATGTATAAAAAAGTTACGGCCGTCGGAATATGGCGACTTTTAGAAAAAAAATTTTTTAACACCGTTTTAGAATTTTTTTTAGGGGTCAAAATGTAAATAAAACCATATAAATTTGGTATCCCTGGAACCGTACCGAAACACAGAATATAGGGGACATGTCATTTTGGCTGCACAGTGAACGCCGTAAAACCAAAGCCCGTAAGAAAGTCGCAGAAATGCATTTTTTCTTCAAATCCACCCCATTCTGAATTTTTTTCCTGCTTCCCAGTACATTATATAGAATAATTAATGGTGGCATCATGAAGAAAAAATTGTCCCGCAAAAATTAAGACCTCATATGACTCTGGGAGCGGAGAAATAAAAAAGTTATGGGGTTTAGAAGGAGGGGAGTCAAAAACGAAAAATGAAAATCAAAAAATGCCATCGGCGGGAAGGGGTTAAAGGGCCATGGCGTTGGAACATGCATTGTTCCTCTGTAATGGTTTACACTACTTAGTACTTATCTACTTTGTAGCAGCTATACAGGGTACAGGAGTACTGCAGCTTTTTCTCATTGACTTCTTATTGGGACAAAGCTGTAACACTAGCAGAGATGATACTGACTATATACACCGATTTTCCCAACTTTCTATTGTTGTTTGAAAATCTGGCATACTTTTAGATGGTCTAACCTAAATTTACTCCACTTGGCTAAGTTACACAAAATTTTGGTGCATTTTGGCACATTTTGTTGAATATTAAGCCACACCACTTTTGGTAAGCTATGCCTATTTATTAGACAAGACATAGAAACTGTTAAAAAGTATCTAAAACACTTACAAAATGAGGTGTAAAGTATGTACAGTATTTTTTGGCATAAATAATGCAGGAATTATTTACATTAGTTTATCTGCCCCAACATGTGCAGGACATGGAAAGTGATATACTTAGTAAAGGGGAACCCTCCTTTTAGCTATCAGTACCAGCCTATTCGGAACAGCCCAGATTCTTAACCAGAGGTTTAGAATTTTGCAAGTTTATAGAAATATTTGTAAATAATTCAATATAAAATTAAGTTTTTACCATACATATTAGGATCTTTACATGACGCTCTGTGCCTGAGCAGCCTTTTGTTCCAGTCAGTTTTGATTCGTGTGGGTTACATTCATAACTTGGACTAGTTCCCTGACTATGTTCTCCTGTCTGTTATCTGCCAACTACTTATCATGATTCTTCACCATCAGCCTCAATCCTTGTTCAGTTCACCTAGGGTTCCCTGTATTCAGAGTGCCTCTCCGTATACATGTCAGTTGCTGCTGAAAAACACTACTATAGAGGTAGACAGAGAGATGGATGGATGGATGGATGGATGGATAGTGTTTTTTCTAGGCAAGGAAGAACATAGACATACATGACTTTTTCTCAGATGTCCAGACGTCTATCCTTATGCATTAACTCTCTGATACAACAGGCGAGCAGGGGTAAATCAGACATGGCTTCATTTCTCATGAGTTGCTTGCCAGAGTCTTGTACTACAAACAAGCCTGAGTACCAGGCAGCACACCACGACTTTTTTCCTAAAGTTTAATAAAAGCCCAACTGTGGTTTGGCCGGATGCCCAGGGTGGTATATTAACTGCGTATGTCAGTTTAAGTCTCCTGGCACAAGCTGATGTTTTCTCTTATCTGAATGATTTATCTTGTTGGAAACAACGGCATTTGTTTTGTTCACCCATGTAATGCTGTATTTAGTTGCACATATGGGTGCATATAGTCAAGATCATAGGGAATGAGCAATAAATCTGCAATACATCTATAGCTTAATGATATCCAAGTCCTACACTTGACATAAGCTAAAAATATTATTATATGTGGATTTGTATAATAGAAGATGAACTAGACAACCAAGAAATGACAAAAGTGACCTGGCTAGAAAGCTTGCATGCCAAGTCCACTAACTTCACCTGCATTGCTTGATGCAAGAACTAGAGCTATCAGAAACATAGATATATTCTGCAAATCACCTTATACCTGAAAAGTCCTCATAATCTAAAAATAAGAAATGCTGAAGAGACCTACACACGTCACTGGTGGTTGAGAGTCATCTCCAGAAAGCATTGGTTAGAAGGAAATGTAAGGGCTGTCAGTGACTAAACCACATCAGCCAGCACTGTGGGAATCCAGAATTGTGTCACCTCAGCTGTTTATTAAAGTGAAAGAGCCAACTAGAACTTGACCCAAAGCCAGTGTATAAATTCTCAGATACGAGGGTGAAAGCCTATAGCAATGTTTATGTAAGAAGACAATGGAGAGTTGTACTGTGTAGTGATACTGACCGTCTCTAGAGGCTCAACCTTATCTATAACATATCGTTCAGTGATATTGCTCTGCTTGTGGGAAATATGCCCCTTCCGTCACTGTATTCTGTTTATTATATGAGGTTTTATGTTAAATTCAGAAGACAGTACCTCCCAATGTGAACAGGTGCAAGCTACCGTGGCAAATATATACACACACACACAAATTGTGGCAAATTCAACTAGCACACTAGATATTCTATCATAGACTTGGAAACTGTGGTTTGCTTTGCCTTGTTCTTGCCTTTTTCTGATCACAGTTTCCATATTTTCAGCTCTCTAAAGATTTCACTTCTAAGAAACTGAATGTAACAGAGCTGAGTAAAAGACGTAAAATGTACCTGCAATCCTAAGGTAAAATACATATAACACATTGTTATCAAGTTGACAGTTTCAGCTTTCATCTGTATGTCTGTTCTCTACATTTCTAGGACAAGACTTTCAGCTGTGCTTTTATGTGCTGCCTTTTGATATTGTTATGTTCTAGATTTGCATTATCTGGCTTAAGGATAGAGATTAATTCAATATTTTGATCACTAAACTGCACACTGAGGTGGAATTTCACATTTAACCTAAAACTAAAAAACTGATATTGCAAGACATATACACTGCTTGGCCAAAAAAAAAGTCGCGAGTGTTAATATTTAGTTGGGCCACCATGAGCACGAATAACAGCACGCATCCGTCTCGGCATGGAGTCTATAATGTTCTGTAGTGTAGACTCAGGGATTTTGATCCAATTCTCGAGTATCAGGGAGCCCAGGTTACGCAGATTCGTTGGGGGTGGTGAATGACAGCGCAGGTTCCTTTCCAGCACATTCCAGTGTTTCGTGTGCTTCTAATCGCACCAGGACACGACCATCACTCTGGAACAATGTGAAACGTGATTCATCTGACCACATGACCTTTCTCCACTACTCTAGGGTCCAATCTTTGTGGTCTCTTGCAAATGACAGGCGCTGACGTCTGTTGGTCTCTGTCACCAATGGCTTTCGTGTAGCAACACAACTGTTGAGACCCATTCCTTTGAGTTCTCGTCGCATTGTTCGCTCCGAAATGTGTCGCTCCGTCGAGTTGAACATCTGCGTGAGCTCAAAGGTGGTTTTCCGGCGGTTATTCTTCACCAGTCGCTTTAGGGACCTACGACCTTGAGTTTCGAGTATAGTCTTATGCCCACACTTTCCAAAGTTGGAGGGGGGTTCTCCACCATCTTGCCATGCTCGTATGATACGCTGAACAGTTCTCTGTCCGATACAGTTACTTCGGCTATCTACTTGGTCGATTTGTTGGCCTGATGCAATCCAATGACTTGCCCCTTCTTGAAGGCACTAACATCTCTTACTCTGGTAGCTCTTCTGTTGGTAGACATTGCTTCACACCTTTAATTATGATCTGCACTTGACAGGCTACAGCTCAATTATATATATTCAAGAATATATGCAAATTCCTGTCATGAACAGTTCATAATTATATCAGGAGTGGAATGGTACCTTGTTGCACAAGGCGACTTTTTTTTTGGCCAGGCAGTGTATTATTCAGCCATAACATTAAAACCAGTGAGAAGGAAGAAAAATTGATTATCTTTAATAATGGTATCTGTCAATGGATGAGTGGATAAGTGCAAGGCCTTATTCACACAAGCATCAAAAATGATCTGTTTTTATTACAGCCATCACATTGCTTTGTTTTGTTTTTTTAAAACATATTGAAGTCAACGTGGCTATTCAGATGACTGCTTTTTAACAATATATTTTGGGGTCCTCAGGTATGGGGATCGGGAAGGGGATGAAGGCGGTTGGGAAGGGGAGGTCATGTCAAAAGTTCACCATGGGGCCGAATCATTCCTAGTTACGCCACTGGTAAGAATGCTTTCATAAACAGAAGTGTTTTAAGGACATGTTGATCCAGGGTTTTTATACTGACTGCCAGATTGGAGTCGGGAAGGATCTTTTTTCCCCTGAAATTGGGCAATTGGCATGAGCCTCATGGGTTTTTTTGCCTTCCCGTGGATCCACACTGCAGGGAATTGTAGGGTTATAGGTTGGACTTGATGGACTGATGTCTTCATCCAACCTCATCTACTATGTAACTATGTTAATAGTTTATCTTTGTCAAGTGCAAAGTGAATGAACAAAAGAGAAATCTAAAACAATTCAATATTTGATGTAACCACCCTTTGGTTTCAGAACACTATATTTTTCTAGGTACACTTGCAGGCCGGGGGCCTGATGTAGCATAACAGCTGTGATTTGGCCACAGGAAAAATGTTGCGTTTTACAGTACCTGTAAGGTAGATGGGATTCTGGCTAATCCCATCCACACAATGCAGAGAAATATCAGCAGCGGAAATGCTACGATTTCAAAAACTGTTTCATGATCACAATGTAGAATAAGAAAAGCATCTTTGCAAAGTGTAGGAGCCACCCTACAAGGGACTGGCATTAGTTTGATAGATTAGATTATTGATATAGATTTTCCTGCTCACAAATTCCCTTTAACTAGTTTCTGCTTCTGCTCTAGATTTAGTCCCGATCTTCACATAACCTGCTACCTTCCCAATAATCTGTTAGAGTTTGGCACTAAATTTTTGTGGTCATGGGAAAAAAAAGAGGGCAACAAACACACCTTAGCCTTAGTTCGAAACTGATTTGAGAAAATCTCCCAAATGTACATTATATGCCAACAAGCCCATAAATATTATTTGCCAAGCTTTAAATACAGAATTTATCTTCCTTATTTGTATTTTTGGGCAACAAATGGCCTGCAACATGCTACAACTATATGTGTGAAGCAGACCTAAGAATCCCTCTTTAACCTTGTAATATGCATCAGACATTGTGTTGTCATAGGCACTGGCGAGGAAACTAACTAGAATGACAAACGTTATGCCTGTTATGTTTCTATATTCAGCACATGACATAACTGGCAGTAGATATTCAGTTTTCTCTCCGTCACAAAAAAATGCCTGGGATTCTTTCCCTTGTATGCACACTGTCAGAATAAATAACAAGCAATGATAGTAGTGCTGTGCTGGGATTGGCATTGTTCAGCAATGAAACAAAGCAGAAAAATGTGTCATTTGCAGATGAGTAATGGGGTGACAGGATGCTAGCTATCACCTGCAGGCAGTTTGGAAACCATGCTGCGCCGTTTCACATTATTGACAGTGCCAGCATGTGGCTAATACTAGTGAGCAAATATAGACATGTCGATCATCTGAAATCTACTTTGCCAGCAGCCTGCAGTTACTGCTGAGTGGGGGCATTTCAGAGCTGCACTTACATTTATGACAAACAGCATTTTCATACAATTGATTGTAAGCGATGTGAAAACTTGTATCTACCCGAGAATCTTCCAGACATCTTTAATGATAAGACACTATATCAATGACTGTGATCGCTGCTCTGTTGCAGTTTCACATACAGTATCCAATCACCAGGGGCCAGTTCATGGCTTACGGGCCCTGGTGCCAACATATAGCTTGGGCCCATACCACCTTTCAGCTGCAATGTTGGCAGTGTTCCCTGAGTGAGGAGGTATAGTATAACTAGTGGTCAATGAAGGACTTAACACCAGGAAACCTAGTGGTGTAGGGAAAAGAAAGGTAATGTTGATATACTTCATGGTCTAGTGAAGGAGTTTATGCAGTATACACGGGGAGATATAGAGGGGGTTACTTACATTGTCTCTGGTGGTCTTGGGAAGTCAAATTTTACCATACATAGTGGAAGACAGTGCAAGTATTATTGCTGCATAATTGGGTGCAGGGGTTGGCTGTAACTCCCTGTCTCTCTAATCATAGAGATAAGTGCAGATGGAGGATAGAGAGGATTGTACAGCTGCCACTGTACAGCTACACAGTTCTCCCTATCATCAGACAGAGCATTTCATGAACACTCTGTCTAATCATTAGTGGGAGAATCAGCATTAGTGTGGTGAGCGTGGTTGAAACTGTGACACTGCCACCCCTACAACTATGTCACTGTCAATGATCATCCAGAAAATCACACATGTTAAATATATGGGGCAGTATCAGCATGCGCTAGTGCTACATATACTGGTAATATGATACATATAATGGGTAACAATATACGTCAGTTATAAATACCATCAATTTTAACGCACAATAAGTCCAAAACCCGAACTCCTTATGAATGAGTTACAAGTTATATTGAATGTTTTCGCACAAAACTATACCAAACTACTTAGCTACTCTTGCTTTCTAATCTACTGCCCACAGAGGACAGTGTGACAGATTTCCTTTAAATGGATGAAATAAAGGTTATACTGAATCTATTCTAACCATACTACATATCTGTTCAGCTTCTCCTATTCTATGACTGGCTACCCACAGCTCCTTCATGTTCTATGCCAGGTTTCCTTTCAATAATCCTTCTACGGATATAACGTCAAGATGTTCATTGCTATTACTATGTTTATAACCCCTACAGCTACACCACAGGATGCAGTGATGTATTACTGATGATACCTTCCTTACCCTTTCCCCCATTTACAGTTATACCAAGAAAAGTATCAAGAATCAGGTGAAGCTTCCTAGAACCAATGGACTTATTGGTTTCCACCAGTTCCACAGTAATTGGACATTAACACTACATACTTGATTTTAGATTATATTACGCATTTCGATTCTACCAGTCTACTAAATATATAAATCGAATTGCTAGCAAGCTAAAACAAATAAAAAGCAATGTACCATTAATGACACTGTAATGTTATAAGACTGATTGACTCTTCAGCACTTGACTATCTCTAGAGGTCCCATTGAAATGAATGGAGCAGGGGTGCGCCTTTCCGGCTACTGCTACATTCAGACTGGTAAGCAAACCACCCCTGTTCTCATTATTGGTGGGGGCCCTAGAGGTCAGACCTCCATCGATCTGAAACATATCCACTATCCTGTTGATTTGTTGCATTGATAGCAAACTCCTATAAATGCTATGACAATGGATAACTTTGATATAGCATGTGAGATTACAAAACAAGGATATATTGTACAAGTATGGTTGATTTTGTAACTGGTCATTGTATCATCTTAGGTATATCTTTCTTAAACTATTTGACCATTGTTATAAAGGAAATCTATCAGGGAGATTTGGGACACTATACCAGCCATGGGTCCTTATAGACCGAGGGTTCAGTGTCCCAAGTAGCCCTCTTTTCATGCCATCGGTGTAAAACATTTGTATTTACCTGGTTCCTGTACTCCCGACACTGGTGCAGTTCTTCAGTGAAGCTAAAATAGTATACTTTGGCTACAGGGCACGTTCCCAGCTTCACTGAAGAATTGCGCAGGTGCTGGAAGCACTAAGGGTGAGTTTGATGAAATACATCAAACTTATATCTGGGTCTAAGTATAAAGGATTTTTTATTTTTTTTCAATTTGGGCACAGATGATGTTGTTTCAAGTCTTTATGGAATACTAAATCCCAATTCTGTCAACCTGACAAATTCCCTTTAAGCAGAATTTTTTGTTTAAAAAAAATTATGTTTTCAGTAGAGAAATATTTTAATTATTTGGAAAATTTAGACACTTTGTTGTTCCTGGAAATACAGTTCTGTTAATGGCCGCAGACTATCTGGAAATGCAACCATCACATGCACCTCACACTGCCAGTCACTCTTGCTCAGATGTATAACTTGAAGAACATATGTAGCAATGCAAAGTCTGTAAGAGGCCCTTAGCTATTGAAGACTTTTATACTTACACCCTTATTATTACTTACTCTAACCATTACATTCTATATTTAGACCCTCAGCTCAAGGCCTGGAGACTCTTTTCATTATGAAAAATATAGTTGGAGCTACATATTACAATTTTATCTTGAACAGACTTATACTGCATTTTCTTTTTACATACAGTCCTATGAAAAAGTTTGGGCACCCCTATTAATCTTAATCATTTTTAGTTCTAAATATTTTGGTGTTTGCAACAGCCATTTCAGTTTGATATATCTAATAACTGATGGACACAGTAATATTTCAGGATTGGAATGTGGTTTATTGTACTAACAGAAAATGCGCAATATGCATTAAACCAAAATTTGACCGGTGCAAAAATATGGGCACCTCAACAGAAAAGTGACATTAATATTTAGTACATCCTCCTTTTGCAAAGATAACAGCCTCTAGTCGCTTCCTGTAGCTTTTAATCAGTTCCTGGATCCTGGATGAAGGTATTTTGGACCATTTCTTTCTACAAAACAATTCAAGTTCAGTTAAGTTAGATGGTCGCCGAACATGGACAGCCCGCTCTCAAATGATCTGAAAACAAAGATTGTTCAACATAGTTGTTCAGGGGAAGGATACAAAACGTTGTCTCAGAGATTTAACCTGTCAGTTTCCACTGTGAGGAACATAGTAAGGAAATGGAAGACCACAGGGACAGTTCTTGTTAAGCCCAGAAGTGGCAGGCCAAGAAAAATATCAGAAAGGCAGAGAAGAAGAATGGTGAGAACAGTCAAGGACAATCCACAGACCACCTCCAAAGAGCTGCAGCATCATCTTGCTGCAGATGGTGTCACTGTGCATCAGTCAGCAATACAGCGCACTTTGCACAAGGAGAAGCTGTCAGGGAGAGTGATGAGAAAGAAGCCGTTTCTGCACGTACGCCACAAATAGAGTTGCCTGAGGTATGCAAAAGCACATTTGGACAAGCCAGCTTCATTTTGGAAACAAAGATTGAGTTGTTTGGTTATAAAAAAAAAGGCGTTATGCATGGCGTCCAAAAAGAAACAGCATTCCAAGAAAAACACTTGCTACCCACTGTAAAATTTGGTGGAGGTTCCATCATGCTTTGGGGCTGTGTGGCCAATGCCGGCACCGGGAATCTTGATAAAGTTGAGGGTCGCATGGATTCCACTCAGTATCAGCAGATTCTTGAGAATAATGTTCAAGAATCAGTGACGAAGTTGAAGTTACGCCGGGGATGGATATTTCAGCAAGACAATGATCCAAAACACCGCTCCAAATCGACTCAGGCATTCATGCAGAGGAACAATTACAATGTTCTGGAATGGCCATCCCTGTCCCCAGACCTGAATATCATTGAACATCTGTGGGATGATTTGAAGCGGGCTGTCCATGCTCGGCGACCATCTAACTTAACTGAACTTGAATTGTTTGTCCAAAATACCTTTATCCAGGATCCAGGAACTGATTAAAAGCTACAGGAAGCGACTAGAGGCTGTTATCTTTGCAAAAGGAGGATCTACTAAATATTAATGTCACTTTTCTGTTGGGGTGCCCATACTTTTGCACCGGTCAAATTTTGGTTTAATGCATATTGCACATTTTCTGTTAGTACAATAAACCTCATTTCAATCCTGAAATATTACTGTGTCCATCAGTTATTAGATATATCAAACTGAAATGGCTGTTGCAAATACCAAAATATTTAGAACTAAAAATGATTAAGATTAATAGGGGTGCCCAAACTTTTTCATAGGACTGTATATCCTAAGATATAAAAAAGGAGCTTGGATTTCCTATATATTGTTTTTAAACCAATTTAATCTTACTTTTTTTCCCATAAAACTCTCTACATCCAGTGTTCTATATTTTTTTTTTATAGAAAAAAACAAGCACATGTTGCCTTTGTGTCTGGATAGGAATGGCACATATAAGAAGCTTTTGATAACAATACTCTTATATCAGAGAATTTGAGGTTAGGTGAAATATTTTACAAATGGAAGAAATATTACTAGCAGAAGGAAAGTGTTACTTTCCAGACTCCCATGATTCATGTAAAGCAGAGTGAATCTTTTTGTGATCCATCCAATAATGGGGCTTCTTATATAGCGAGAATTTCAGTCTAGGAATGCTGAAGCAGGCAGAGAGCCAGCAATGGTGAAGGAACAGAATACAGCTTAGGAGGCATGTAAGACACTAACAGGTTAACACTGGATGTGGTTAGTGAGCTCAAAATGAATCACTTAAACAGGATAAAAGATCACATTATTTTTCAACATCTAGACTTTTAGCCTGGTGAGTTGCGGGTTCAAAGACAAAGCGTTCACCACAGAACCTAATCTTCAGATACCTGCACAATGAGGCTAAGCCCACATGAGTGCAAACAGCACGGCCATTGCAACAGGAAGGTCAAGGAGGGACCCTCTGGAACCTGACATCATCACACCACAGGATGTACTGAAGAAGTAATGCAATTATGGAGATAGGTCACGTAAAGCATTTCTCAGATGTAGATTTTATAGGAAGAATTCTATGCAGATTTATACGTAAGCTTCATTTCACAGACTGTGCTGGAACAACTTACTGTTTCTCAAATACATTTACACTGCTACTGCCATTTTCAGAGGTATAACTTTAAGTTAGAAGGCTCAAAAGCTAAATCAACAGAACCAATAGTTATGTCCCACTTACCATAAGTGGTAAAGTGTTTGGCCATAGCATAGTACAGCTCCTTACTATTCAGTGGTAGAGTCTACATCTAGTACCAGTTAACTCATTGTAAGCCTTTATTCACACTTCTGTATCTGTAGTCTGTGCTTTTTACAGTCCGCACCCCAGCCTGCTCATTTGTAGATGGTGTGCTATCAGTGGTTGGTCCCCTTTCCACATCTGTGCAAAGCAGATCTATATTTTTTTTTCATTTTCTATATCTTGAATGCCCATTGATCTGTGATAAATGGATGACACATGACTATCATCCTTTTTTTTCTTTTTACAATCTCGTAGATTTTTAGTTATGTGATGTATCTGTGTTGTATCAGCATCAGTGGAAAAAAACGGATGTGCTTCCTTTGTTTTTGTGGACCTACGATATCTGAATAACCACATTGAAATGAATGGGTATGTATGGTGTCCATGAAAAATGCAGACGTCATAGGTACGTGATTGTGTGAATGGGGCTTTAGTGTATACTGTGCCCAAAATGTGCTGATACTTGATACAAGGAGGCAATAAAGGCCTAGAGCTACCTATACACATAGATAGACTAGATATACATCATGTGACTATCATAGAATATATATATACCATCAAGTACATTGATTCATTGATTCGTAGACAACAATGACAAAATGTGAGGAAAATCCAACTCACCAAATGATTACTTTTTTGTGATTATTGTCACTTCTCACAGAGATTTCAATACTACGATAAATAATGCTCCGTAACTGAATAAAACATTATGGAAGATTTTCAATACATTCCTCATTCTTTGCATTCTAAAGTAAAACATCCATCATATTTGGAAAAAACATTTATCCTTTGCCTTGTAGCATTTCTGGAATTATTTTTTTGCAGCTTTAACTTTTTTCCTCTGAAAATAAAAGGTACCTTTCTTTGAAAAGCCGAAAGCATTTTGGACTTGAGTAAGCTAAAGTTAAGTGAACTGGCTCCATGGCTCTGACTAATGATAAGCACACAAACGCCTGGAAGAAAGCTACCTATGTGTGTAGAAGTTGGACAGCCAGCCAGTGAAAATAAGTGGAAATGTAATCATTTTTTCCTGTCTAGCATGCAGCGTTTTATATCTTTGTTGCTGAAATAAATACGTACAGAACACACCGCATGACATACTGTACCTGTGAAAGCCATTTACAGAAAAAGCAGGGCACGTCTATATACTGTATAAAGAAAAATCACTGTATTTGATTCTATCATGACTTATTGGAATTATGGTATTGTCACTGGAGACATCAAGTGAGATGCATGATAAAATCCTTGTGTGGTCAAGCTCATTACCTACTACTATTAAATGTAGATACGGTTTTGTTCTCACTGCATGTATCCATGTACCCAAGTATCAGATATATACCATTTTACAATGCAACCTACCCATAGGTTTCTATTGAGTAAACAAATGCAAAAGAGATTCCTTTAAATCAGTGTACCCCAACCAATGAGTTTAGGAGCCACATGTGACGCGTGAGCCCACTCCATGTCAATTCCTTCCTATTGAGAGTTACAGATACTCTCTCGGGACTATCTCTATGACCCAGCTCTTCAATCCCATACATGGTCAACCATTTGTTTGCTGGTATGTAATGCAACTGTTCTTTCCAGTGCAGGTAAATTGATAGCCAGACTGAAGGTTACACTAACTCCTCTGCAGGGACCACGGATGCCAGGAAAAGCATTTTTGTGTGTTAAAAAAAGTCAGAGACTGATGTGCTTAGATACAGGACATGATGATGAAACAATAATATCTGGGTCAAGCTAGATATTCGGTTGTCCCCTATCCGTAGGAAAATGTAGTAACCAGAGATCATTTATCCTGAATGGGAAATACAGCAAGAGCATTACAGGTCCTTGGGGACCAATTTTAGTTAGTTGAACGCATAATTTTAATCAATTATTTAGTAAAAGTTCTGTTTTAACTTAAGCATTACTTCTTCGGTGAGTCCTGTACATACCTGAGTAACTATCCCAGTGTGATCCATCTAAAATCTGTACCAGGGCCCCCTAACTAGAATGTATTGTTGATGGTCTTCTTATAGTGACAAGATACGTCTTATCCTTAAGGCTCCTGGGCCCAGATGTGACTGCACCCACTCAAGCTACGCCTCTGTCATTGTATAGACATGCTTTGCCAATAGGCTCTGGGTAACAGAAACACATACTGCATGGTTACATTTGGTCGCTACGTACCCATGGACTGGTGACAGCTATCACTGCCATATTGAAGTCACTGAGCCTCAGGGTTTAGGGGTACTCACTATCACAGAAATTTCAGATTATATGGAGTATCCTTCAGCTACTTCCATGGGAGTCTTTCTCATTTTTAGTTGAAGTTTTACATCTGTATGTAACAGCAGACTACACTGTTCTATAGTGTAGTCTACTATGTTTGCCAGAATATACTTGCTTGGTGAATGATGGCCAATGAATACAGATATATATATTGTATATATCAGTATCCTTGCCGGTCATCCAAAGGGATAGGAGATGAGAGCCTAATACTCACTGCCCTTTCTATATGTTACTGGATCCTGCATGGTGGTATATGGTGTCACAATGGAGGAGACCCATTCAGTGACATATTATAACAATAATAACTCCAGATTAGAGAATCCCTTTGAAATTGATGCAGGATGTATTATGGCACCACAGATTTATATGGCTATGCAACACTCAGGATTTATAAGGGTCTTAATACAAATGTATTCATGAGCTCTAATCTTCTATAGAAATCTATAATAACATCTGCATAGGCTGGAACTATCTTGTCTGATATGATGAATATCAGCAGAACCAACTTTAATTTTTTTTGTAAACACAAGAACAGGTAATTTTATATGAGGACCTTATTATATCTGTCACAGGTTTACCTTATGACAACATTACTGCTAAAATAAATCTCAGTCCCGCCTAACTTGAAGTTAACACTTAATCCAGGATTACAGTATGCCAAATTATAGTAAAGGAGGTCAGACAGATTTCTAGAAACTGAAGCTGTAAAATATGTAAATAACATTGAGGGGAATAAACATGGAGTTTTGATCCTAATGCAGACTGATGTTTAGCATATTTCATGAGAACAAATATCCAAAAATCCAAGTATAAAATAAACCTTTCATGCAGGCTGAGAAGCGGCACAGTATTTATCATGGCCCATTTTTTGCACAACTTTTCAAGCAGCTTTCAACAACTTGATTAAAATGCGCTCGGATGTTTCTTGATACCCTGCCTCCTTGTGACATAAAAGCCAGAGAATCGTTTATTTTCCCCAAATATATAGCAAAGCCGTTCCTATAAAACTTCACCACCCTGACAAGTTTAAGTGCTGTACATTAACATAAATGGCGATAAAAGGGAAATTCTGCCGATAGTCCCATTAATATTAAACAAGGGAAGCTGTCCAACCCACATACATGGTGGAGACGATACTCTATAAAACAAGGCCTGCATTGAGAGCATGCCAAGGAAGGGCCAAATCTTCAAGAACAGCCCCTGAATTACATTTTACATTACTTTTACATCCATTCCTCAATGTTTCTTGGCAAACTAATGCAGAAGGGAAAAATGTAACTGGATCATTATTTCTACCAAGCCTGTGAGTTGACTTTTGTGTGTTTTACTGTTCCAGCTTCCTCCATAACATTATTCATTGACGTCTGTAAATCATTAATGTTTCTCCTAATGTCTATACATTTCTTTAGCTTCTGTGACCCTGACCACAGACTAATCAATTTCCCTGTCTGCATTCTAAGACGGAATCGCTTAGCAAACTATTAGTCCTATGCAGATATGTGTATTCACGTAATGCAATTTACAAGATACATAACTCCCACACCTATTATGCCGTGACTGCTACAGGTTCTAACATTTCCTTCAAATTGACTGATTATTTTGGTCTATAATAGATACCATTATTATAGCTAACAATTGGAAAGAACCAGTACTTTATAGACCTAGACTGTTTTATATTGAAATAATCATTGACGGAATTGTCAGATTGGTTATATATATATATATATATATATATATATATATATATATATTTTATACAGAAGGTTTTTATTTAAAGGGTAAACATGGCATAAAAAACATAAAAAGTAATACTGCACACCATTTTTTACATGGTCTCTACTTCCTAGTTTCTTTTGACACACAGGAAATGAATGTTCAACCAATCACTGGCCAAAGAGGTGATCCATGTCAGCCAGTGAGTGGCCATTTCCAGTGTCCCATGATAGACTGAAAAGTGGAGATGTATTGCTGCAGTGAAATTATCTTGCTAAAGATATTTATAATATATCGATAATTTTCAATCAGTGGAGGTTCGACCACCAGGTAGGAGAGAGCTGTGTCATATTAGTTAATGTTGGCTTTGCTCAACTCTATTCAGAGTTGGCCAGGACTGAATATAATGGGCACACCTCTAAACATGGATGACAAAGTGTCATAGAAGTTTTCCAGCTCTACTGTTACTTTATTCTAGTAATTGTCAGGGATCACAGCACTCAGATCCCACTAACCAGAAATAAATGGAATATAGTATACCACCATTGTCTCTTATTGACATAACCATTTTAAATTAAATAGATATCCAAAAAAATATTTGTAATTGTCCACCAGTTGTCAAGCTTTTAGCGATATCTTATGTTTTATCCATTTCAGGGAAAGATAAGTGAGAGACTGGACGGCTTCCACAGGGGACTTGCAGCCACTAGACAGATCATTCATCTCTCCATATCAAGCCTTTGGATGTCTGCTTATAACAGCATTAAAGATTTATGATAAAGTCAACTTATCGCCTGCAATAAGGCATGTGGTGATTGTCAACAAAAATATTTGTTTCACTTAGATGGATAGGGAAAATGCTGACCTAAGTTACAAATGATGCCAAAGTGAAAAGTGGTACCATCTGTTCTACTACAATATACTGTACATCCTTACACAGAATTAGAGGCGTGTTCCATCCCATTTTATATGCACTGCAGTTCATCCATTGTAAACGGAAAATTATTTCTATAGCAAAATCACAGACACTGATGTAATTTTGCTATGATATATACATACATATATTATATCAGTCCTAGACACAAATATACAGTATGTATACATCTGTAACTGGAACAATAGAGCTATAGGTCAGAGTGTCAGAATGACAAGCCTCAAAGTAACATCAGGATTTATCAATGCTTCTGAAATGTAATCCTATGTGATTATACAATCCATGATATCAGCCCAACTGAATGTGTTGAAATATTCAAGGACTAGAATGAAAGATTATCTTTATAGCTCCTGCCAAACCACAGTGCTATTTCAGCTCAGACTTCTAGTGTAAGAGCAGCATATTCCAATAGTGCAAAAAAGCTCCGATTTCTGCTTCAGGAATAAACCTGAAATGTAAGTCGGGCTAATTGTTCTAAGTAAACAAACCAAAACATTTCTCAGAACAGAGGATGACGTTTCTATGGAATTATGAGGCACCAGCATCCGCTGCAAAGACAGATGTTCTTTCGATATTGCACATGCAGCATCTATATAGTGGTAGTTTCTCACCACCCTGCATATGAGGTGCTCAGAATCCAGACAACACTCTCTAAGGTCATGAGCTTCCTGCAAATACTATTCGATTTATAGCTCATTGCTCTATTGTACAAAGCAAGGCTGAGGTTCTCAACTAGTATAAACCATGTGCATAGAGCATGAGAAGCCAATTAATACAAAATTTATAGCAATATGAAAATCAAACAATATTAATGTATGAATTATTGGTGTACTGTAGGCAATTTAGTTATATAAGTTGGACTGAAAAGTATTATATATTTACATAAGATAGAAAGTTTATAAAAAAAAAAAAGTCCAGATATATCACCTACGCCAAAGGATGATGACTTCAATGATTGCAATGCCCCCAGGAAAAATAACTCTGTATAAGAACATGCTCTGAAAATAATACGTCTTCTTCAAAAATGGTAAAACACTGAGTGCACATGGAGATACAGTATAGCCATGAAGCCGTTTAATGAAAGCCACACCATGATTCCATATATTACGGATCTGCAAAGCACCAGTGTGAATGGGCCCTATAGAATTGTCTTTTCAAGTTCTGCATTTTATGCCTCTCTACACAACTACTGAAGAAGTTCCTGTCTGTCATCTTTGCGGCTCCATGATGATTTCCCAACTGTAGGCTGATGATTTGTTGATCTTTCAGTTACAGAAAAGTTCGATATACAGTACTTCCTTTTTATCATACAGTCTGCATGCTAAGTACCGTTCTACTGATGTCTATGAAAGGTGACAGGTCACTGGAACAGGGCACAAAGGTTGACCAGCTGCAATAACTGCATAACTGTGCTACTTGATGCTCAAAGATTCTAGTACACAAGCTTTCTGCTAAAGGAACATTTCTAATCTCTATTTCTAAATTCTGGGGGGGTTTTTTTGTAAGGTCCTAACACTTTTACCCCCACTGATCACAAGAACAGGAATCCTGTGTCCCCTTCATATGAATCAAATGACAGTCAAGTCTGCACAGTGCTGCTCCCTTCATCTTTATGTGACTGCTGAAGATAGTCAATGCAAGCCTAAGTCAGTGCAAGCCTAACTTTAATCACAACCAGAGACCTCAGTAGTTGACACTGCGGTATATGGACAGGGGAAAAGGTTACTCTTTTGTCAGTACTACAGAGATGCAGGAAGACACAGCACAGATGTACACTTGTGATCAGTGGGTGTTCCAGTGGTGGCACTGATCAGATTATCTGGTATGCTTGGGATAGATGAGAAGCTTAAAGGTAGTCTACCACCTCCCACCAAGCATATTCAGCTCTCACCACTACATTACAGTGATGAGCAATATACCTCTGTTATGTATGTCACATTTGTAAACTTGGAGAAAACCAACTTTGAAGTCTTATACAAAGAAGGCAACTGGTGCACTTGGGGCGAGCCTTTAGCCCTGAACACACTGCTATTTCTGTTCAAGTAGGATGGGGATGCATCAACCGTACAGGATGGAGCAGACAGGACATGGTTGTTTTTCTCCAAACCTATATGTATTATGAAAGGTATGTTTATCACTATAATGTGCTCTGTAACATGCTGGTGACAGTGAAATATGCTTCAGTTACATGTTAGACCCCCTTTTAAAACTTGGTAGTTTAAGGTATTTTAATCTCACATACAAAAGAAATTTTTGAACGCGAACAGTATCAAACATATAATAACAGAATTATTGTACATTTGGATTGGAATAGAATTATTTTTCAGTTGATCTAAAGTTTCCATCTAGAGAGGAACCTGTCATAGGCTTCGAAGGAACTGCTATACATGAATTTTTACTAACTGCTTTTTTCCCACAGATCCCTTTTATGATGTCTTTAAGAGATGGAGAATGTGTCTCCACAACTGAACTACTTTCCGTGACAGATTTTTAGTTCCATCATATATTGTCCATCAGTCATTATATCTGAGAAGACCACCCACTAGAAGACCACTTTTCAATGTTATTTTGTATGGTTGACTCAAAGATGTTTTACTGTATATGTTTTAAGCCTATGAAATGCGGACAATTGTAAGATTTATGTAAAGCTTTACTTCCAATTGATGACCAAAATATATGAGAGTGAAAACAAAAACATTTATCAAGTTGGGACTGTACGTACCAACCACAAATGTGAAACATCTACCAAAAAAATTTGATTTCTTAGCTTTTCAAGGGATAAACCATTCATTACATATTGTTCATGTTACAAATCACTTATTACATACAGTATTACAGCAAATTAATCAAATAATAATAATAATAATGATGATGATGATGATGAAAAAACTACTACATAGCCTCAGAAAAGTTTCTCAGTATTTGACTTCCTCGGTGGGCCTGAGGAACAGAATAATTTTGATCCTCACTCTTTAAGTAATTCCTTTTCTATTCTTGTTCATGCATATTCAAAGATCATTAAGAATATTTAGTGCTGTCCACATTCAGCAGTTCGCATAACTTGACGTAAGACTCTGTTTCTCCAGCAGTTTTATGGAATAGTCCATTGCTGTGATATACCGGATGACACAAGGGTTATATTGTATACAACTTTCCTACTGTATTGTTGTGGGAAAAAAAAGATAAAACTTCCATGTCTTTAAAGATTGTGAAAACAATGGAATTTCAGAGCTTGGGAGCGAATGCTAAAGACAGATGTGGTCCATGTTTACAAAGACGGCCATTCAGTGCAAGCCTAACTTTAATCACAACCAGAGACCTCAGTAGTTGACACTGCGGTATATGGACAGGGGACAAAGGTTAAGGCAAATGCCTCACGGTCAACACATTTTAATCTATTAAACAATAGTTATCTTTAATTTTAGCTGTTAACAGAGTCAAATGCAGGTACTTCATCAATAGCTAGCTATGCAAAAACCAGAATGAGGTTAAAAGGTGAAAGTTGCTTTTTTTCTGCTCAATGTTAATCTTTACATTAGCAAAGAGAATGACTTAAAATCATTTAGAAGATATTTTCTTAGCAAATACAGGTATCTGGGATGCAATTTAGTGAATTAAAAGCAGGGTGATCTTTATAAAGCAGCATTAATTAATATCAATGTTTCATGTACGCCAAATTTTATTTAAGGTTAAGGAGGGTTATATTTTAGCAGGGTAGCATGGTAGATCTAAAAGTAATAATGACTAATATACAGTGTATAAAAAACAAAAAAAACTTTGCAAGTCTTCAGTAGGTGATACCTTTTTTAATGGCTAACTCATAATGATGACAGAATATGACGTTTCGAAGCTTTCCTCTGAGCTTCTTCTTCAGATATAACTAAAAGACACTTTCTAGAGGCTGCATATTTATGTACAACAGGACACAGGGCTAGAATTACAGAATTCCTGTAATTCTAGCCCTGTGTCCTGTTGTACATAAATATGCAGCCTCTAGAAAGTGTCTTTTAGTTATATCTGAAGAAGAAGCTCAGAGGAAAGCTTCGAAACGTCATATTCTGTCATCATTATGAGTTAGCCATTAAAAAAGGTATCACCTACTGAAGACTTGCAAAGTTTTTTTTGTTTTTTATATTTTATAACCACTGGCTAACACGGTACCAAAACAAACATTTTCCTTTTAATATACAGTGGAATTAGTGAATACAATTTGAATGTATTATTTTTGCACACTTGTACACTTTACAGGAATTCTATCATTGAGAAAATTCATTTTTAACTAAGCATATATTTGATTAGAAAGGCTATTCCAGACATACCTTTTATTTGTTAATCCTCTCAGCCATTTTTGAATTAGCCCGCTAGTTAACAACTAGAAGGTATGTCTGGAATAGCCTTTCTATGCAAATATATGCTTAGTTAAAAATGAGTTTTCCCAATGATAGAATTCCTTTAAAGGAATACTAAATATAAATACATATTCCAGCAATTCCTCCCTTAATCTACTTCTTTTCTTTCATTCTATTTTGTTTCATATCGCAAATAAATCTAGGAAATATACAAAGAAATCTATTACATCAATTTTTATGTGGCTTACTGAATGGACTTTACTTCTGCATGCATGGTAAAGGTACCACTCCTCTAAATAAGAACCCTCTGGCAATAAGCTGATTGAAACTTTATTAGGGACCGCCCTGTCTAAGAAAGGTCTCATGGACTGTAGAGCCCCTTGTTTGTTAGCGAGGAGCTTGCCCCCCTCCACCTGTGCTGTCAGGTGATCGGACAGTTCCTTATGTACAGCTCAGGGTATAATGTAAGACTGCGGCTTATCCTTGCTGTACCTCAATTCCCTCCCCTCCTTTTGGGTAGCTGCAGTAGTCTCTTTGGGGGATATAACTAGTCTGTCTGGTCCCATTTCTTCCATTTTCCTGCTCCTGCACAGCAGGCTTCCCTTCCCTTTTTTATGAGCTTAGGAAAGTTGTGAGTATTGTCCTGATTCTCTTGTTCTTTCTAGTACTAAGTTGATTTCCTTCAAGTCACAGCTGGCAGTTTGTGGAAGATGAGGAGACTGGCATACCCCGTCACACCTTACCTGATTGATTAGCATTGAATGACGTACATGTTTACAAGTTTATGACGTATGTTATGTCGCCATTGTTCAATTATGTTAAAGTAAATAATTAATTGATAAAGCTGTGGCTGACCACTGTCCACCTAAAAGTTAATTCCCGTGCCTTGTATGCCTTATTGGGAGGGGGCCTTATGGTGACCGTGTGGGTTCTTTGTATCTGCAGTCCTGAAAAATCAGAAGTTCACACAACTCCTCCAGAGCAGGAGCTCCTTTATTGGAGCTTCTCTACAGTAAAAGGGGGTACCTATTGAAAAGACCCCACCTTATAGTGTCCTTGTGCATTGATGGGATGACCCTGATAGGAGAGCCAGAAAGTGTTTAGATGCTTTAATATGTATATTGCTGCTCTGACTTAGGCTTCATAAACATAACTGTTTTTGCAAACCTAGTTCAAAGTAGAGTGTCTTCTGTGTCCGTGTGTCCATCTGAATAGGACATGCTCTAAAAATAACAGAATGGAACACTTGAAGACACTTGAATGCATACTCGGCCTTAGAGCTTCTTTGAATGTTTACTGAAATAATCTTACTATATGCTATGGATAAATAACCATGTCAAATGTCTCCTGCTGCAAGCACAAGTAAATCTATCCAAGTATAGGTATACAACAGTGAATTCAAATATCCTATATGCTCACATATTGACCATTTTTACTACATACGTTTCTGTAGGAACCATTATTTTTTCTATAGTTGTCTAAAACAAAAAGTGAAGAATGAAAGTAAATAACTAGTGACACATATAACACACAAAATCCATACACATGTCCCAGTGTACCAGCAGATCACGTTATAACCAGAGTAAATATGGGTCACCTAGCATAGACCTTTTACCCTGGGAAAAAGGAATGGCTGTAGACTTTCACTCAAACCCATAGGCCTCAACACACTAGAGGCCATTGTTTGTATATCTGTCAATCTGTCAGCACCTCCCCATGCATCACACAAACATGGCATAATAACAATGATTAAGCCCCAGAAACATGGAGACAGCGAAATGGTTCTCAGATACCTGACTCCTACAAGCTGTGGAACACAACAGCAATGCTATGGGAGTTTAATTAAAGAGGGAAATCATTTCCTAATTATAGTCATCTACAAAGTGCTTCAGATTTGACAAATTGAGAGGAAAATTACCCTGAACAAAAACTACTGTAAAATATAAACAAACAACACATTTATCCTCTGATTTCAGCCAGGAATCCAAGCCATTAATCAAAGGTCAGAATTCATTTTACGCTTTATTCAGTTCATAAAGTGCAGATTATTTCCACTATACAGCTGCAATACCACTTCCATATAATGTAACCTACTACACGCCATTCACTGGTCATATCAGAAAACGTTCTGCCTCCGGTATATGAGGACGCTGACACTGAAAGGATTAATGCCCACAATCGGATAGTAAACCAGCCGAAGGATTATTATCAGGAAAAGTGATTTTTTTTTTCAGACGATAAATGTCTGGTAACCATTCACATTCATGCCTCCATACAATAACATGCACATCCATCTGAGCTGTACAGTAATGGGGGGATTAGGGGAAATTACTAACCCAAATGTTGGTTCTACACCTCCAAACTAAAACATCATTATTAACTGTTTATATACTTAAACACAGAGACATTCCTATATCAGATCTAGAAAACCTTTACCTCACCTTAAACTATGAGACAATGAATTCTAGATCCTAAATTGTGATTTGGAAAAGTATGTGTACAATATTTTTTATTAGGATCCTATAGTTGAAGCACTTTAGATATATTATTAATAACATTTGAAGCTTAAAAACACCCGAACCCCAATACCTTATTCATATAATGTCATAGGGATGCAAGAAGCTGAGTACTTGTTTGTTCATAGAGAAAACCCCATGGTCACCAGTAACATTGTATTAGTGCTTTACATATAAAACATAATTTAACATAACATAATTTGCATTATTCATTACCCTTAAGAGCCATTATTTAGGTATTTATTAGAGATGAGCGAGTAGTATTCGATTGAGTAGGTATTCGATAGAATACTACGGTATTTGAAATACTCGTACTCGGTCAAATGCCACACGGTAGACGCAGTAAAAATTCGATTCCCCTCCCACCTTCACTGGCACTTCTTTTTACACCAATAACTATGCAGGGAAGGTGGAACAGAAACTAGGACAACGCAGGCATAAAAAAAAATGTATACAGTAGAGATGAGCGAGTAGTGAAATATTTTAAAATTCGAAATTCGATTCGAGTAGACCTCAATATTCAACTATTCGATCAAATACTACTCGCTCATCTCTAGTATTTATGGACCACATTTGTTGCCTGACCTGAAGGCACTTCTAAGACAACTCTACAGTGTTAGGATCTTACCAAACAGCTCGATATTCTCAACCTTCTTGATATCTATGCCTATATACTTGGGAATGTGGGATATTGGGGTCACCTGAATTTACAAGTTTTAAGCAGTATTTTTAAGCTTCCAATTAAGTACTATACATTTTGAGTAAGCTCCTTACAGTCATACAAGTAAATTATGTGTAAAAGTTTCTACCTTTCCTTAATGTACTTTATAAATGATAAACCTTATTTATGCCATCCCGGAGACTTATGTGACCAATTACATGTGAAATACCGTTACCCAATATTTACAACTATTAAAACCACCAGGCTGACTTCCCAAGCAGCCTCATCAAGAACTTATTCATCTCTATTACGTGTCATCTTCGGCTACTGACCAGCTTGAACCCATTTTTGGTCAATTAAGTCTAAAAATAAAGCCAACTTGTGCGGAATTATTTGTACTAGTGATAATAATTGTCTGGATTGGTTCACTGACATTTATACACTCACATCTGTAGTTTACTGCGTACTTAAATAGTAACACAAGATGCTGATCTTCCGCCATAAAGAAGTCAAGCCAGTGCTAAACACGCTCTTACATTTTTATTCTTTCAAACTTACATTAACCTTTCTGCAATTTTTCCTTACATAAGGGTAAAATATATCTGTGCTTGCTTATATACTGGCTTATGCAGAATTTAAAAAGTAGATCTCAGTAGGACAGAAGACAAGGTGGGGCATCTGAACCCTCTATAGAAGTTGAGTAGAAGTGACTAGTTGGATGGATGTAGCACACGCTACATGTACGGGCTTGCACAGAGTTTTTTGACAGCCGATTTTAACGCGGAACCTGTCTGACTAGCTAGTAACAGAAAAAAGAAGCGACGTGCCGCTTCTTCCCGCAGATTCCACAGCTGACTCAGCCGCGACGTCTGCAGGACGAGGCTCCTTCCCAATTAGGCCCATTCATTTGGGCCTAATCCGGAGCGGAATGCCATGACAGGAAGCTGGTGCATTGCATCGGCATTCCATCGCGGCTAGGCGTGCGGAATCGATTTTCCGCCATGTGAACATACCCTAAGAAAGCAATACTGAGCATTGTCATTGATTCATCATTGATTTGTAGGACGCTATGCCTGCGATGTCGATTAATCTAGTAGGGCCTCTGTATAAAATTATATAATAATAAAAAATATATTTAAAAACTCTTTAAAAGCAACATTTCACAAGATCTTCAGCCACTACATCAAAGCATCATGTTATTATACTGCTAGGCAATAGTTTTATGCCCCCCAGAAACAAAGATAAAAAATAACCTTTATTAGATACATTAAAATAAACCCACTTGGTTAAAAAGGACGGTTGTTAGCCTCCAAAAAAGCCCAATGTGAACAATGAATCCACCTGCTGATATTAAACAGCCCCTACTAAAGTGGTATATAAACCTCTACAGAGTCTGGGGGTTATCTCTGTAGAGGTTTATATACCACTTTAGTAGGGGCTGTTTAATATCAGCAGGTGGATTCATTGTTCACATTGGGCTTTTTTGGAGGCTAACAACCGTCCTTTTTAACCAAGTGGGTTTATTTTAATTTATCTAATAAAGGTTATTTTTTATCTTTGTTTCTGGGGGGCATCTATTTTTGGAGTCTAAATTAATTCTGGTTGCTCTAGATCCATTGAGTTATTGCAATAGTTTTATGCCTGTCAAAATTGTCAGCTTTAGTATTACTAAGTAGAGCGTAAACTACAGCATGCGCTATACTTACAAGAGAAAAGTCATGGGGGCAGTCACTGACTGGCACAGGTTGGCATATATTTTTATAAGCCAACTTTTAAGCAAACAGCACATGCACAACGTACAGAAGTCAGTACGCCCTGCTTCATTGTGTATGTGCCTACTGGAGCCACCTTGTGATAGCATTTACCTGCCTGGGCAACGTCAGTCCAAGCGAGGACTGCATGAACTCAGGGAACAGTGACTGCCTATAAAATATATACTTGTGAAATAATCATTCATTATTCATAATCAAGGTAATAAAAGTTCAACTAATTGTTATATTGATTTGGGTCATAATCGCCCAGCCCTAATGTATGGTTTAGACGGCTTTCCAGAAATCTGATTTTATAGATTCAAGATTTGTTCCTTAGTATAAGCTATAAGAACTCACTTTCATTAGAGAATTGATCATAAGAAAAAAGCAATAGGAGATAAACTATAGATGCTATAGAGCAGACATTTTATGGATTTATGGATTGCCACAAATACAGGGTATTTTGAAAGGCTCCGTATCTAACATACTAATCACTATATAAAGAGACAGCTAGAACACCCTGTATATTACCTTGTATATTGTGTTTCATTCTCCCTTTAGAGCTACAACATGGCCACTTTATTAGAGACACCTCCGTTTTCACAACTACAGCTTCCCTGCATGGAAATTAGACATTATACTCTGATGTGTAACACGTTTTCAGTGGTTCAGTTTCAATGAGAATCCCCATTAGAATGGGAAAATGGGGCACAGGCTGTGCCATCGCATAAACGGCAGTCGAATACAATGCTTGTGCTCCAACTATGCAGTCCATCTGCACAACTTTTCATTCCCAAGCAGGTAGGGGCAATAACAACAGATGACCAGTTCAAGTGCCACTGCTATCTAAGGGAAACTGTTAGTCAAGACAACAGTGGGCAAAAGAGAGCAAAAGTTGTGTTTCTGACTATTGAAAAAACTCAGCTTGGTCAGATAAATCTGGATTTCTGTTGCACAATGCTAATGCTGAAGGGAGGGTCAGAACAAGGAGCAAACAGCAAAAACTGAAGACCCTTCCTGTCGGGTGTGAGCAGTTCAGACTACAGGAGGTGGCACAATGGTGCTGGAGGGAATGTTTCCTTTAGATCAGGGGTGCTCACACTTTTTGAGAATGTGAGCTACTTTAGAAACTGACCAAGGTATAAGATCTACTACCCACTTCTTGTGGGCGGGGCGTGGCCTGTGGGCGGGGCAGAGCGTGAGAGCAGGAGACAGCTCTCCGGTGTCTGCTTGTTCACAAAGCAGGCTGAGAATCATCTCCGGACACTAGCAGGCGGGGCCGCCGCAGCCCTGACTGCGAACGAGTGCAAGGCCCCGGCCTTCCAGTGTCTGGAGATGATTCTCAGCCTGCGCTGTCAACAAGCAGACACCGATCCCACGATCGACCCATACGTCCTTCGCGATCGACCGGTAGATCATGATCGACATATTGGGCACCCCTGCTTTAGATGATACCTCTGTAGGCCACATCAAATATAGATGGTTCTGAAGGCAAAAAGAGATGCAGCATACTGCTAGATGGCTGTCTGTAATAAAGTGGCCATTTGGTGTATACTGACTATCAGTAGTTACATTATTGAATACAACTTTTATTGAAACAGTGGCACATAATGGGAAGTCGGTATTCGGAGAGACAAGAAACATACAGTTTAAAAGGTGGGAACAGAAACCTGATCCATTTTCCTGATTCTTTAGGAAATCAGGTCTTCCCATCAACTGCAAGAAAAATGCTGCGTCTTCAGCCATTAAATGGCAGCAAAAACAAATTCTTCTCCAAGAACTGAGACAATGTACAAAACAGATTTTACAGTTTTGATATAACACAGACTTGCAAGCAAATGTAGAAGAGATCTGGGGGTATCTGCTGAAATATTGTAGACAGCGTTCAATATTTTGTTTTCCTATAATGTAGACACTGCGGGCGATGCACTTTAGTACATACTTCATGGAGTATGTAACTGATTGTATTCCCAGATTTTGTTTAGGCGCACCTGTCAGGTCTTGGTAATGCTAGAAATAAATGCTGAGCACTATACCAACTGCATTTGCTGTATCTCATCTGAAAAGTTATTCATTAGGTGTACTAAGGTAATCTGTAGTAAGAGTTGCAGCAAAATGTCTTAAAGGAACTCTTATCATAAAAAGTTTATCAAAGATATTTCTGCCCTAAAACTTTTAATGACCTATTCTAAAGAAATGTGGGGGTCTGGCAATTTGATAAATCTGTTCCAGATCGGTTCAGTATATGGTGGGTACATATCTGAAATAGTCTGGATCCCATAAGTTTAATTTCTTGGGTGCCATGGTCAATAGAGACCACGGCATCTGAGTAGTTATACAGAACAGGGGGCTTCCTATGTCCACTGTTTATCCCCCTTACCCAATAACAAAGTTAAGGAGTGCTAAGTGTTTTCCATGGTGACTGTCAGCAGGGTGTAATAGACAGCAGTCTACAATACTGCAGTACTGCACAAGTGACCAAGTGATCAGATATTCAGGTTTTTAGGGGGACAAACAGTTAAAGTTTTTAAAATATAAAAAACACAAATATTAAAAATTTCAAACATTCCTTTTTCCATTTCACACATAATACTAGTCAAACAATAAAAATAAATGTAATAGGTACCACCACAAGCAAATATTTCCAGATTATTAAAATGTTGAAATATTCATCTCACATGAAGAACACCAATATGGAAAAAAGACTCATAATTAGAGATGAGCGAACACTATTCGAAACAGCCGTTTCGAATAGCACATTCCCATAGAAATGAATGGACGTAGGCGGCACGCTGGGGGTTAAGCAGCCGGCTGGCAGCAAAGTTTGCATGCCGGCCGCTTCCATTCATTTCTATGTGAGCGTGCTATTCGAAACGGCCATTTCGAATAGTGTTCGCTCATCTCTACTCATAATCACTTCACATCCAAAAAAAAAAAAAAAAAAAGTAATAAAAAATGATCAAAAAAGCTTAACATTCAAAAAAAGCACACAAATCCATAGAAGGAAATATAAAAAGTTCTTGGCCCGTTCTATAAATATGGCAACACAAAGCAGTTTTTTCAACTTTTTGAAGCTAGTGCATATCAAAAACTATATATAGGCAAATGTACAGACCCAAAGAATAAAGTCAACATGCCATTTTGACCACAGTGAATGCTGTAAAAATAAAAAAAAATAAAAAAAAATTGTTTCCCATTACACCTCACAAATATTTTATTTTTTACAGTTGATTATATAGAACATTTATTTGTAGCATTAAAAATACAAGATGTCCAACAAAAACATGCCCTCAGACAAGTCTTAAAGCTAGTTGTTACAGCTACTTGTCAACAGAAAAATAAAACTGTTAATACTCATAGGCTAGGTTCACATCAGCGCTTGGGTTCCCATTCAGGAGATCTGCTTGGGGACCCCCTCGAACCGAAACCTAATCCGTATAAAATAGTGGTTACCTTAGGAAACCTGAAAACCACTTACAGTATAATGGATTCTGCATGGTTTCCGTTCAGTTTTCGCCTGAAGAGGGCAAAAGATATGGAGAGGGGAATGGAATCCCCGTAGGGAGACTGGGCGCAGATGTGAAGTGAGCCTTAGAAGGTTATGACGCAAAAATTGAAACTTGACTGTGTTGAGATGCAATGAAATAAATGGTCCTCCTTGATAGATCCCCTTTAACTTTACGGCTTTCCTGACACCAGCAGGGTAATCTGGTGCTCATAGGTTTAGTGAATGGATACAAGTTACAGATAAACTGCAACACAAACAGATTCTAAAAAAGCAGCCACCAGAATTACGGCTTACCTTGTAAGAGAATACAGAAAATGCTATGGATCTTAAATATCTACTACTAAATTACTAAACTTTTGTGCAGCTTTTAACTGTTACAGGATTTTCTATGCTATAACTTTTACCTTTTATAAAATGACTTTTCAGGGGAGTCATTTCTGTGTCTTCATGGAATTGACTGTCGATATGAAAATGACCCTTGGCTGCTCATGCCTTGTTTTATTTTCCATATGTTTTACTTTATAACTAATCCTCCACAGGATATACAGATTAAGAATCTTACAATTACCTTTAGGATAAAATACCTGAATAACCACTGCACTTATTTTGTATTCACTAACTTAATAATATAATGTGACAATGTTTTCCGCATGAGACGTTACAAAACAAACCCTTAGGCGACGGGAAAATTGCGTTATTTTCGTCTGGTTCATAAACATCTCTAATCACTTCTGATAAGAACAGTTTTATGCAGTTATGATACTTAACTATACACTCACACATTTTGACTTATTGCAATTTCAGTAAACAAAACTTACATTTATGATATATACGGTTTATGTCCACATTTAATATATACAAATATAAAGGCTTGAGTTGAGGGTAGAACATTCAACAATACCGACAGCCAATTTCAAAGCTACATAGAGTGCCACATACTGTACAATTCAATGTTCTCCTCGATCCTGAAAATGTATGTGATGCGTATTGTGTGTGATTGTATGTGATGAATCCCCATCAATGGGTTTCAGAGTTTTACAAGTAACTTTTTCAGGTACTACACTAAGGCTAAGGTCCTATGTAGCAAAACAGAGCTAAAAAAACTATCTGAAAAAAGTCAGCGAAAATGCATTGCTTCATTTTGCCGCAGGAATTTTTAATTCGGGTTTTTGCTGCATTTTTTTCTCTGCTGTTTTACTTCACCTATTAAATCAATAGGGAAAATGCTTGCAATTCTGCAGCTAAAATAAACATGATGCATTCAATAAAAACAAGCTTTTATGCAGCTTGCAGCGCTTTCTTCCCACAATGAATTGATGAAATTAACCAAAATCATATTCACTTTTCTGGTACTTTAAAATACAAAGGATAAATTGGGCTTAACCCCTTCCCGCCGATGGCATTTTTTGACTTCCTGACCAAGCTCGATTTTTCAAAACTGAAATGTGTCACTTTATGTGGCAATAACTTTGGAATGCTTTAACTTACCAAAGTGATTTTGAGATTGTTTTTTCGTAACACATTATACTTAATGTTAGTAGTAAATTTTGGTTGATATGTTTTGTGTTTAATTATGAAAAAATAGGAAATTTGGGGGAAATTTTGAAAAATATGCATTTTATAAAGTTTGAAATGATGTGCATTGCATACAGATAGTCAGACCACCAAAATTATATCCTAAATCTTATATCCCAGATCTCTGCTTTATGTCGGCATCAAACTTTAGTCACCCTTTTATTTTTTTACGTACATTAGAAGGTTTACAAGTGAAACAACAATATTCAAAATTTTCAAGAAATTTTCAAGGGACTAATCCAGTTATGAAGGGGTTTTTAAAGACCCTTGTATTAAAAATCCCCATAAATCACCCCATTTTCAAAGCTACACCCCTTAAATAAGCCAAAACAACCTATACCTAGTATTTTAACCCTATATGAGAGCTTGGTTTTTGCGGTATTAGATGTACTTTTCAATGCCACCATTTTGGGGCCTGTAACTTATTGACTACATTTTATTAACTCTTACTGGGTGGGATGTAAAAGGAAACATCAACTCTGGCATTGCTTTTTATCATTTATTTTTTTCCCGTGCAGTGTACAGCATAAGTAACGTGTTAATTTTATTCTGCGGATCGGTACGGTTACGGTGATACCTCATTTATATTATTTTTTAATGCGTTGCTATTTCTGCAGAATAAAATTCAATTGAGGGAAAAAAAATCAATTATTTTTGCATCGCCATCTTCTGAAAGGCATAACATTTTTATTTTTCGGTAGACAGAGCTGGTTGAGGGCTTATTTTTTGCGGGATGACCTCTGCTTTTTATTGGTACCATTTTGGTTTTCATCTGACCATTTGATTACTTTTTATTGAACATTTTGTAAGGGAAAGGTGGTGAATAATCATTATTTTGTGCGGTTTTCTAAGTTTTTTTATGATGTTCGCCATTCGGGTTAAATAATGTTTTCATTTTATTGTTCAGGTTATTATGGACGCAGTGATACCAAATATGTAATGTTTTTTTCTATTTTTCTTTATTATACATAATAAAACATTTTATATGGGGAAAAGGGGATTGGGGGGGGCTTTATTTATTTCTAATTTATTTTAAACTTATTTAAACTTTTTTATTTTTACTTTTTTATCACTTTTTTTTCTGTCCCCATGGGGGATTGAAGCAGATCTGCTGATCCCTGTTTCACTAGATGTACGCTGCAATACACGTTACACGTGTATTGCAGTGCAGAGGAAGCTGTCAGCCTGTGTAGACGCACGGGGCTGACAGCTTCCTTTTTGGCAGGATCAACTAGGTACGTATAGTGTGTGCAGCGCCGTACTATTACGGCGGATGTCGGGAAGGGGTTAAAGGGGTTCTCCCATCTCAGCCTTTTAGCCAAGCTGCCTGCGGTGTCTGTTTTTCACTTCCTGTATTTCTCCTCCCTCCCCTCCCTCTTGCTGAAAGGGACAAACAACACTTTAGTTAATCTGCAGATTCTTGTAGAGAATGGACTCATTGTTATCTGTGTGTTTACATATCAGCAAACTGTAATTACCTGAACTATTATCACTTGTCCTATCTCCCAGGTCCATGGTTATAGCAATGCAGTGTAAACAATGGAAGGAATAAATTCACATAGAAGGCAAACAAAGCAGAATTTCTAAAGCAATACATTTAGAAAAAGGCTTTAATTTACATAAGCTACCAGTATAGATAGGATCCTTGAGATGGGACAACTTTTTTAAGTGACTACTCAAGTAGGATGGATGATATCATAGCGGTGAGAAGTGGCACTGCATGAGTTGGCAAAAGCAGGAGATGGTAGGGTTCTGAGCACCAAGAGTAGTGCTCCAGGAGCTGAAGGCCCTGCATAACAGTTCAAAGTTGTATTCTCCAAATCTACAAAGCTTACAAACATATGATGTATGATGTTTATCACTGTAATGTGCTTTGTAACATGGTGGGAACAGCTGAGTATGCTCGGTGGAGGTGAATGGCTCCCTTTAATGTTAATTTATTAAAGAGAACCTGTCACCATAAAAATGCTGTGTAATCTGCAGACATCAGGTTATAGAGCAGGCTAAACAGAGCAGATTGATAAATAGTTTTGTTGTAAAAGATTCAGTACAACTTGTCATGTATCCATGTTTGTTCTCTCTATGCTTAGAAGGAGAAGTTGAGTCCAGGGTGCGCTCCAAATAGTGACTGTCAGCACTCTTTATATGCAGTCATAGAGGGGCCTGTCATTCACTATCGAGACCACCCCCGTGAACTCAATTACCCCTTCTAAGCGTAGGTACAGAGACATAAATGGATAAACCACAGATTATACTGAATTTTTTTCCCACTAAATATATATCAATCTGCACAGCTTAGCCTGCTCTATACCATTATCTCTGCAGATTACACAGTCAAAAGTTTCCTTTAAGGAAACGTGGGACTTGCACACCATAGACTATACAATCAAACAACTAAAGCACCATAGCATGGTACTGAGAAATCCTTTTTATTAAGAACTGTTACAAAAAGTAGATCCTAAACTCTACCACAAGTAAGGTCAAGTGTTTAACCCTAGGATGACTGGGTTGACTATGTAATCCGGCGAGCTCCTGCAATTCCTTTTGTACGCTGCTCGATCTCCAACCCTGAATCAATTTAAGTGTTGACATCCAATTTATTTACATGGAATTTCTTCCCTTACAGACATGTGTTTTATCTGAAGTCAAGATGTTTCGAATTGCAACAATCATCTGGAAATGTTTCAAGATTGTTCTGCATCAATGCATAATGTTCAATGCGCCAGCTCCAGTCATAGCAAACTTTGCCCAAACACTTAATATTACATGTCCCATTCACACAAAGTTAAACATGGCTTTCTAGTTATTCTGAGCATCACATTTCACCTCAAAGATCTTCTTTCACAATTTTCTATCCTAAGACACCGTTTATTTTACACATCAGAAATGCTGCCTCCGGCCACCAGTTCAGTAAATGTTACAAGACAAAAAGGCTCTTATAGTTAAAGGAAAACCTTCAGTACTGAGGAAAGTACAACTGAAAATCTGTTTGCACTTGTCTGTTTCATTCATTCAATAGCAGGCAGCATATGGAGTGCAGTATTAGACCAACAACCTCATATATATGGGGACCTGAAGACTAAATTCATAGGCAGATAGATGTCAGCACGGTGGCTCAGTGGGTAGCATTGTAGCACTGGAGTCCTGTGTTCGAATCCTGCCAAAGACAACATCTGAAAGGAGTTTGTATGTTCTCCCTGTTTTTGTGTGGGTTTCCTCCCACACTCCAAAGACATACTGATAGGGAATGTAGATCATGGGCCCTACGTGGGAAGTGACTAACAATGTATGTAAAATGCTGCGGAATATGATGGCGCTATGCAAGTAAGTAAAGGGTAAGAGCAATGTTGGGCAGCCACAGTATCCAATATACATGTGTGCCACAAGTAGACTAGCAGGATGTTGAAACTGTGCATTAACCTATACTGAGAAATCAGATGGAAAAGAAGGAATAGCCCAGGCTTTGGTCAGGACACTGACTCAAATTCCTCCTCCAAAAAATGCCTCACCATACAGTCCTATTATGAGTAGAGATGAGCGAACACTGTTCGGATCAGCCGATCCGAACAGCACGTTCCCATAGAAATGAATGGAAGCACCACAGGTCACAGGTGCTTCCATTCATTTCTATGGGAGCGTGCTGTTCGGATCAGCTGATCCAAACAGTGTTCGCTCATCTCTAATTATGAGGTGTTTTTAGGAGGCGGAATTTGACCAAATTCCTGACCAAAAAACTCTGTGTGAATGCAGCCTAACTCAGGCTGTATAAAACTGGCCATTTAGTCTACAGGAATATGGTATATTCAAACAATAAAATTTCAATCAAAGAATAAAGTCTGAATGTAATTTTTAGAAATGGTGAAATAACTGCTGCTATAAATCCCTATAGGTAAGACATAGGATAGAGGATACATCCCTCCATTGCTGGCTGAATGTAGGCATGTCTCTTGGTGAATGACCTCTGGTGCTCCCACTGAAGTGAATGGGAGTGCAGATTTAGCTATACTCCAGGTATCATAACTCCATCCAATCTGGTTGTGTTCACTCTGAATGCAGAATAGAGGAGATGGGTGAACACTCCTCATTCTCAGGATCGGTGGGGGTCTCATTGGTCAGACTCCCACCAATCAGCTATTTATGTTACATGTTTTTGTTTCCTGGAGCGATAAATTCTAATATTGTGGTATTTTCTAACTATAAAGCAAAAGCCATTAAACTGTAGTTGATACCAGTTGCAGGGAATAGGAAGTAAGCATTGTCTGATCAGATTTATATCTTTGCCTTGTGTATATACAGTATTAACACAAGGTGCCAAGACTTGTAAGCAATAAGTAGTGCAGATATCTGGACAATTCCAACTAGCCGTATCCACAAAATGATCTAAAAGAGATCTACGTCATTAATACCACCTACATTATCTATAGGCGTAAATGATATATCTCTCTAGATGACTTATCTCAAAGTTGCTACTACTGACAACTAATGAAGATAGATAGAGACATAAAGATAGCTACACTGTGGGTAAATTGTACAAACATCTTCAAACACTCCTTTTATGATTTATGACACATCAATACACAAATTAGGTGTGACTGTTATAACAACTGTACAATTCTAATGGAGATGGATTTACATCACTCTTGACCTGATAACAAGAAAAGATCATCCATTAGATTGCACTTCACAGAGGCGCTGTTGACATATGAACAGATAATGGCCTTGTCAAACAACTGTAATGGAGGTTCATTGTGCATCCTATGCAAGCTGGAACCTGTGTGCTATGATAGGGCCTGGCTACATTTAGCTTACAATTTCTTAATACTTTTATGTACAATAAAACCAGAGGTAGCTACAACTCCTGTAATGTAGCTATATTTGTTGTTAGAACATCCCCTTCTTGATACACTAGTAAGGAGCCTAGGAAAGGATGAACTGATAATTCTTGTAACATATGACTTACCTCTAAACATATTGTAATACACAATAAACCAGCGTGTTTATTTCCTGGAATTTAACTTGACCGAGTTCACAATTGGATCAAAGCTGCTGCTTAGATCGTAATAGAACTCATTGAATTCCAATGGCTTTAATAAGGGTCCATTATGTTTGAATGTCTTGTATTGGGTACAATAACGTTGCACACTACATAATTCTGCCTGTTAAAAGCGACCTAATAGAGCCAACTGATGGCACAGAAATCACAACATCCCTCTATGTTTACAAAAGACTGAGCAGAATAATATACAGAAACTGCCAATGTGAACATAGCCTTTATCAGCTTTTAATCATGGGGTTTTCTCTTTAAGGTGTCAAGTTGCAGGAGGGTTCTGATGATGTACTACAGTTGGACAGCTGTCATAATTTCCGGGAAATCAGTAGCATGAAGTGTTTTATGTGAAAACAGACAATCATGCAACCAAAATAAGCAGAACTGCTTATTCAGGATGTCCGTAGACTTAACGTGTCTCATATGCTTCCTCGACATATACATTTCATCACCTAAATAAGATCAAGGTGGTTTATACCATTCACGGACATGGTATTAGTAGTTATATTAAGTGCAAATGGTGGCAGACAAATTATAATTCCTTACATACAGTGGCGGCCAAAAGAAAGGCACCATTCCACAAAATGTATTGATTGTCTTGTTCCATTTCTATCCTCTTCTCTCCTGGATGATGAGTATTTGGCAATTTTGCACGTCACGTGACATTTTTCATTCGATTTCGTAGTAGGCGGTATACATATCATCTTAAGGGACTCAATTTATACACATCACATACATTTGACAAAATCCACTGGTGGTGCAGTTTTTTTTGGCCACACTGTACATGGGTAACCGTAATTTCAAGAGCGCTACTACAAAGAACAAGTAGAGAATGGACACACGATGGAGTGGAGGATGGATATGTTGATTTCTTTACAAAAGATACAAATGATTTGCCATGTTTAAGAACCAAATGTACATTGTGCCAAAATATTCTATGATAATGATGTAACACTGGGGTCTGGATTGAAATGACAGTATTCATTCAGTGATTTTAGAAACAAACTCACTGCAGACCACAAGTCCCATCAATCTCAACCTGTCCACCCTTACACAAGGCTGGCTTCTCTTTACATTGTATTTCTATGAATGAATGAAATATGCAGTGTTCAGATGTGCCTGCCTTCATTATGCCTGGTAACCAGCCATGTACTAGGATTTATAGCAGTGTAAGGATTTCTTCTTGTTTTCCTTGAATAATCTCCTTTTAGGAAACTCTTCTGTTAATGGGTCTCCTTCCTATTTTGAAGTCTTAATGTTTTGTTACTTCTCAATCTTCCCGCTTCAGTCAGGTCATTGTCTCCTTTCCAAGCATTCCTCTGTCTTTAAAAAATACTTCCCTCCTGACCTTATTTTAATCCCCTTAATGGAGATATTTACATTCATCATACTGCAAGTATTTCTCCTAAACCTCTTGCAGTTGTTTTAAGCACTGAGCAATGATGGGAGGATTATAGGACCAAAACCAGAGAAAGGTTATTTGTTAAGTGCATGTAAACATTTTGTCTGCTTCCCATTACGTACCGCTTTGTCTTTTCATTTTTTTACTCTACCGCTTAATGTAAAAGAATTGTTGGACATTTTCCTTCCATCCTGTTGGTATTATCCAGTATATACCTAATCACCATATACAAAGACAGATTATTAGACATCACTTTGTACCAATTTCTATCTTTCCAGAACCTATTTAGGCAAATATTTAGGAAAGTATTAGCCCTACCTTATTGAAATGAATTGTGACAAATTAATATTTAAGAATGTGTGTCACTAGATGACTAGCTTTTAACCCCTTCCCGCCGATGGCATTTTTTGATTTTCGTTTTTCGTTTTTGACTCCCATCCTTCTAAACCCCATAACTTTTTTATTTCTCCGCTCCCAGAGCCATATCAGGTCTTAATTTTTGCGGGACAAATTTTTCTTGATGATGCTACCATTAATTATTCTATATAATGTACTGGGCAGCAGGGAAAAAATTCAGAATGGGGTGGATTTGAAGAAAAAATGCATTCTAAACTTTCTTACGGGCTTTGGTTTTACGGCGTTCACTGTGCAGCCAAAATGACATGTCCCCTATATTCTGTGTTTCGGTACGGTTCCAGGGATACCAAATTTATATGGTTTTATTTACATTTTGACCCCTAAAAAAAATTCCAAAACGGTGTTAAAAAATTTTTTTTCTAAAAGTTGCCATATTCCGATGGCCGTAACTTTTTTATACATAGGTGTACGGGGATGCATAGGGCGTCTTTTTTTGCGGGGCCGGGTGTACTTTTTAGTTCTACCATTTTCGGGAAATGTTATTGCTTTGATCACTTTTTATTCAAATTTTTATCAGAATCAAAACAGTGAAAAAACGGCGGTTTGGCACTTTTGACTATTTTTCCTGCTACGGCGTTTACCGAACAGGAAAAATATTTTTATAGATTTGTAGAGCGGGCGATTTCGGACGCGGGGATACCTAACATGTATATGTTTCACAGTTTTTAACTACTTTTATATGTGTTCTAGGGAAAGGGGGGTGATTTGAACTTTTAATACTTTTTATATTTTTTAATATTTTTTTTTACTTTTTTTTTTATTTATTTTTTTGCATTTATTAGACCCCCTAGGGTCTGCAAAAGAGAGAATTTGCAGACCGGCTGGGAGCCTTTAACAAGGCTCCCAACTGTCATGGCAACGGGGGGTCGGCCCTGGAGCATGCTCCAGGAGCCGGCGATCCCTGCCAAAATGGTGGCGCCCATGCGCCGCTGGGAAAATGGCGCCTCCGGCGCCTTTGACAGCAGCGCCGGAGGGGTTAATGCCTCCGATCGGTCCGGGGACCGATCGGAGGCATGAGAGCCGGTTGTCTACTGCTTAAAGCAGTAGACACCCAGCGGCTATGGCGGCCGCCCGGCTCCCGGGCGGTCGCCATAGTTACAGACCCAACATGCGCCGTACTATTACGGCGCATGTCGGGAAGGGGTTAAAAAAACAATATCAATTTAATAACATCACATGTAACAAGATGCCTCTCCTATAATTGTCTCTTTGTGTCCACCTAGCAGTAAATTGCAGCCTGTCAAAGATTTTGAACATATAAAGCAATATTGTATTAATGTCAAATTGAAACTAAGGTAAAGGTAGACACGTTTGAATGTTAGAATCTGTATGTATGAAGAGTAAAGTTTCTTGTTTGTTGCACATGTGTCACATGGCGTCAAATATCATGTTGCTATATGAGGTACTTATCATTTTGCTTTGGAACTACTGGCTTTTCAATGGAAGATAATGTCTGCAAGATATTGTCTGTTACCTGCAAAAGTACTCCGATGACTCTGCAATAGTAGGCCTCATCACAGAAGGAGATCACAGGGAATACAGAGACTTAAACTGGGACTTTGTGGAATGGTGTCAGCGGAACCACCTCAGTATTAATGCTGGGAAGACCCAAGGAGATGGTGGTGGAATTTAGTAAGCGGAGATATGCACCAAAACCAGTGGACATCCAGGGGACGGGCAATAAGATAGTCAACAGCTATAAGTACCTGGGTGTGCTCCTCAATAATAAGCTGTATTGGGCTGATCACTTGGATACGCTGCACAGAAAGGGTCACAGCAGACTCTACTTGCTCAGGAGGCTGAAGGCCTTTGGAGTCCAGGGGGCACTTCTTAGTGACTTTTTCAACTCTGTGGTAGAATCAGCCATATTTTTTTGGAGTGGCCTGCTGGGGGAGTAGCATATCAGCCAGAGACAGAAATAGACTTGACAGGCTGGTTAGATGGGCCAGCTCTGTCCTGGGGAGCCCCCTGGAGCCAGTACAGGTGGTGGGTGACAGAAGGATACTGTCCGTGGTGAACTGCATGCTGGAGAATAACTCCCATCCCATGTATGAGAACGTGATAGCACTAGGCAGTACTGTCAGTGACTGACTGCTTCACCCCAAGTATGAGAAGGAACGCTATCGGAGGTCCTTCCTCCCAAATGCGGTCAGGCTGTAAAATCAACATCAGGCTAAACGGAGATCACTCCTCACAGAGAACTAATATTCTTTCTTGAATGATATTACTGTATTAACCATGCTGCTGTAACACACTGAATTTCCCCATAGTGAATATTCCCCCTATAAAAGGATTATCTTATCTTGTCTTCCCTTAAAGGAGTTTTCCAGGCTAAATAATTAAATTATTAGAATTGGTCATAAATTAAAAACTGGGATGTGCCTAACATTCAGGGCCCTGATCAATCAGATGTCTGTCTGTACAGCATTAGAGTTCCAAAGCTGCTTCAATACTCACCAAGCACAGCGGTGTGGAATACTCACCAAGCACTGTGGAATTAAAGCTCTTCCCTTGAATGGGACTGATCTGTGATAAGCCCATGTACTCAAAGAGTATGATTTCAAATGGACTATCAAACAGAAGCAGCACTCTGGGATCTTCAAATAGCTGATCCGTAGGTGTCCCAGGTGTCAGACCCCACAAATAAAGATAGGTCATCAATTAAATAGGCCCCTTTAATAACATACATTACAAAGCTTCTTATAATAATATATAACACTGATTTATGAAAAAACTATAGATATGCTTGAACTACACACAGACTTTCTGTCATGGCTTTGTTGATATAGCATAGAAACAACTTTGCATTTCCATTACTATTGACATCAGCCAACATGAATGTGTATTCAGTGCCACAGCATTAATAAAGAATGGAACTGAACTGTAAGTAACACTGCATTCCCGCAACTGGAACAACTTATCCACATAAGCACAAAACAGTAAATCTATTCCAAAATGACCATTACCAAACACATAAATATAATAATCTAGACATGTCTGCTCAATGGACAATTCAGCGGAAGAAATGTCTCTCACTGCTTGAGCTGAACAGTAGGAAAGTCCGTGAACAAGAGGATTCTTTCAACTATGTCTGGCAGGGTAGTGCTCGCTAAGACATTTCCAAATATATAAGCATCGAGGGGTGAGAGTTAAACACCATTAAATTAAAATATTTGTGCAATAAAATCTGATGGTTTAAATGCTTCAATGTGTTCCTTGAATATCTTCACATTAAAGTGCAATTTAACAAAAAGCCTCCCGGTTCTCCTCAAGGGCACGTCCCACAAAGATCCTCATTATCGTCATTTTTTGACTTGGAAGCCAAACTAAATAACAAGAAGTAATTTGCCAATTAGGACTTCCTTTTCTTTTCCCTTTATTCCCTAAATACCATGCAGAGGCTTTGCCAGTCAAATACATTTAGCTTCAAAAAGAGCAAGGGTAAGAATGTGATTGGTGGCCCTGCCTAGGCATACTGTCAACAAGCAGTGGGCATGCACACTTCAGGCAAGCAAAGAAGGTCCGTGCCAATTAACAGTAGCACCAGCCCTTCATTCCTCTTATCTCACCCCACAAAACTTCTACTTAGTGATCTGCACCAAAAACTTACAACTATATGATGATCGTGTGATGGTCTTAGCAGACTCCTATCGCTTCACATAATTAACCCTATCTTCCCAGTAATTAACTGTATTATGATCATTTATAGCCTATACGCAGCAGAGGGCTGAGGCTTGCCAAGGACTAGTTGTCACTGGTGATTGGCGCATTTAGATTTTTCGCATAAACAATCATTCTTGCTTCATTAGGCAGACTAAAGTTTAGACAGCGGGCAAACCAGGAGCTTCAGAGATTATTAGGAACAGACAGCACCTGGCACCCGAGCATGAACTCACCAGAATAACCACAGTGAACATTTAAAGTTAAGTGCTCTAGGCAACATGCCCTGGCTTCCCTCTTCTCTGCAGTCCTGTGATCTCGTCTTTATTGTATCCCCAGCTGATGTGAATTCAATCTGCAGTAAAGACCTGCTAATAATTATCCAGATGGTTGGCAGATGATAGATTTCTCATTAATAAAGTGGCCAAGTTAGGACAGGAGGAAAGGTGCAGACACATAAAGGGATTTATTAATAACTCCTCATGGGCAAGCAAAATGAAATGTGTCTTTTGCTCAACAGTTAATGCAAAAGAAATAATTCATAAAGACCAACTAAAGATTTATAATGATTGCTATACATGTGTAGTAGAGAAGGAACCTGCAATATAATTATACATTTTTACTACTTATAAATGATGATAGATAGATAGATAGATAGATAGATAGATAGATAGATAGATAGATAGATGGATAGAGTGGGGAAGTTAGCTCGGTAGAAGCAGTGGTGCAGACCCAAATGGTCAAGACAGGGACACAAAATGTGCAGCAAACTGGTTTATTTATGGGAAAAAAAACAGGAAAATAAATAAACTTTGACTTCAGGCTCAAAATGAGAAAAACAAAATACAGCCTTAACTTCAGGCAAAACAAAATAAAAACCTGCTCGTCTGAGCCACTAGTTAAACGGATAACCTAACTATACGTGTGGCTTACTTTTAGCCACACGAACAAAACAGGAGCAATATTATCTCACCGGACTCAGGCTTACAGGACAGATCCATACACCTCCTTTAACCTCATGGAACTGCACTGCAATGCAAGAGCTTCAGCCTTTTCTGACCCAGTAATGAGCCAAGGATCTACACCTGGGCTGAGGCCTATTCCAGATCCGCCCTGGCCCACAAATATGTCAGAAACCTGGGGCTGATATATCTGGACTACAGCACTCTGCCTGTCACCTTCTCACAATAGATAAATAGAGAGATTGATTGGATATGGAAGTACAACCCCAATTCCAAGAAAAAGTTGGGGCATTGTGTAAAATGAAAATAAAATGATTTGTAACTCAAAAAAACAACAAGAAAACGTGAATGCATGATATAGAAATCTAATATAACTGTATTTTATTCACAACAGTACACAAACCAGAAGCTGAAAGTTATATATTATTCCATTTAATTTGAAATAATAATAATAATAATAATAATAATTTAGAATTGATTTGAATTGGCACAAACACATCTCAAAAATATTGGGAAAATGTTAAGAAAAGGCTGGAAAAGTATGGGGTGTTAAAGGGGATCTATCAGCAAAATCATGCTGATAGAGCCCCACATATGCGTGAATAGCCTTTATAAAGGCTATTCAGGCACCGTAAATGTTATATTAAACTACCCCCTGTTTTAAAATAAAACCCTAAAACAGAATGTGATAAACTTACCCATCGTGCACAGTGGGCAGGCATTCAGGGTCCGCCATCTTCTTCATCCACGCCTCCTCTTCCTCCGATGTCCTCGGGTCCCGTCCTCCTCCGGCGCTCGCGAACTGACATTGCTAAAAAAAATGGCCTGAGCGCATGCGCAGTAGCATGCTGCTTCTACTATGGCTACTCCGCATGCACCCAGGCCATTTTTTTTATAGTAATGTCAGTTCGCGAGCGCCGGAGGAAGACGGGACCCGAGGATATCACAGGAAGAGGAGGCGTGGATGAAGAAGACGGGGGACCCTGAATGCCCGCCCACCGTGCACGATGGGTAAGTTTATGACATTCTGTTTTAGGGTTTTATTTTAAAACGGGGGGATAGTTTAATATAACATTTACGGTGCCTGAATAGCCTTTATAAAGGCTATTCACGCATATGTGGGGCTCTATCAGCATGATTTTGCTGATAGAGCCCCTTTAATGAAAAACAGTTGGAAGTCAATTTTCAACGAAGTCATATGTGTATAAAAAGAGCAAGTTAGAGAAGCAAAGTCTCTCAGGAACAAAGATGGTCAACAATCTGTGAAAAACTGTCTAAAAATTGTGGAACAATTTTATACAAATGTTCCACAACATAAGATTTAAAAAGACATATAATATACCACCATCCATAGTACATAATATGCTGAAAATGTTCAGAGAAGCTGCACAAAGGACAAGGCTGATGGTCAATAACAGATGTTTATAATGTACAAGTACTCAGGATACAATATATTAAAAGGGACATGATCGGAGATGGGCTCAGAAATACTTCAGAAAATATACAGTTACATAGGTAGTTTGATTGAAAAAAATAAAACATATGTCCATCAAGTTAAACCAGGTGATGGGAAATGTTATGATAGTCCATAACCATCAACGCTATCTTTCTCTAAAAAGGCATCTAATCCCTTTTTGAAGCTGTCAGATGTGACTGCTGAGACCAAATCATTTTCTGCTAACAGATGACCCTTTGTCAAGCAAAAGGGAATGAAGTGTCTAAAACTCCTAATACTAAAGCCCCACACTGTAAAAAAAATTGCTGCATTTTACAGTACCTGCAAAGTGAATGAGATTTTGACATTCACAAATTGCACAAAAAAAAATATGCTGCAGAAAATCTGCTTTTAAAAAAAATGCACACGTTTTTGAAAATGACAGCATGTCAATTATGTCTATGAAACCCCTGCCATATTCCCTAAAGGGGAGAAAATCCCCTGATAAAAACTCAATGGAAAAACTGCAGGACAAATCATGTTGCGTTTTTGCTGCATTTTGCTACATGGGGCCACTTTTACAGTTCGAGCAAATTGGATAGGATTCTAGTGAATCCCATCCCCACTTTGTGGAAAAATTTTAGAAATCGCAGCATGTCAATTATACTTACAAAAACACTGGGAGTTTCCCTATAGGTATAAGAAAAGCAGAAAACCTCTGTGGACTTTCTGTGAAAAGCAATGTGGGAAAAATCATGGTGTTGCCGTCATAATTTTCTTCAATACCTGATCAGCTGGTAGCTGATTATTAATTATTGACTTAAGTTTTATTAGCAGCACAATTTGAATAAGAATTCTGGCTCTTCTTGATCAATAAATCACCAGTATCCAAAAAAATTGTAATAATTAATTAATTAAAGGAAAAGCAGTGGTCAACCATCTATTGTGACAGACTCCCATTATGGAGTCAACAACTATATTATCCAAGTCTGTGCTGATTCAAGGCTTTGGAAAGTGTAAAAGACATAATGAAAATTGAATATTTACACATTGGACTTCCGTTAACTAATATTTCCATCACTTTCATAGATTCCATAGTAAATCAGAATTTTAAAGAAAAGCATACTGAAAATCAGGATATTGGAGAAGATAAGATATATATATATATATATATATATATATATATATATATATATATATATATGAATTGTGGTTTAATTTACGCCAAAAAACTGGCGTACAGGCTTCACGCCTCATTTTCTATGTGTTTTGTAAACTCTCTAATGGTTCATGTGCCTTGTACAACCTGTGGGCTGAGTTTATTGAAACGGGGGCATGGGTTAATATACCAAACTGTGAGCCACACATTGCACCAATTTTGGAAGCTGTGCCACTATTTTAGCCACTGTGCCACATTTTTTCACCACAATTTAGCTGTCAAGTAAGCCAATTGATAAATGGTGTAAAATTAGACTAGTCAAGCTTAAAAGTGCTCAGACATTTTGGAAAATCTGGTAGAGTTTAAGAAAGTCTAGACTAACTTTGCGCTGTCTAAAAGTAAGGCCATTTTAGTTTCTCTGTCCCACTGGGTTGAAAAAAAGGTTAAAGTTTAATCTTAATGAAACCTGCCATATAAAGTGATGCCCATACTCTATTGTGGGTAATTGCGCCTCATTTTTGTCTGCACTAGTTTCTGTGTATAAAGCCATCACCTGCAACAACCTGAGCCCAACCAGCCTTGAATATAACATTATCACTTGGGTTATAGGTTTTCCATTTATGTTCAGTGTCAGCAACCATTTGTATCTGCTTCATACAACATAGAGATCATTTTCTGTAGGAGTATTATCTTCCTTTCATCCAGGTTTATTGCGTTTTGTAACATTCCCAATCACAGATCTAAGTGTTTAAAAGACTTCAAACTTTTAGCTGAATTTGCAGGGGAATAGATGCTCCACAATTGTGTTTAGAATAACCCCATCTAGTAATGTGGCAATGACCTTTAATTGAGAAGTAATGACAATAATGGACTAGAGGGAGGAATTCATGAGGCTTGCTGTTTACTCAGAGACCTTCCCACGCATACTGTTACATAAGGGTAATCGTACTGGTGAACGTGAGGCATTCCGGTGGACGTTAATGAAATATTAAATAAACATTGGATAGAAGTCTACTATGTTTTATAAACAATGACTTTTATCATTATAGTTACAGCTATGTTGATAATACTACAAGGAATAATAGCTGATATTTTCTAGGTGTTTTACCTGCATAGCCACACATCATAGACAACTGAATACGATCTTTCCTATTGGAATTGAGACTAGGGAGACAACAGCATTTCATTACCAGAGGTGAGGGAAGGGACATGTCTGTGAGGGGAGCACTATATAGCATGTACTATAACCCATTCTTGTAGACAATGTAAACTTGGTTTCTCAATCTCCATTTTAGTCCGCTGTTTTAAGGATGAGCTTATCTAAGTTATATTTATAATGATGAAAATAATTAAAAACCATAGAGATGAATTTATCAAGTATATAAAAAGTCATACTTACACATAATACACAAGTGCCCAGATGTTCATGTAAATAGCACCATGTGGTTTATGGTCAATTACATAGTGACCAGTATAGCAAGTAAAAAAGTTATCCAGCACAACATTGACTCCAAATGGTGAGTTAAAACTTAGCTTTTATTTGTAGCATTTCCACAGCTTGTTAAAAGTTCATCTTGTGAGCAGAATAAGTGGACCCAAGCCATCTACTTATTCCACTCACACGATGAACTTTTAACAAGCTGTGGAAATGCTACAAATAAAAGCTAAGTTTTACCTCACCATTTGGAGTCAATGTTGTGCTGGATAACTTTTTTACTCGCTATACTGGTTGCTACGATCCCGACAGGGGAATCCATTCCGCGCACTCTGCTACTCCTAATTACAAGATCGTGTTACCTTCTACCATGAAAGTCTGATCGCATATAAGTGAATCACAATATTTAAAGCTATTGGGGCTGTTTGTATTTTTTGCCTTTTTAGAACAATTACATAGTTACATTGTAGTTGAGGTTGGATGAAGACATCAGTCCATCAAGTCCAACCCATAACCATACAGTCCCCTACAATGTTAATTCAGAGGAAAGCAGAAAATTCCATGAGGCTTATGACAATTGCTCTATGTCAGAGGAAAAAGTTCCCTACCGATTCCAATCTGGCAGTCAGTATAAAACCCTGGATCAATTTGTCCTTAAAATCTAGAACCCATAACCCATAATATTGTCCTGTATGATAAAGACAACCAGGCCCTCTTTGAACTTGTTCAATTGGAATAGTTTAGGCACTGGCGGAAAATCTATCTGCATAGAAAACACCAATCTTGCAGACCATAGTCATATGACTGAGAAAATGATGCCAAGAGTCTGGTGGGATAGAGAAGTGTTTTGACTTCCCTCCCCCACCTTTCACATCTGCTCTTGAGTGACTGCTCTAGAAGTCTCCTGTGCCATAACATGCTACTGGCTAAAGCCGTCACTTTATAAGAATACTTCCCTCCTCACCAGGCATCTCATAGGGAGCTGAGAAAATTGATGTATAAGTTTGTGAGAAAAGATTCTGTATAACCTGTCATTTATCAACAGAAATCTGTGGTCATTGTTGAAAAGTCAAGTAGGCGGACAGAGCCTCCCCTCTATAACTGTGCATACAGAAAAGACTGTCAGCCACAGACTGGGCCACCTCCTTGACTTCTCAACAATGACCACAGATTTCAATTAATGACACATTATATAGAATAAAGATAACTCTGCAACAAAGGTATCTTTATACTTGTTTTCTTGATACTTATCTAGTGGTTTTAGCACTTTGCGGGTGGGCGGTGAAAGATGAAGGATTTAAAGTACTGTTGCTTACTTGGCTATGGCGTATTTCAGATTGCTGAAGACAACACACTGTGCACACTATCTTGGAAACAAATTGTACTTACAATATCTCATATCAGCCATTTCAATTGCCGCGCAAAGTACCAGCTTAATGCTGTTGATAATTAACAAATCTGCTTATGCATAATAAGGGTTCAGTCTCAGGAGTGTATGTAATGTAGGTCTCAATGATGGTGTCTGCCACCACTTATTACCCCATGAAAGATGTATAAGTAAAGATCCAAGACTGTGCTGTCTTCTCTGCAGTCTGCAAGGTTTTATCTGGATTAACATTGACAGTGGAGACACATTAATAATACTGAAAGTGAATCGGAGTTCAGGGTAAAACTGTGACTGGTCCAAAAATAAATGGTAGACTTGGAGAACCTACACTGCATGTTTGTCAGCTCATAAGGGTTATGATTTATGCGCCCGTTCATTTTAAGCACAAGGTTGTAAATCAGCATACAGGCCGGGATCTGTGATGCTTAATACATGTGGTGCACTTTAGTGTTTGGAGGCAGCATGCGCAATTTTTATCTAATTTACTATTCATTTCCTGGATTTTGGAAATCTGTACAAAAGTTCAGTTTTTAAGTTATACTGTACCACTATTATACTTTTTCCTCTACGACTTACAGTATACATTTAATAATTGTGGCATTTTGTATGATTTTACTCCCAGCAAAAGCAGAGAACCAAATGTGCTCTGTACAAGCAAGATACTGCACCCTTGTATGGAACGTGCAGCTATGGAGACCCTAATGCTGATATAAAACTGGCCTTATCTATGGTTTCACTATCATTTGTATTTAACCCATAGCATAATAAGTGAGATATAAGCATATAATATTATAATTGAAATGTCTCCTTCAACTTTTGCCAGCCTAATAAAGAAGAATTACTCATGGAAACATCTATGTAAAGTAATGTATGGAAAAACTGTATGTATATATGCAAATAAATGTAAGTGGATTAAAGGACGCCTCGGACAGAATGACCACTACTGCTGTGACCACAATTATTTGCGCAATATGTCTGCCAGCTCTTGTAATGCACAGTCCTGCAGTCAAACAGCTGCAGCTCACAGATGATGTCCTTAAATGACTCACATTACATTTAGTCTTGTCCACAGTTTACACAGACAATAACCTGTTAGGCTATGAGATCACCTCTGCTGGGTCTTATTTCTGAACCTTGGAAGGACAGCCATCAAACTAGAAACAGGTCATTAACCATTATGGTTACATTGATCTGTTATTTATCAGTGAAGAAATATTATACCTGGCTAGAATACTGACCACCCTTAGTGAAGGCACCATACAAGAGCATCATCCCCTGAACTAGACGTCTAACATAAGGGTTAAATGCATTTTCTAGCCATCTGTCCTCTTCTCCGATAGACTGGTCAGAGGAGAGACAATGACTAAAATTATAAGCAGGAATGACTGGCAGTTTTGACCAATAAAAACAGTGCTGTCATATAGGTAATTGTATAATAAATAAAACAGTTTTCGTGCTGAAAAAGCCCCCCTCGGCTTATACTTGAGTGAAACAAACAAACAAAAAAAAATTATTTAACTTTTTTTCTTTTCTTTTTTTTTTTTTTTTTTTTTTGGGGGGGGGGGGGGGGTGTCTACAGTAATGTATAGAATCTCCCATAAAATAGTGAGAAAAAAGAAGCTTTAAAGAATATAATAAAAAAAAAAAATAAATAAAATTTCTAAGTCCCTCCTCTCCCTAGAATACATATAAAAGTAGAAAATTACTGTGAAACTCATACACATTAGGTATCCCGGTGTCTGAAAGTGCCCGGTCTACTGAATATAGGATCTGCAGTGCTCCTCTTCTGTCAGGAAGGGGTTAATAGGAGAACTGCAGATACCCTATATTCAGCCAGGCTGAATTCCACGTGGGGGAAAAAAAAAAACAGTCCTCAAGCTCAGGGAAGGAGCAGACAGACAACCAAAACACCCCCTCCCCTTCTCCAGCACCCAGCAACTACTGCACCCAAAAACCATTTTAATTTTTGAAATTTTCCAGTAGCTGCTGCATTTTCCCTCTAGGCTTATACTCGAATCAATAAGTTTTCCCAGTTTTTTGTGGTAAAATTAGGGGGGGTCGGCTTATACTCGAGTATATATGGTAGTTTCATCACTGAGGTTATAATTTGGTGCTGTTCAATACAAGATATTTGTTCTGTCAGTGTTTCAGTTAATATGATCAGTTATGTAACAAATTACTGTATCCCGGGACCAAACTGTGAAGAAGGGGTCTGAATTATCCATGCCCACAAACACAAATTATCCATGCCTATAACCTTCTGTCTCTCAGCACTCTCAACTGTCTACATTCTACACTTTGACTACTTAGGAATTGCGGCTAGGAGCCACAGTGAAAACTACCTGATTTACAAAGCTTTTTGATGCAGCCAGGTGCCTTGTTCACATCTGCATTCGGTATTCCAGTTGGAGAGTCCACTTGGGGACCCCCCGAACAGAATACTGAACACATTAAAAAGTGGTGATCAATGAAAGCACAAGGACCCCATAGACTATAATGGGGTCCGTGTGTTTTCTGTGCGGTGTCTGCACGAGTCATGTAGAGACAAGAGTACTTCAAGAACTACTTTTCTTTCTGTGTGATTCGTGCAGACACTGCGCGGAAAACACATGAACCCCATTATAGTCTATGGGGTCCGTGTGCTTTCATTTCTTTTTAATGCGTTCAGTGTTCTGTTCGGGGGGTCCCCAAATGGACTCCCCAAAAGGAATACGGAATGCAGTTGTGAACCAGGCCTGAGATGTTCACCATCTACCTCCCTCAGTTGGCCTGATATTCACTATTAGGATATGTTACATTAGTAGAGAAGAGGCCAACAATGCAATTCCAGTCTATAAAGCTCTGAAAAGACAGTCATCCATTGAAAATAACCCCTTGATTTCACAGTTTGCCATATATTTTGTACATATTCACAAGCAGTGGTAAATTTGCCATAAGTTGGTATCTGTACTGGCCAGTAACCTATGTGTGTGAACTTGCCATTATTGCAGAGACAATAGCAGCTTATTATAAGGCTTATTTGGAGGCAATATGGCCAAACCCCTTCCTAAAACATCCTGTAATGCCTATTGATGTTACATAATAGGATAAGCTAGATACACTCCATGCAGTAACACAGTTTGTGATTCATGTAAAGCAATAAATAAGTCAGTTTATGCAGTTAATACATCTGCCTCAGGACAATGGGTTCAAACATGTCTATGTCAGGGAGGCCGTATTCATGATACAACAACCGGTTTATTTTATCTGAAGAATTCATAAACACAATAATTTCTCAAATTCCTGACCTCCAAGTTATGTCCACATATGCACTAAATAAAGCAAAGGCTTTTTATCTGCCTGTGCTTGTATACAGACATTGTTCTGGCAATCAGTTTGCTTTGCTGGAAAAACAGAGTATTATTTTATATCGCCATAATGAAAAGCAGGATAAATACATGAATTACTGTCATATGTTTGTTCGAGGCTTTCAATGTTACAGTTAATCATCTGTATCAAAGTCAAAGAGTTGCACATGATAAAATAGGTTTCTGTCTGTGGGGGGAGTGTGTGAGTTCTGAATTCAGCGTGTATACTTGTTCCACTTCATATATCTTCTATTAAGTTCCCCCCCACTTCTCGCTCTTGACGTTTCAATTTTATCACCTGAAATGAAACTCACCCTCCATGCAAAATGGCTTTATAAACAGCATGGGGTATGCGGTATGCATACATCAGTTTAGGATTTACACGGTATTAGGAGTCATTTACGAAATCGTGTGCAAAAAGAAAATATATTACTACTTCAATGCTAGGAAGAAATATGATTGGTTTTATTTGCATTTATATATACTTATATATATTAGCATGAACAGAACCACCTCCCTGTAAACTTCGGAGGGCTGCATCCTGTCTTAAGGATGTATACAGTATCAAACAAAAGCAATGAAAGCAGGATCAAAAGCAATAAATATAAACTAAAAACAAACTCAAGTAGAAGTAGAAAGCTTGATCCTTCTCCGCCAACATCACGAGGCTCCCACAGACAAGTTGGTTGGCTGGCACAGTGGATTTGGCCATTGCTAATCTAATTCATGTGGCCAACTTAACATCAATGGGGAGACCGCACAGCAAAGCTGTAAAGGTCCATTCACACGGAGTAAAGTGGTGCTGATTCTGACACGATAACTCGCGGCAGAATCAGCGCTGATAAAAAGACTCCCATTGAGTTCAATGGGTTCCGTCTTCCACTCGGAACACATTGAACTCAATGGGAGTCTTTTTATCAGCGCTGATTCTGCTGTGAGTTATCTTGCCAGAAACAGCACCACTTTACTCCGTGTGAATGGACTCTAAGAGCTCACCTATTCAGCACAATTTTTTTTTAAAACCTGTTATTTACACATAAGTACTAGTATCTTTTAAGGAAAAGCAGCATCTTAATTTTCTGCTGTGTAGTTTTATAATGAAAGTGTGTTACTTCTGATATCCAACCAGGAAGGATAGATAACTCTCACAAAATAAACCAACAAAATCCCAAACATTATTATGAATAATATAGATAGATAGATACCGTAGATAGATAGATAGATAGATAGATAGATAGATAGATAGATAGATAGATAGATAGATGAAATCTAAAAGAAAATAAATGGATCCACCGGACCCTAGTTGGTTGCTGTCTAAAATGATTTTAATCTTGGATAAAGGTAAGTGTAACTGTAACTTTTTAACTGAATAACTTTCTGTAACTGAAGACATGAATAAAATTCACTTAGAAATATAAAAGAAATTATTAGAAATATAGAAATATATAAACACCATTAGAATTAAAAAAAAAATACAGTTTGGAAAACAAATATCAGGCAACAAATATCAGGCCGGGATTCCATGTGGCACATATGTCACAAAAAACCCGCCATACAAACAGCGTTTTACAGTCCCTGCAGTGCAGAAAAATACACGCAGTGGACATGCTATGATTTCCGAAACCATTGTGGTTTTTGAAATCTTAGCATGTCAATTATACTTTTCTAAATGCCGGTGGTTTCCCTATATTTTTTTGTGAAAAGCGTTGCCGAAAAATCTGAGATGCGTTGCAGTCACATTTTTTCCTGCAGTGCTTTTTTGTTGCAGCCCCCTACTTGGGGGCCTTAAAAAGGAACCAATTGTGAAAATGGTGCAATGCTTTTCATGAGATGTATTAATTTTATTCTAAAATAATAAAAAAAAAAAATTAATATTGAATGTATCAATTTTCTTTTTGCAGTTACTGAAAAATCTGAAAAAAAAAAAATAATTCTGCTCTATTACCATGACCTTGTCACGTACCCTGTAATAGTGAATCACAATAGTAATAAAACAATAGTATATGGTTGTTAAAAGCTCTGAAATTCCTGGCCAGCACAGACATTTTAAAATCTTGGACAATGTATCGAGTACACAAGTATAATCTCTCCAGCTTGAGCGAAAGCTGCTTTTTATTACACTGAAGGCTTTCAGTAATAAAGAGATCTTAGATAAGCAATTGTGATACATGGGAGTCAATAAGTGTTACTATCTGCAGTCTGACATGGAATGAAGAAATGCTGATTTTTAATATTTTTTTCTTCATGGTCTAGAGTCATTCCTGAAAACTTGTAAAAAAGTGAGTATGAAAATCAATCTTTTATTTTACTACCAGAGTCTGCATAGAATGGGTCTATGAACTTGGCACTTCTCATTTCCTAAGTATTAGAAGTAAATATGAATAACAGATGACAAGAACATAGTAGGAAGGTGTATCAGTATACACATTTGGGAAGATAAGATTCTCTTTCTAAAGCATTACACTATCTATGAGAATTATGCAAGAGGCCCATATGAAAAATAATCACCACGGAAATTAAGATTTCTATTCTACTGATCTATGGGTACCAAGATATTGCTACCCTATGCTTCTAACAAATAATCTTGTGTTTGACTCTGGGTAAGACAGTACATACTTCAAAGGACAACAGGCACTATCTGCTGTAGGATTTATGTATTTGTCTTTTATTTTGCCACTTTGTTTCCTTGTTCGAGTTTACTGTCAACATATTCTATGTCCACTTCCTATTGTAATGGATCCAAGTCAACTCATACTTAAAGGTGTCCGCTCAGCAGTGTCCGTGGCTATTGTCCGTTCAAGATTTTAGCAACGGACACTAGCTGAACTGTCAGAAGTCCATTAAAATTTTCATTCATTTCAGTGGGATTTTATTTTGTGTCCATATAACCTATGTCCGTTTTTTTCCAGCGGACAAAAAAAATCCTACTTTGAGCAACATTGAAATCTATGGGAAACCGACAGTAACTGAAAGCCATCAGTTACTATGCATTTTTTTTTTTTTTTTTTTAAAAATCATAACGGATTCCAACGGTAGTGTGAACCCTGCCTTGGTCAATTGTTAGTCAATACAGAGTCACTCTTCTGGTTAGTTTCTGTTACAAGTCCGTATTAGGCTGCCTTCACACGGAGTAACGGCGGGCTCAATTCGAGCTTATTTTTACAGGCGTAGAACTCCGAGGGTCGCGGTAACGTTGCATTCACGCGGCATTTTTTTACTATGACCTAATGTGTGTCCATGAGCAAATACAGGCAAAATGATATTATCACTTTATCAAATGCATACAAAATATTCATAGGTGCATATGAAAAACAGCCATAATGTTAAAGGATAAAAGCGCAGCATCTAGGCCTCAATGTAAAATTTGTAATGGGCCTTGCACCTATCATGTGGCATTCATAATACTGGTGTCTTCTTATTTTGGTCAGGGATCTATGAACCAATTCAGATACCACGCTGAAGGTGCAACTGTTACTTCTGGTGACAGGATGACAGTTCTGAAAAGTGAAGTGGGGTGTCATGGAATGCTCCCAGATCATAAACACTGGTGCCCATGATACCTAAATGTGGCATATGAAGGCAAATTCTGTTGCAGGTTTTCTTAAACATAGCACAGTGCCTACTATTGTGCACACTTTCTGTTTCTCAAATAAGTCAGACATATGTACATTATATACATTAGGGATATAATATTATCGAGCACATTTGGCTTTTAGATTTCATGCCACCATTAGAGTAGCAAATATCAAAAGCCTGAAGATGGCTGGCATTCCGATGTCTATGTCACTGAGGCTTTGAAATACCTCCATATGATGTTACAGATATGCTGACAAGCCACCTGTTGAGTTAGAGTAAAACTCCATGATGTGTCCTTGTCTGTCCATCTTCATACCACAAACCTAGCAGACTGAAGACTGCCTGGCTTATATACAAACAATTCCCAGAAGTGAAGCACAACATAAATAGAAAGCCAAGTAAAACCCCTCACCAAGTGTTAACTTACCTGAGTACCCCTGCTGCTGAGAACGGTCGCGGTTCCATTCTACACAAGTGGGCATGACTTAATGGCCGAGGGAAAATAATTTACAATGTGACTGTATGAACCCCACTGCATCTGTAATTTTGCCATAAAGGTAGTATAAAGTTGTATAAAAGTGTCTATAAGTGTGTTGGATCACCATACATCATGACCACTGTGACATATTTGCCACATTTTTAGACTGCCTGGTTAAGTTTTTAGACAGGATTATTAAATCTGCCTTAATGGGGGTTTGTTTTCATATTGGAATTTGGAAATTCAGTGTATACGTGTTAAAATCATAAGAGTACAAGGACTCAGCTGCCACATTTAAAGGGAGTCTATCATTAGAGCTATGCATTTTTCAATAAGCACATGTTAGAAAGGCTATTCTAGTCCTACCTTCCTTCTTCTGTTTTTCAATAAAACGCTTTTTACTGATATGAAAGTTCAGCTCACGGAGCATTGGGGGCGTTATCTCTGTGCTCTGAGCACTGCATCGTCATGGCCTCCATTCCATTGCCTGCATGCTCCGTATGCTCAGCACTCCGTAGAACTATACGAGCCATACTGCGCCTGTGCAGTACGCTCGTTCATGGAGAAAGCGTAGTGAAAGGGATTCATTTTCAAAGAAGGGGCCTACCTGACATGAGGAGGAGGAGGAATGAAGGCAAAGACGATGCTGTGCTCGGAGCACAGGGGTACTAGTTTAAAAACGGCGGACGGGAACGGAAGAAGGAATTTAGGACTAGAATAGTCCTTTCTAAAGGCTATTCCAACATGTGCTTATTGAAAAATGCTTAGAGCTAATGATAGATTCCCTTTAAAGTCCAAGCACAAAAACAATCCCCTCAGTTCCTTTGGAGGCTGCCACTGCCTGTCAAGGTAACTGTCTTGTAATGAGTCAAATAGTCATCTGTTAATACCTCCTTTAAGACTTCAGACTATGACTTTGTTATGTGGTTTTTTTTCCAAGACCATACACAATGGCTTTTGTTTCTTGTTCTTAAGTGTATTTCAATTCTAGGAAGTTGTTTGAACAAAAGAAACTGTAAAAATAACATACTTCAGAAAAGAACAAGTTAGAGAGAAAGCAGAACTTTTAGTCACGCCGTGGTAAATCTCATTACGATGGTCTTGTAAAATATTGTGAAGCATCACTAAGCATCTTGTATAAAAAAGCGAAATGCTTTCAAGTCAATCTGTGCTAAACGCTGCAATCCAATCATACCATATATTATACAGAGAAAAATATGTGATCAGTGCATGAAATTTCCATCCACTCCTAGGTCTATAATTTAAAAGCTTTCTTTGCGTTTTCAGTAGTTTCATTTTATCAGATGTTAATATGCAGGCATTTAAAACTGAGGCGGCGGGCTGAATTATAGTGCGACAATAATAAGACGGTACTTTCGGAACAAGAGACGTGGCCTTGTTTCAGAAAGATTTCCAGAGATTTATGGCTGCTCATCCGGCTACTGGTGACACTAAAATTTCCATGGTATTAGCTGGTAATCGTCACTTCCAAGTTGTTATCAAGCACAAATGGAGAAACTGTTGAATAGACCAGGGCTTTCTGCTCTTTCTGCTTTGCACAGCTCAATGCACATAGATTTCCCCTAGTTATTCGCAGCTCGCTTTAAAGGACAGGGTCAGGTAATTTCACTGCAGAACAGCTTCTGCCCAAAGTATACCATTGCCAAGAATCTAATCAAATTGAAAGCAATTGCCTGGCACTGCATGTTTACTCAGGGTGCTATTCCACGACATATGCTTTCTTGTTAATAACAGTCTGCTTGATTTCTTAATGTCTTATACAGTACAAATTCCCTACATTTAGTCTTTCTATATTTTTTTTCCAAGAAGGTGAATGATGCGCCGGTGAATCATTCTGTACCTTGTAAACATAGGCTGTAATCTATATGGATGAAAGAACAGGGCTTGGAATAGACAGGACACAGTCATTATAGATCACTGTCCATGCTGTATATACTGTATATGCTTTTTGTGAATGTTGCCTGGTTTGTGTTATGTTTGATTTGTATGGAAATGCAGTCAAAATAGACCATTAAAATAGTATCACATAGACGCTTGAGCCAGCAAAAGTAAAGCAAAGGGAAATAAAATCACCCTGGGGCTCACAATCTACATTAAAGGGATTCTACCATTAAAAAACTTTTTTCTGTGCTAACACGTCGGAATAGCCTTTAGAAAGGCTATTCGTCTCCTACCTTTAGATGGGATTTCCGCCGTGCCGTTCCTTAGTAATACCGTTTTTTACCGGTATATAAATTAGTTCTCTGGCAGTGATGGGGGCGGGCCCCAGCGCTGAAAATGCTGTTCTCGGGCAGCGGTGGGGACGCCCTCATCGCATTTTCAGCACTGGGGCCCGCCCCCATCGCTGCCAGATAACTAATTTACATACCGGTAAAAAAACAATACTGTTACTAAGGAACGGCGCGGTGGAGATCCCATCTAAAGGTAGGAGACGAATAGCCTTTCTAAAGGCTATTCCGACGTGTTAGCCACAGAAAAAAGTTTTTTAATGGTAGAATCCCTTAAAAAAAAAAAAAGAATACTTGTCTAATGCACCCTTATTAGCTAAAGTTTTTTTTTTTTTTTGTTAAATGAATTTTAATCCTTGAACCTTATGCATACTACTGTACTTTGGTAGAGACATAGAGATGGAAAGTAGTTCTACAGGTATGTTGAGCAGTTCTATTCCCCTTCCAACATGCTGATGGCTTCCACACTGCCATTCTTCTTACACTTAGGTCTAGACTACAGATAATAGTTATACCAATAAACTTATTAAAAAAATGAGAAGCATACTTCAAAATAGCCCCCCCCCCCTTGTCAGTCATATACAAAAAAAAAATAACCTATACTTGTAGTAACTTCCAGTTTTGAAGTAAATAGATAAAACTTTACTTCCAGCTTGATGAGATTTTTCTCGAACATGTTTAATTAAAATTCTTTGAATTCTTTTTTATAATCATTTTAAAGTTTTTTATGCGTCTCGCAGAATAGCAAAGAAATCTACTGATATACTTCTCTGAAATATCAATGGAATAAAGGGGTGGAAAAAAACACAAAGCAGAGGATAGAAGAAAAATTTGCAACCGCATTTAAAACTTTCAATGCTGGCAATTTATTTTTAGACTGTCGAGGAGCACTTAAAAATGGTAATTTCACATAAAAGGCTGCATACAATCAGTGTTTTGCTAACATGAAATTATACTAAGTAATGATGTGAGGTTTTTTATGTAAGTATTTTCATCTATTATCAGATTATAACCCTATGGGTCACATAAAGCAACTGGAAGTATTATTAGTTTATGCAAACCTATTATTTATATCAATGGAAAAATGAATATTGAACTTAAAACTTACTTTATGGCCAATGTATGAGTTTTTCACTGTTTTTATGTATTTATTATATAAATACAGCAGTTATTAAAGAAAAGACATAAAAAAAACAAAATAATTGCATGTTTATTACAAACCTTGTATCCAGTTTACGCTATTTTGAGGTTCTAGAATGAGTAGATGTTTGCTGAGACAACACACAAGCATGTATGTGATGTATGAAGGGATGCATTTCATTTGTCTGTACCTCTTATAGGCATCCCTGGGGGTAAAGGAGTAGACCCCTTATTCACAAAGTCAGTATGTAATAAAATTGTGACTATGCACATGGTAATTAGGTATTCACAGTGCTATGGGACTGATGGGAGGACACCCAAATCTAAGTTACAGTAGATGCAGGGGCTGCAGCCTGAGCCCAATGCTCTTCAACATCTACATCAATGAACTGGCCTGGAGACCTCACCAACATCAGACCTCACCCCGAACGATTGCAAGGTGAAGTTCCTGCTGTACACCAACAACCTCCTGCTTCTGTCCCTCACCGAGAGAGGATTCCAAGTCGACCTAGCAGTACTGGAAAAATTCAGCACCACATGGGCACTACCCATCCACCACAAGAACACCAAATTCATGGTATTCCAGAAGAAGGGCCACAATAAAGCCTCCACCTCACACTAAACGGCACACTGGAGAAAACCAGCAGCTACACCTACCTGGGGCTGGAGCTCAACCAATAAGGGAGCTTCAAAGTAGCAATAGAAACTCTGAAAGGAAAAGCCTGCAAAACCTTCTACGCCATCAGAAAGCAACTGTACCACCTCAAAACATGAGTAAGGGTCTGGCTGAAGATATTTAATGCAGTTATCGCCCCGATTCTTCTTTATGGCAGCGAGGTTTGGGGCCCAGCCACCTACCCAGACCAGTCAAAGTGGGATTCCAGCCCAACAGAGACCTTCCATCTGGAGTTCTGCAAGTACCTCCTCCATGTCCATCGCAGCATCTCCAACATAGCATGCTGGGCATAACTAGGCAGGCTCCCTCTATGGCTAACCATGCAGAAGAGGATACTATAATTCTGGGCGCACATTCAGGGCAGCAGCCCCGGCTCTTACCACCACCAAGCCTGGTTAAGCTACAGAGTCCTGAGAAAATCTGATGCCTCCAATTGAGCGTCAGCCATCTGCCAAGCCAAAACCTCCAACATACCCTGAACAAGGCTCAAATAAAAGGAGTCATAGAAAGTGGTAAAGAGCGGTACATCAAAAAATGGAGAAACGAAATAAAGAACTCTAAGAAACTGAATGTGTACCAGTCACTTCAAAGGGACTAACTACCTCATCTCAAACATAGACAGACCCTGAGCAGTACGGACTGAGCGCCCACGGCCTGGAGATGGAGACGGGGCAGTACAGGCAGATGTACAAGCCACGAGAGAGCAAACTGTGCCAACGCTGTGCCCAGGAGGCCCTGGAAGACGAGGTACACTTCCTGCTACACTGCACCAAATACTCAGCTGTGAGGGCCATCTACTTCAAAAGACTCTCTGCCTGCATCCCAGATTTCTACTGGGAGAAAAGGAGTCCACTGTGGAGATCACCGCCCAATACGTGTCCACCTGCCACCAACTGAAGGGAAGATGAGACCCTATGAACTGCTACACCACATTACTGCCCCCTCTAATCAACAACACACCCATACACCCTGAAATTGCCAAATAATTTTAAGAGAAACATCTATTGAACCTTTTTAGATACAATACAGACAGATCTTGTAAATTGTCCATATTCTTAAGTAATCTACAGATCATGTGTGACTAATTTCAAGATTGGTTCTATCTAGAGCTCCTGGAACTGGAAAAAGTCCATGACATGCTCTATAATGTAAGCATGCTTCAAGAAATTCTTTTATATTTTCCGATAGACAAAAAGACTAAATGAGTGTTTCTGAACTCCAGTCCTCAAGTTCCCCCAAGTCATGATTTGAAGATAAACCATAGAGAACACCTGTTGTATTCCGGGTGCTCTGACCATAATTATATCACCTATCTATCCAGCAAGAAGAACATCCTGAAAACATGACCTGTTTGGCATCCTCGAAGACTGGAGTTGAGGAAGACTAGACCAGATGAGTAAACGCGGCTACATTTGGTCTTTATCTTCTAATATGTCATATTTGGTTGCCAATGTCTTAACTTTAATTAGCTCATTTAATCATCTGGCAGCCAGTTGAAATAACTCTCTGCAACAAGGAAAAACTGGCCATTAACTGGGGGAAATCATAGTCATCATGACTTCATTTCCTCTAGTTCCAGTATGATCAGACTTAGTCATGGTTTTTGTCCATATCCAATCTGAGGTTCATCACTTATAAATCATAATGACTGATTCTACACTGCATAAGCCGTATTTACCAGAGGTTATACAGATTCCTAATTTCCTTAAAGTATATTTATATACAAATTTTTACTGACGCCGCCCTGAACATCCCATGCTCCTGTTTTTTCCCTATTATCGGCTAAACTGCTATACTTTACAAGCTATTCTACTAGTGTATCTTAGACTTTAAAAGGAAAGCGATGTGTTATGACAAAATGACCTACTGTTCAAAGTGAAAATTTTTAGGTTTTTTTGATGATTTTTTTTCTTTTTTTATGTCACTATTTACATTATAAACAAATCTGAAATCTAGTAATTTCCATTTTTGCCACTGTGCCTCATATTAGACGATACTTCCAATTCTGTGGGGATCACTTTCAATAAAATCACTGGTATACTGTAAAAGGTAACGTCGGGGGGGCCACATACTGGCTCAGTGATCAGCACTGCAGCCTTGCAGCGCTGGAGTCGTGGTGTTGAAATCCCGCCAAAGGCAAAAAACCATCTGCAAGGAGTTTGTATGTTCTCCCCGTGTTTGCATGGATTTCCATCCCATACTCCAAAGACATACTGATAGGGAAAAATGTACATTGTGAGCCCTATGTGGGGATCACAATCTACATTTAAAAAATAAAAAAAAATAAAAGGTAACGTCCACATATAAATAACAGAGGAGTATACCTTTGAGGCTAAGGCCCCGCATAGCGGGCAATGCTGAAAGCTTCAGTGGTTTTGGACATCACAGCATTTTCGCTGTGCGTATTTTTCTGCAATGTGTGAATGGGATTCAATAGATGGAATTTCCACTTTGCAGGGCCTGTTTCCACTGCAGCCAAACCGTGGCATTTACGCCACATGAGGCCCCAGCCTTACAATAGGTGAGGGCCACGGTTCCTCTCTTACTTCTCTCTTTTTGATCTATATACAGGTCATAAAGCATGCCTAAAACACTTTTCCATAGAAGTCTATGAACATCTTCAGGTTTCTATGGTCCGTATGGTATAACTGTAAACAGCAGCTCAGGCAAGATGGTTGTCCCCATAGTTGAGTACAGAAACAACAATAAAAAAAAATCAGAAATGAAAATAGATTAATAAAAAAAGAATATGTACTAGTAAGTGGTTTTAATTTGCAAAAAAAAGTTAATATTTTATTCCGAGTTGCTGAAAACCTCTTATTTCAGGTAAATGAGCTCATCTATGCCAGGGACACATCAGCTGCTCCACGAGTTAACTGTTTGCAGGAACATGCAGCATAACTACTGTACATAACATCTAATCATACCTAAGGGGTCATGGCTTCTTGTAAATGGCTGCGTAGTATATTTCACAAGGAGGGGGACTGCTGTGCCTACTTTTATGTTTCACACCAATTACTACATAACACCTGAACTTTCCAGCTCCAACCATTTACAAGTTAATGTATGGTAAACCTTCTACAAATATTCACTGCTAAACTTGCATAAAAATATCTTTGCTTCAACTACTGTGCAAAATAATGAGCAAACAACCAGGAAAATCTAATAATTGCAACCAAAATGAAAAAGAAATGGTTGTAGGTATAGGTAGAGTCTAGACCCTAACATTACTATGTGCCTTCTTTCCTAAAACTTTACAATGCATCTTTTCTATTTTCTACCAATATAAGTGGTTGTCACCAATAATACTAAAAAGTATCATACTTATATATGAACATAGCGGACTACTATAAATAGATGTGAACCTACCGTATTTTGCGGACTATAAGGCGCACCGGACTATAAGGCGCATTACCCATGAGCGCCTTATAGTCCTGCCTAGGTCCATATATAAGGCGCACCGGACTACAAGGCGCAGCGCTGTCCGGTGCGCCTTATATGATTGAAAGCGGCGGCCGGCAAACTTTGCCGGCGGCCGCTTAACCCCCCGCGTGCCAGCCGCTTCTATTCATTTCAATGGTACGCTTCCATTGAAATGAATGGAAGAGCTCGGCACACGAGGAGTTAAAGAACTTCCTTCTTGATCACGTCGGAATAATCTCCTTACCTTTTTACCATAGCCAGCGCCGCCTTCTTCCGCAGCTCCGTCTCTGTCTTCTTTGGGCCTCATGGATGACGCATGCGCAGTCGGCTCTAACAGGCTCTCGCAGCCAGAGCCGACTGCGCATGCGTCATCCATGAGGCCCAAAGAAGACGACACGGAAGGCGCGAACACAGCTCAGGGAGAAGGCGGCGCTGGCTATGGGAAAGGTAAGAGACGAATAGTCTTTTAAGGCTATTCCGACGTGGTTAGGGGGAAGAGGTTCTTTTAATGGTAGAATCTAGAGTTGAGCAAGTACTGTTCGGATCGGCTGATCCGAACAGTACTCGCTCATCTCTAGTAGAATCTCTTTAAGCAGCGGCCGCCGGCAAAGTCTGCATGCCGCTTCCATACATTACAATGAGAGCGCGCTATTCAAATAGTTAGAGATGAACGAATACTATTTGAATAGCGCGCTCCCATTGCAATGTATGGAAGCGGCATGCAGACTTTGCCGGCGGCCGCCGCTTGACTCCTCGCGTGCCGCCGCTTAACTCCTCGCGTGCCGCCGCTTCAAGCCTTATATAAGGCGCACCGGACTATAAGGCGCACTTTCGATTTCTGAGGAAATCAAAGTATTTTATGTGCGCCTTATAGTCCGGAAAATACGGTAATTCTTCAATTCTCCAGGCCATGGGCTAAAATCGCCCAACTGATCTATTATTTTCTTCGATTCAAAATATTAAATTTAGACATTGCATCCTAATGGCAAGCAAATTGTCAACCATATAACAAAAGCATTCATCTCTAGTTGGCTGTATGTGTATAGCAGGAAAACAACTAAGGACAGTTATGGGAGATTATGCCTTTTGGAAGGAAGCAGTATAACCATTAATGCTATGTTAACTTGCTTAACAGATGCTGAACAGGTCTCGACCAAGTTTTATTTATTATAAAAGGGTTTTCCTGGAAAAAAAAAAAAAACTACTTAAGGCCCGGGGTGGTTTGGCCACTGCAGCGTTTTACCACCATGGCCAAACTGCGGCATTTACACCACGTGAGCCCCCGGCCTTAAGCATGTTTGTTTCCCTGGAATACCTCTTTGATACAAAATAATAAGAAATGCCTTAGTCCAATATTTGTGGGCATAGTAGTTCTGGGATTTCCGGACACCTGGTACAATTTATTTTCATTGTTTTCTTTCTTTTTTGCTATAAATAAGAATATTATGAATGTTAGAATATAATACCATTCTTATGAAAAATAAAAACAGTTTTCTAATAACATTGTAGTACTACACAAAGGTCAATAGTACATGTTAGGTGAACTATTCAGAATGACTAGCCATCATTTGTTTGCATGTTAGATAGGTGTCATCTTCATATACAAGCCCTGTTAGTTATCTTAGGTATGAGTCAATTTACTTTCCTCATGTGTAACTGAAAGATAACCATACGCCTCGGTCTGTCCGTGCACTTATTCTGTGCTAATATATTTCACACTACAGGACACCTCGATTGCAAATAATATCACTGAGCACACTCCATGAGGAAAGTCACAGATGGCTGATCTTAGTAGTGAAATGCATTTTAGAAAGCTTCAGGCATTGCACTTTTTCAGCTCTGGCCTTACATGCTACATGGTTCAGGAGAGGGTCTGAGGTAAGATGAGATTGCACTGACATTTTAGAATTGTCATTTTGATGAATGCATTGGCGACTTCAAAGCAAGCAAGAACATATCTGCCCTGCCCAAAAAAAGACCACAGCGTACACCGATTCAAGCAGTAAAGAACGAAAGGACCCTGTGCTTGCCAAGTACAAATTTCATTTCAGGCACGGAGCTATGAATATGCCAAAACTTAGTGAATTACCTATTGCATATTATTCACTAAGTAGTGGAACTATGCCAAAGACATGCAATATTTGATCGTTCAGTAGATCCAAGTTCAACTGTAACCAAGAAAAAAAAAATAAAGAAAAACTTTGACACATGAAGGTAAATGAAATGTAAGTAAAACTGTCCTCAGACTAAAATGTGTTAGATTTGTTACACTGATAACTCTCAGGTAAATGTGAGCAGCAGATCTGTGTGCATGAAGCCGGCGTGGATGTCCATGCCATGTGTCACCAGGTAATAAGGTATTTACTTACAGAATATTTTCAGTGAAGAATACCTCTGTAATATGGCATATGTATAAGAAAAATGTATCTTTGTACCGTATTAGCTAGTGTATATGAAATGTAAAGACTGAGAGTCCTCAGTAGTTTGATACTTTTTTAATGGCTAACAAAAATAATGACATTTTGCGAGCTTTCAGAACTGCTATAAGGTTCCTTCATCAGGCTAAATGTTCTTGCCTTCAGATATTCGTTCACCAGCCTGATGAAGGAACCTTATAGCAGTTCCGAAAGCTCGCAATATGTCATGTTTTTGTGTTAGCCATGAAAAAGGTATCAAACTACTGAGGACTCTCAATCTTTACATTTCATATGGCATATGGTGAAGCAAGTCAGAGGCAAGGTTGTCAACCTGATTTTTTTTATCTGAAAAAGTATCCAAAAATCACATCCCCTATCAAAACTTGGCCACTTATTGCAATGATAAAGTATGTAATTGATGTGACCACTGGCTTTAGTGGTGAAATGTTGTACATGCAATGATAGTTACTGCAGGAAGTGTGCATTGACCAGTGGAGTCCACTACTGCAAGAATGCAGGTATGGCATGGAATGAAGGTATTTTTTAAGCTAAATTTTTGAAAATCATGGAAATCCCTTTTAAGCGTAAATGATAAAATAAGTAAGCAGTGCTACTAAAAGTGTGTTCACACTTGTTTTCCACAGTTTCATCATGATCTTTTTATTGTTGGAAAACTCTTCAAGCAAGAACTGCACTTCGTAGTTTACAGTATACACTTTCTAGTACATACAGCCATATATTTAGAATGTATATTGTAAGTATGAAGTCTGACTACATTCTATTATAATATCAAAAGCTAACACAAATGATACACAATAGCAAGAAGTCACTTATGGTCTATCTAAAAAGCCTGTGAATACAATATTCTGAGGATTTTGGTTTGTAGCCAGTCGTTTAGTTAATGTAAACAGTGCTGTAATATTGCAATTAATGACACAGGCCTTCCCAAGACTGTACAGAAAAGCTCTATTGTCTTACTACATTCTTTATGTACCAATCAGTCCGTAAAGAAAAGACAAGTCTCTGCGAGAAATATTTGGGAGTCTGAGAGGCTGAAAAAAAGTTTGTGACCAGAAGAAGGGTCAACATCTCCCATGTGTCAGGAAGCATAACAGATCAAACTTGGATATTGTGTTATAACGGTCACTGCAAAGGAATCTGGAAGGAGATGCCTGAGTGAAACTATAGAACCGCACAGTGTTTTACATTATTCTGGTGAGTAGATACTTGGACGATATTGGGATCTGTCTGGAATAGAATTAAAAATATGATATAACCTCCGGTTCCTTGAACATGGATGGCATATTATAACTACTCAGCTTTGTCTATAGTGATTTCCATGCAGCCATAATGAATAGTAGTATATAAGAGAAACAAATGAGGGACTAGTCCTAGTGTAGATAGATAGATAGATAGATAGATAGATAGATAGATAGATAGATAGATAGATAGTCTCATAATAATAGACTATTATTCGAATTATGCCCTTCAGGAAAAGCAGAAAAAAATTAAGTAAAACAAACAGAGTACTGGGCTTTGCACCAGGTCACATAAGGTCAGTGAAATGGCAAGTAAGGATCGCACCCTTAAGGAATAAATGTATCTAGTAGGTATAAGGTACATTTTACACATAATTCCCCTCTCTGGACCTTTCAAACTCAATGAACAATAAGAGCAGTTGCAGTACACAATGTTATTTTAGACCTCTGTCTCGACCAGAAAAGCAGAGACCATCCATCATGGTGAATGGTGCAATTTGCTACAGCGAACAAACAAGTGTTTGGTTAAAGATACTATTATTCACCCGCTGATGGTTTTGGCCCAGGCTGCCCTGAAATTTATTATAAAAACACTAGCTGGCCAGTAGAGATTGTGTAATTACAAGGTACACGCTTAAGTAATAGAGATTGATAGTGTCACTCATTTCTGGAAACAAATATATAATAAATTAGTATTAGATAAAACTTTTGATTATAGTTGTAATGTTTAACTACAGCAGAGGTTCAGTTATTTCGCTTTTATACTCTTTCAGGGCCTTTGTCTGCAACATTCAAAGCATCTTGTAACATCTAGAAACTGCTGACTTAACATGTTTGACCACTTCAATACCAGGCCATTTTCCCTGGTGTGTAACTAGACATATTTTCATTTTTTCATATGAGCAGTTTTGATGGATATAATATTTTGTTTGGGTTATTCATCTTTTTTTCAGTCATTAAATATCAGAGAAAATGTAAATAATAAAGGCGGGGAAACATGTCTGTTTTTCATATATTTCATGCAGCAACTGAAAATGAAGGGATAATAAGAAACAATCCCTGCCTTCTCTCTGTGCCTGTGTAATCTCATGCAGTTGGTTATCTATGCAAGGACATACAGGTACATCCTTGCAGAGTTAGATGCTCACTGCTCAGACGTATGTAGTCAATGAAGCTGGAATCTGGTTAAAGAGGTCACCAAAAACAGAATACCTTGACTAAAAGTGCTATATACTGCATTAATTCAGAGGTTATCACATGATAACTTCCATTTTCATATTTAGTGATCAATACCTAATATATTAATGCTGTAGATAATGTTACTTTAGCCAGTTCTGATATACAGTAGATGGTTATTGCTGGTTATTGCTGCTGTAACACAGAGAATTTCCCCATGGTGGAGTTATTAAAGGATTATTTTATCTTATGAGAATATATGCTGTAATGTAGGTTGTGGAAATATGTGGGGGATGTCAGGAACCAAGAAGTGTGAGCCTTATTCCTGTATAGGGTCGGGTCATTTATAGATTGAGCACTGTCATCACCCTTCCCTTGGCTGGACATGTTCTGATATTTGTATCAAGAGATCACCAGCTTTTCAAAACAACTTGGCTCTGTGATATTCTGTGACAAGGTATCTATCCTATATGGGCCAATGAGTGGTCAGCCAGCAGTTGTTCTGTGAACAATAGCCTATGGAAGGTGTTGCTATCATGCTGCAACGTTATGCTGAACTATTACATCTGAGCTATGATAAAGGTTACATCTGTATTACTTCAGTATAAAAACTAAAGTAAAAAAATGCAAGTATTATATTATCAGTTTTGAGTTTTTACATATTTAGATAAATATGTATTGGGGGCTAGTGATTTTTCAAATAAAAGAGACACCCTTATTCTATTTAGTATATTTACCGTGAAAGACCCCTCTTTTACCACGTTAGTGCACTTCAGCTTTAAACCTTGACTTCTTATATCCCTTGGGTAAGGAAATTCTATATTTCCTTTTGCAGAAATAAAAAATATATGGTATTTAAATTCATCATGTGAATTACTAAGCTAACTCAGGTAAGCTGTCAAAGAAATTTTTTATCTGAGAAGTGTTGAAAAAAATGTAAATGATACAAAATGGAACATTACAGAGAAGTGAATTATTTTCCTGAAATGAAGTACAGGTGTAAAAATGAAAAGTAAGTCTGTATCTCCAAGCTATACTCTGCTCCACTCTTCTACAGAGCCTTCAGGTTATGAAATTAAGGTGCTATCAGTTCCTCTCCATTACATATGGAGCACCATGACTATTCATCCCTCAATCCATCACATAATGAGAAATCATTTACTATTCAATGATATAATCATATCCTGACACAATTAGAAATGAGAGATTTAAGGGCCTTGATTGAGCGAATAATTTAACATAGATAAGAATCCTTATGCGAGCTCTCCAAAAAATGAACCGATATCTTTAACAAAATGGAGTGGCTCTCATTTGTATGCCATTTACTTTCCTAAATGAGTAGAATCCACACAACACATTACATGGATAGTGGGGATAGATATACTATTACACAACAAATATAGTAAGGTCCATTTCTTGCGTTTTTTCCTTAATTTGTACTATTGATGTTCTCACACTTATTTTGAATTTGGTAAACGGTTTTTCTGGAACTATGATATGATCTAACTTTAGTACATGAATGAGATTAATTGGGGTTGGACAAGTGGTACACCCACCAAACTCTTTGAAAACGTTGAGGTGCTGCAGCCACATCATTGCTTACCAAGAACATTGTTGTACATTGTAGCTGTGCTTGGTGTTGCAGCTCAATCTTATTAATTTGAATGAGACTGAGAAGCAGCATGGACCAATGAGCATGAAGTCACTGGGCTAAGAAGAGGAAGTGGTGACTGCCCAAGCTAAATGGCCTCTTCAAACAGCTGACACATGGGGTGCTTGAACTTGGGTTGATATTGACAATCTATCCTAAGGATAGGTCATCAGTGTAATAGTCTTGGAAAATTCCTTTATGCTAAAGCCCCAGCCAAAAAATGCTGCTGTTGTGAGGAAGGCCCCCCCCCCCCAGCAGTAGTCTATGGACAAGTACTGTCAGGAAGAGGGGGGGGGGGCGTTCCTCACCACTCAGCGTCATGGCTGGGTGGTAAGGAATGCCCACAGTATAGCGCTACACATAGTACTGTCAGGAGGAGCATTCCCAGCTAGACTGTCAGGAACGCCCTTCTGACAGTGAAAAGCTATCAGTAACGGCACTGATAGCTCTTGCCCCAGGGCAAATAATGGGAAAGATGACATTCAACTTTCTAGCGGTGTATAAAACCACATGTGCCCAAGGACATGAAAGGTCCACTTTAAATTGCATCAACACTAAAAGGGCTTATATCTTTGGAATGGCTAAATGGGCAAAAATCCACAAATGTTCAAGATGACAATGCCTAATAGATGATGTATGTCATTGGACTTTTCACTGTTAGCTGACATCTCCTCTTGAAGACCCACGTTGCAAAAATGGTGCGTTTTACAGTACCTTCAAAGTGGATGGCTAATCCTTTCCACACATTAAAGAAAGCTGGGTTTTCAAAAACCCTCTCCAGCCACTGTGGACACAGAATGCAATGGGGGATCCCATGCTGAAACACATGCAGCCCTGATCAGTTACATATCTATGTATGTAAAGTGTACAGATACTAAACGAATATGAACTATTTCCTTTAATTTGCTTTTTGGAAGTAAGAATTGAAAAAGGACAATGTACACACTCTGCAGATGCTGTTCTGGTTAGGCTCGTGGTCCCAGTGCTCCTAGACTGATCGTTGAGCTACCATGTTGCCCAAGTCTCTTTATCTTTGTTGATTTAACACAAATGGTATTGTGTCATGTTATTTCATCTTATAAGTCCTGAGAAACTCTGAATGAAGTCAATGCCAAATGGTATTTCTTCTAGAAAAAAGCAAACATGTTTAATTTAGATTTCAATCTAATACTGCTGTGCAGTGGGTTTATTTTACTAGGCTCTGGTTAATTGTTTATGTGGGTTCTATTCCCATGCCAGCTGTGTGCGAGTCTCAGCAGCTCTATAGCAGTACCTTAGGAATCACAAATGAAAGCTGCCGTACAGCAAAGTGCACAAAGAACATTTCTGAGCAGGTTTAATATTTGTAGTAGTCTACACCATTTAATTCCACTGAATGTGCCTTTCATTAGGGTCTCACAATAGATATAGAACCATGGACCATTCAGTGAGTGGTTAAACTAGAGACGGTACAAGGCTACTAATAGCTGTACGAGCCGTTCCCTAATTTACTATTACACACTACACTTCCACCTACCTAATAGTTATTATAATAGATCTGACTACCTCCCTCAGCTTCTCTGCAGGTGCTGAATGTAACAGGCTATATCCTGTGAATGGACCTCAATGGCTGTCACAAGAGCTATTTGTATAGCCCCAGTAGGTTGTTCATTCACATAATTACTGAAAAGGTATATAAAACACGTACTGCACATTACTTTCTGACAAATCTCTGCTTGTTATCCATGGAAAACAATGGACACTGACAATGTTATACAACATTTCCAGTGGCTTCTACTGTATGTCAAATGATCACAACATACTGTACACTTGTAGTTCCATCTTCAAGTACTCTACAAATCCAAGTGCATGATCCTTATGCTGCCTTATGGCACTCCATGAGGTCCATAGATGGGGTTAATCTCACCTAAAAAATTTGATACAAAATTGGAGGAATACAGAGGCACAAGAGAACCATATAAATGCCTTTCATAGATTGCACAAGGTCTTAAACCAGAAGGCTCTTAACACAAACCATTATAAATCCCAAGTTATCTTAAGAGTGACTAGTAACCTCTCCTTATGAAAAAAAAGGTTTAGTAGGATATCCTAATACCATCTATCTTTCTGTCAGTTATTATTTAGTTATTATGGGTTTATACACTAATATTACAATAGTTACCAGGACAGTGGGACTCCAGGTTAAAAAGGCCTAAGAGATCCCGCATACATGTTTGGTAGACCATCAACTAATTGCTGAGTGGACCACAATAATTCAAGAGATCACTGGAGACCATACATGAAAACATTGCCCAATACATTCAGCTTGGATACGCTTAGTCAATGAACATTATGTTTGTTGTGGGGAAATACAATTTCTATTTTAGCTGGTAATGCAGTGACCCTAAAGTCTGTGCGGTTAAACAATGCTCCTTCTGGTGAGCAGACTCATACATTCGGTATGTAGAAAATGAACTGTATTTTGCTCTAAATGTCTATTAACACCATGCCCTGCAGCTATAGCTATTGTTCTGCTGTACATTCATTTATGCTTCATGTCAATCAAAGACATTTCTGAACTCTTCTCATGGGCATTAGAGAAGGCAGAATATACAGTATGTACTTGTATATATATGTCAGTGTGCAGACTTTAGAGGTATGTTCACAAAATAGAAAGTGAACAGGAATGTGCGGTTGATGTCCATTGTAATATCTTCTCCATTTTCCATCCTTTTGGTTAACCAGTGGAGTGGCTCATGCAAAATCAAGCTGAACACTTTTTTAGTGTCTTGCTTCATTTCTGCTTTCTATTGAATGCAATGAGAGGCAGATTCAGGACATAATTTTGCCCTTAGCATCAGATTTCTCCATCTGAATATACCCATAAATGGCAGATGGCAGTCATTTATATTAGTGGTCCCCAACCTTTTTTGCACCAGAGACCGGCTTCAAGCAAGACCGTTTTCCCATGGCCCGGCAGGGTGGGGTGGGGCAGTGGTGTACTTTGGTCATATGGGGTGGGGTTATAGGTGGAAACCGATATAGCTGTTTCAAAATAATTACAGTTTTATATACTTATCGTATATACTCGAGTATAAACTGACCTGAATATAAGCCAAGGCCCCCTAATTTTACCACAAAAAACTGGGAATACTTATTGACTCGAGTATAAGCCGAGGGGGGGAAATGCAGCAGCTACTGGAAAATTTCAAAAATTAAAATGGTCTGAGTTTTTGGTCGCAGTAGATGGTGGGTGCTGGGAAAGGGGAGGGGGTGTTTTGCTTGTCTGTCTGCCCCTTCCCTGAGCTTGAGGACTGAGGTTTTTCCCCCCTACTTGGAATTCAGCATGGCTGAATATAGGGTATCTGCAGTGCTCCTATTAACCCCTTCCCGACGGAATAGGAGCACTGCAGATAACTTATATTCAGTAGACGGGCACTTTCAGACACAGGGATACCTAATGTGTATGTGTTTCACAGTCATTTTCTACTTTTATAAGTATTCTAGGGGAAAGGAGGGATTTAGAACTTTTATTTATTTTATTTTTTTATAATTTTTTTTAAAGTTGTTTTTTTTTCACTATTTTATTAGCCCTCCGTAGGGGACATGAACCTGCAATCATTTGATTGCAAGTTCTATAGACAGCAATACAAGTGTATTGACGTCTATGGGAGATTCTATACATTACATAGACCATAGACATAGAACATAGACCAGCCGTAATAGTGATATTGCTATGACAGGCCTGGGAGCCTTCATTAGGCTCCCGGCTGTCACCAGATCAGATTGGCTCCTCTAACCTCGCGGCGCAGGAGCCAGCCTGCAACTCTAAAGGTATGGGGCTGGTCTCAGGGCTAACTTTAAATTTTTTTTTGGGAAGAGGGGGTAAGAGATCACAGGCATTAGCTCCGGCATCTCAGCAGAGCGGCCGCCATTATACTTACAGACCCGGCATCCTCTGTAATAGTACGGAGGATGCCGGGGCGGGTGTCGGGGCCCGCACCATCGCCACGCTCCCGCCACTGCAGGAAACCAGAAGCGGCAGGAGCTTGGCGATGATACTTGAAAAATCATTTCAAACAGCAGAAGTACTTACAGTACTTCTGCTAGCAGGCCAGGAACGCAGACACACGTTTGGTGCGGGCCTGAGCTTACGTGGCCACGTCACCCGGCGTTTGAGGGAGCGGGGGAAGGGGGGGGTTTGGAGAGAAAGTGGCCTGCTACGTTCCTGAATTGCTAGCAGAAGTACCGTAAGTACTTCTGCAGAGCTGCTCCAGGGGGGCTTTTTCAGCACAAAAACTGTGCTGAAAAACTCAGTTTATACTCGAGTATATACGGTATTTGTTTTTGTATTACAAAAGCACAAGCACAATCCAAGCGGCTCATTTAATTCTCTTTGTTGATCTGACCAGACGTTATCAATACGTATACATCCTTCATGTACGGTTGCCATTCAGTTCTTTTCTTAATTTTCCGGAGGAACCACTTAACCTACTGAAAAAAGCATTAAGCTGAGTGCTTTATATTTGTTGCTTATGGTTGGATATGTTTAAATACATTAAGTAAAACACCTCTAGCAAAATAAATGGATCCAGTAGCATGCCCGCACTCCCTTTTGACTAATTGTCTGTTTCACTGCTTTCAGAAAAAGGTATCAATTGTTAAGATACTCTATCAGTACTTTTCTCATTAAAAAAAAAAAAATGAGGACAATTTGATCGCACGCAATCCTGCACTGAAGTCTACATCTTCCAGGACATTTATTACCTATAAAATCCACTTTCTGACATAGTCAGAAGAGTAATCTTGGCTAAAAAATAATTATTATCGTTGGCTTAGGTATATAAAATAATAAAGAAAAAGCCTTTACTGACACATTTGACTAAAAGTTTATTTGGGTTAGACATACCACAGCCTGGACATCTATACCAATATCTAGGATATGTCTGGACTTTTAATGACCAGATGTAAGATTCCTTACAGGAACACATATTTGAGCAGACATTCATCTAGCTCCTGGATTAAATAGCTACAACCATTTTTACAAGTATATGCTGTTAAAATATGAAGCTATAAAATGTGTCTGTCAATAATATCACAGACATTTTCTTCCACAGATTGTTTAATGTTCTAAAATCAATGTTCACGAGTATGTAAAAACACTGTTCGTCAGATATTGTAAACCTGGTCTCCCTAATGGGCTTCTAGTATTCACTGGAATATTGCTTTAAAGTAGACCTTTTACCAACTCCAGCTCTTGTATCCCTAAAAAAAGTTATCCAGTTAAAAAAATATATATATGGGCCAAATAGCAGGATCCATCTGTACAATACAGTTCCTAATATATTCCTGTTTAAATTATTTATTTTCAGGTCACTAACCTCAAAGTGATGTTTCATTTGCAAGTTCACTACATCCCTCAAGAATTTCAGGCAGCAAACGAAACATCACAGCAACATGTGACCTCCATTGGAAGATGGAGGATCCCTTTATCTAGGCTCTGCTCCATTGATTTCGATGCAGTTGGAATATTTTCTCTAGGTCCCAGAGTTCCTAAACAACCATGCTAACTAAGCTCTCTACAGTCATGTGAGGTTTCTGGGCTGTCTACTCTAGCCCAGTCCTGCCCACCTGACAGTAGAGAGTCTGCTTAGCATGTTGGGTTATGAAAATAACAACCCCAATACAAAGAGCTGGAGATGCTGGAGGTAGTAAAAGGCCCTCTTTAGGCTAAGGCCTCAAGTAGTAGGCCATAGCAAAAAAAACCACTGCGGGAAACACCATGGTGGCATTGCATTGCTTTTCACAGAAATTTCACAGAGGTTTCCTCTGCTGACTTTCTGCATCAATTATACCTATAGGGTATGGCGTTTCCATATGTGTAATTGACATTCTGTTATTTCCAAAACCTTGACCCACCACCAGCATGTACATTGTAAGGATCTTATAGTGTAAAGCGAAATTTCACGTGAACTTTGTCTTTCACTGTCACACATAGACTGTAGAATTATTATTGAAATTATTCCCCATATTCAAAAGCTTATAAAATCTATCAAATGTAGATTGATAGTGATCCAAGTCATAGGGCAGCGTTTAGTTCGATAACATACAGTGAATTTGCCATTGAAAACGTCTATAAAAATACTGCACAAAAGGATATTTAATGATTTCTATTTTTATGTCTTTCTTCTGATTAACTTTAAAGCCCCCTCCAGAGATAGAAATTAATCTCTAGCCCTGTGGTATTAAGCATACTGATGTGTAGAGAAGGCTGTAGTCACTCACCAGATGCACAGTTCACTTTATTCCGCTGCTGAGCGGGTCCTCCCATGGTCAAGTAGTTGGTATAACATCCAGGCTTTCATGGGACAATTCACCTACATGTGGTGTAATACACCGCTACAAAGCCGACAGTGTGCTGAATTCAGCGCACTATCGACTTTCCCGTTCTGTTTTGGCAGGCAGATTTTGAGGCGGATTCCACGTCAAAATCCGCTGCCAAAAATCTCCGTGTGAACTAGCCCTTATTGAAGGTGTAGGAGACTTTCTGATCTGGTTACTAAAGGAGTCATCTATAACATCTATAGGCCATATAAAAAGGGATTGTCTTAGTGAAACAATCCCTTTGATTTATATGCAATTGTACTGATAAACAAATGAGAGCACAAATATGTTTTACTTTATAACAATATACATACTTGGTAAGTGACAGTAACATCTGAACAAAAAGAAAGTATTGCAAATTAGATTTTTTTTTCTTGAGTTTGAATGATAGCGATAAAGTTCCCTTGTAAAAACATCCATATGTCGGACATAGCCAAAACTCATTCACCTGAATAAAATTCCTTTAACACTTGACTTGTGTTTCATAAAAAGATAGGTGTGTAAGATTAGCTTTTCACATAAAATCTGAACTGTGCATGTTCCGAGCCTAACACCTCCATAAACACTTCCAGGCCAGGCATAGGGGTTACCAAATGATAGCCCGTCTATCTTATTTTAATTACTTGGACATTTACTTGAGGTCTTATAGGTGTAAATGAAATGCATATGTTAAATGCGTTAAACACAGCAAATGAGAGAACACTGTATCGCTTATATAAGCGCGGATTTTGCTTGTACGAAAAAGCAGAAAGTCAACAATTAAACTTCAGGCCCGTAACTTTGTTCCAGGGGACCCACAGAGACAACACTTCATAATTTTTCAGAGGAGGAATGCAGGTGAGGAGGAAATTAAACAAGTATTCTATATACATTTTCCTGATGTTTTATTCATTACCGAAAAGCAAAATTACATTTGCTCCCCTGCTAGTAAGGAACTGAATTAAACTGACAGACAAAATTTAGATAGAGTATTTAAAATCATAGACTGCTGCGTAGAAATCACTGCTCACAGCCAGCGCGCTCAATTCCTAAATCTCTCAGTCACGGCCAAGATAACAGGGCACAGACGCTACAGGACAAGGGATCAAGCGACTTGAAGGTTAAGCACGACGTGATGCATTGCTTTTAATTATGGAAACAAAATTCCTAAAGCAATTTAAAAAAAATCTGAAAAAAAAGGAATACAAAAGAAATATGGAATAAAAAATGACACAGCTCTCAACAGCTGTCAATACTTTACATGGAGCATATTCATAAAGCTTACATGCCAGAAGTGCAGAATTAAAAAGTGTTCCCCTTTAAAAGTTAAAAACAAAAACACAAAAAATCTGATTAAATTGCCATTCTTATGTTGTCTTCTTCTGTCGATATCTGTCAAGCTGAAGGTAAATCAATATGCCACCAAAAAAGTTCTTATAGGAGCTTTCACCCAGCGTTTTTATAGTCTGGGAAATGACTGATTTCTCTAGTTATATAGCAATATAGGACAGTGGATGATCATATAAATAAGTAGATTTGTCATTCAGCTGCTCAGCCAACCTTTTCAGAAACAGATATTTGGGTAAAATCGACTTTTAAAAGACCGGAACAACAGGAGTCTTTTTTTTTTTTTAATTCCATGTGCAAATCAGAAGCCTTTGGGCATACACTGCTCAGCACCCTATGGCCCACCTAATATTATGTGCGTATTAATTATATTTGACTAGTACAGCTGCATTTCTGACCTTGTTTGCGGGTTCTGATGGTTACTGGATGCTCCTAACTTTTTTCTTTAGCAGTAGTACTGTCTGACTACAAGCACCATAGAAGACACATTACTTTCACTGATGTGGATGCGGAACCACATGGATTCTAACAAGCGGTAACCAGAATACCTATACGCATAGAAATCCTATGCTATAGGTATATTCAGAAATGCAAGACTTTCAACAGGAAAAAATGGGAAGGGAATCACAGCCCACTTACATGACCTTTAATGTTCCAGTATGTTAGATGGATGTGTCACAATTTCTTGCATATGCATTCCCATCGGCTTGGGATGCATCAGAAAATGTAATGAAGAAATATCCAGCACCGCAGCAAGATTCTTAAAACTTAGCCTTTATTTGCACCGACTTTAAAATCCATATTCTATGTGATGTTGCTAACAAAGTGATTCCTTCATGATGAGAAAAGCATCTAGCTGACGCGTTTCGAGGATATACTGATCCTCTTAGTCGCAGCCTGACGCTATTTTCACCTGAATCCTAATTTATACACTCAAGCGTGATTGCAAACATCTGATGTACCCGAGATGACTCGGAATAAAATATGTTAACTCTTAACACCCATATTCAGAAATGGTCATTAATGTGATTATGAAACTAAATCTGGGTCGGTATGCAGACTAAATATAATGGTACATATGAATTTATGGAGGAGCTCTTTATAGATATGTGTAAAACTTTACAAGGGCAGCTACTGAGGTGGCTTGTATATATAGCTATTCTTTTTATGCTCTTTCCTAATGTATACCTCCAATATATGTCATTGTATATGCATATGGCCGAATAGGTCACTCATAAGCGTCTATTACAAAAACAATTTACTATGCAGTATATGTTTTTTCCTGGATTTCTATGTATTTGTAGCCAGTGGCGTAACTACCACCATAGCAGCAGAGGCAGCTGCCACAGGGCCCGGGACATTAGGGGCTACCGCTGCATTTTTTGGGGGGGATTTTTAATAGGCCGTTACCAGCTGGAGTTACTCCAGCTGGTAACGGCCCTATATACTTACCGATCCTGGAAGGGGCTGGGATCGGTAAGTGACGGCGCGGGCCCCACAAGCAGTATTATACTCGGGGGTCTTCTCGGACCCCCGAGTATAACGATCGGAGGCCCGGGAGAGGGAACAGAAGATAAAAAACTGTGTTGCTTACCTCTCCAGGCTCCGGGCAGGCTTCGGCCTACTTGCTTGATGTCATATGATCCGCGATGCAGGGCCCCGGTCACATGACATCTCGGAAGATGGCTGACAGCGACGGAGAATGCAGGGGAGTCGGAGATAGGTAAGTAACAGAAGTTTATTGTTTGTATCCCTCTGGGTCTCCGATTATTATACTGTGTACCGGGGCCACTATGGGGACATAATACTGTGTACTGAGGCCAGTATGGGGACATAATACTGTGTACTGGGGTCAGTATGGGGACATAATACTGTGTACTGAGGCCACTATGAGGACATAATACTGTGTAGTGGGGCCAGTATGGGGACATAATACTGTGTACTGAGGCCAGTATGGGGATAATACTGTGTACTGGGGCCACTATGGGGACATAATACTGTGTACTGGGGCCAGTATGGGGACATAATACTGTGTACTGCGGCCACTATGGGGACATAATATTGTGTGCAGGGGCCAATATAGGATATTATAGTGTGCGCAGAAAAGCACACGGGGGAAGGGGGGGTGGCGGCGTTAGGGGTCAGTTGGTCGAGGTCTTCAGCGTCAATCGGGGGGGGGCATGTCAAAAGTTCACCACGGGGCCCCGCCATTCCTAGTTACGTCACTGTTTGTAGCCTAGATGTATAAACTTTTTCAAACGGCAAAAAAGAAGATACTTTTCTAGCATATATTCAGGCCTTATGAATATATGGGAAATATGTTTGGAGAGCTTTACAGAGGGATATGCTCAGTGCCGCACCTCCCATGAGGCGACCTGAAGCGAGCGCTTCAGGTGGCACTATGCCAGGGCCTGAGGGAGGGCGGCATTTTTTCTTACCTAAGCCAGTCCAGGACAAGCTGTCCTGGACTGGCTTAGTACGGAGCGGTGGATTGGGGAGGCCGCTGAAGCAGTGCTGCTCCAGCAGCCTCCCCTCACACTCAGGCAGAGAGCAGGCCTGCTCTCTGCCTGCGAACGGCGCTAAGCCCCGCCCCCTCACACTCAGGCAGAGAGCAGGCCTGCTCTCATGCCTGTGAACGGCGCTAAGCCCCGCCCCTCCTCTAAGCCCCGCCCCCTCTGGGGCTTAGAGGAGGGGCAGGTTCACCCCTGGATATGCTGAAATACACTGGCATTAAAATGTGGTGTGAACAGATCCTAATCATTTGGGGGCACATCCTTCTACGTATTAGCAAGGTCTGCCAATTAAACTTGTGTTACATTTCATCACCGTTTTGTGATTTCCTGCTTTCGCTATTTTCTGTATACTGGAGATCTATTGTACACATATTTTAATCCAAATGATTTCCCAGAAGTCCAGCAGAGAGGACACATCATACATAAACTTCCTGTGGAGAAACCTGCCAGTGTCCGGGTAAACTGCAGGCCAGTCCTAGCGGGCACCATCTGCTATCAATACTATCCACACGCTTCACAGTCCAGATACGTTTGAGGCCAGGTTTTTATCTTGTGAGCTAACAGAAGATGACAAGTCTAGCAGTTCATGAATTTTCCTCACATGATCGATTCAGCTTGGCTGACCGGATCCATGCTAATGAGATGGTGCCACGGCTCACAACAAAAACATTTTCTGAATAATTTCAAACTTCAGAGTCTGATGCGCCAAGTACTGTGACGCTTTGTCTAGTAATGATACTTGCAGAAAATGCTTTCTCATGCATTTGTGTTCCAAATTATTTCCAGGCACTTTTTTCAATATATCTACCAAGAAATGAGAATAAAATTGAAAGAATGCTAAGTAATGAATGATGTTAATGCTAAAATAGCAGGTCAACTTAAAACACAAACAATTATGTATAAATGAATAATGAGAGTCAATATAAAAAATAAAAAAAACATTTGTAATATATTTTATTAAAGAAATATGTTTCCTTCTCCACTTTTCAGGCTAAGTTACTTTCTACAAGTCTATGGAGAGGAGAGAGAAGTGAGAGTCTGGAAAAGACACTCAAATAATTGCTGGTGCTACACTCTGCCACTCTATGAGTAAGAGATAGCTCTTTTGACACTGTTATAGCTTCCAGATAACACATTACCATGCATAGAATGAGGCAGTAAATCAATTAAAGAGGACCTATCACCTCCTGGGGCACATGCGGTTTAATACACCAATAGAAAGTCGACAGTGTACTGAATTCAATGCAATCAGCTTTCACGGTCTGTGCCCCTGGTGAAAAGCTATCGGTGCTGGTACCGTAGCTCTTCACTGTCAAAAGGACATTTCTGACAGTCAGTCAGGAATTCCCTTCCTCACAGTAGCATCTATTGCGCTGTACTGTGAGAGCGTTGAGGAATGCCCCCCTCCCCTCCTGATAGTGCTCATCCATAGACGAGTACTGGGGGCGTTTCTCACCGCTCAGCGTCATCGCCGGGCGGTAAGCAACGCCCCCTCTCACAGTATAGCGCAAGAGATGCTACTGTGAGGAGAGGCGTTCCTGACAGACTGTCAGAAACGCCCTTCTGACAGTGAAGAGCTACAGTAATAGCACCGATAGCCCTTCACCGAGGGAACAGAACATGAAAGCCGATAGTGCGCACTGTCAGCTTTCTAGCGGTGTATTACACCACATGTGCCCCAGGAGGTGAAAGGTCCTCTTTAACCAGCCAGAAACAGCCTTCTGCTACTCAAAAGACACAGGAACGGGCATCCATAATCACAATTAGATCATGTTAACCATCCAGAACTTACGTTATTTCCTTTGCTCTGCGCTTACAATTGAGCAGAACAACAGAAGCTGAGCCCCGATATGTACATACCCCAAGTTATACTTATTGAATAGTTAAGGTCACAGTTATAAATTGAGAAATTAGCCTGACTTGGAAAACAACACTTGGAATTTGTCCAGTTTTGTAGAATATGACCAAGAACATTGGAGAATGACATCAATAAAAACCTGCATCCCCTCGGCATGTGAAAATGCATCATAATTTCTGAGATGTTGAACGTCTAAAAACAGACACTTAAACTCTTTTGCACGAAAGACCTGCATTTCTTGTACTTTCATTCTCTATTATGCCCCGAAGCAGAGTTTCATTTATGCATCATAACATAAATAACAAAAGAACTATATGGAGCTGCACGCGATGCAGACCATTAACCATGTACAGGATGTCTAGTAATGTGTACTTACTAATAGATATTTGCCCTGCAACACACATCTATTCTCAGAATTAGGACTTTATAAAAAAAAAAACTGTAAAAAGTTAAAATATCCCATTAAATAGTTCTTTAGTTTTGGGTGACTTAAAATTTTTAAATATTTTTCAGCCAATATTTTTAACAGTCTCCCCTCTGTAGGCTCCATCTTCAACTGCTTCAGACTGAGGAAAAACTAGCTGCTACCATGTCCCTGTCATATACAAAGAGAAGCAGCGGCAGCATATAGGACATTATAAGGCTAAGGTGCCACGTAGCGGGCCGCAGCAGCAACGCATTGTGGTTTTTCTGCAGCACTTTTAACACTAAATATGCAGAGTTTTTTTGTGGCATTTAAAGAGGACCTTTCATCAGATCGGGAACAGGCAGTTCTATATACTGCTGGAAAGCTGACAGTGCGCTGAATTCAGCGCACTATCGGCTTTCCCGATCTATGTCCGGTGTAAAGCGCTATCGATCCCGTTACCGTAGCGCTTTAGTGTCAGAAGGGAGTTTCTAACAGTTAGTCAGGGACGCCCTTCTGCCCAGCAGCGCCTATCGCGCTGTACTGTGGAGCGGGGAGGAACTCCCCCCTCCCTTTGCTCACACAGCTCGTCCATAGATGAGTATTATCAGGAGCGGGAGGGGGGGAGTTCCTCCCCGCTCCACAGTACAGCGTGATAGGCGCCGCTGGGCAGAAGGGCGTCCCTGGCTAATGGTCAGAAACGCCCTTCTGACTGTAAAGCCCTACGGTACCGGGACCGATAGCGCTTTACACCGGGCACAGATCGGGAAAGCCGATAGTGCGCTGAATTCAGCGCAGTGTCAGCTTTCCAGCAGTATATAAAACTGCATGTGCCCGCTCAGATGAAAGGTCCTCTTTAACAGCATGTGGAGCCCCGGCCTAAAGCAGTATTTGGGTTTTTTTCCTTGAGGGTTCATAAATATGGGGTGTGTGGAACAATGTTCATTGCAGTGAATCCAGAAAACTGGGGTGGAAGGATTGATGAATGTCATGAATATCTCCTACATAAAGCCAAAAGATGAAATGGGCCACTGGCATTCATTATTTATGGATGAAATATATTACATTTGATCCTTGTAGTTTGCAGTTCTGGTTAGAGTACAATAACCCTTGGACTGTATGACGAGGATGAAGTACTATACAGTAAAATTACAATTCTAAATTTATGAAGATGAATTACTTTTATGGGGCATAGTATTTCGGCATGAATAACACTAATAAAGTAGCAGACTGTGCTTTTTTATGGCTGGCAGAGAATTGTAGACCACTGTAACTGAACGATGCATTATGTGCACAACAATATTCATAGATCTGCACACAGTGTACAGGTATAGAGTCTATGTAATCTTTTCTTGAAACATCTTAAAAGTCCACAATTGTTCATTATAATTGACAGTAACAAATTAACCCTACTTATCTGCAAGCATAACTTTAAGTCAATATATTAAGAATAGTTGTCATTTTCTGGAATGCTAGAATGGGACATGTCACTGCCTTGTTAGCAGACATTAGTAGATATGTTTGCCATCACATGGCTGGAAACCACTAAAAGGTGACAGTCTGCATCTGTGCTCTGCTAAATTAATATGCCGTGTTGATGATTTTGGAATTGCTCCAGGCCAGTAAGAGTATGACATCGTCCAGTACGCCGGGAGATGGTCTTCCAAACAACCTGTCTTGCCTGGCCCCAACTGCACCTGACACGACAACTGTTGGGACAGTGATAAGCACTGGTGATACTGTCAAAGCCCTGTACGGTTAAACTATGTAACTCAGTCTCATCCTACTTCTGCCATGGTCACCCGAGACCCATGATATGTTGTTACGATCTCAAACATTTGTTTCAACTCACTGGGACTTCAGAAACTGAATCCATCATCAAACTCTTGCATATATGTATATTATAATCAGATTAAAGTCCTTCTCTGTTCTCAATTTCATCTGTACTATTGGAGATTTAAGCAAATCTGAATCTTAAAAGGAAGTCATTCCTTACCAACAGACTCCAATTACAAGCAGCCCAGCTGAGGGCACATATCATTTTTAATAAAGACTTCCATAGGGCTTCTATTCTTCGTAATACCAGATATATAATTACAAAGCAAGCAAAAAGTCTTCAGACCCTTTCACTTTTTTCACATTTTCTTGAGGTTTTGTACTAAAATGAAAAAATCTAAGTTTTCTCCTATCAATCTTCCCTCAATATCCGTTAATGAGAATGCGAAAGTAAAATTTTAGAATTCATTGAAAATAAAAAAATATATAGTTTTGCATTGATATACATATTTAGATACCTTGCTATGACTCTTGAATTTTAGCTTTGGGGCCTTTCCATTTCTTTTGATCATCCTTGAGATGTATCTACACAGGTCAGCTCCTTGCTTCGCCGCTGAACACCACCTACTGGCTTGTAGACGCGATGTGATGACGTCACATCACGTCTACAACTGTGCGCCAGTAAGAGAGAGAGGCGTGCAGAGTGCAGCGGGGGAACAAGGAAAAGGTAAGTGTAATGTGGAGGTGGAACGTGAAACTGGAGGCAGATGACGGAGAGGACGGCATGACACTGGGGGCAGAGATGTGTGGACATGAATCTGGGGGCAGAGATGGAGAGGACATGAATCTGGGGGCAGAGATGGAGAGGACATGAATCTGGGGGCAGAGATGGAGAGGACATGAATCTGGGGCAGAGATGGAGGGGCATGAATCTGGGGACAGAGATGGAGGGGACATGAAACTGGGGGCAGAGATGGAGGGGGGACATGAAACTGGGGGCAGATGAAGGGTGTATCTGAAACTGGGGGAGAGATAGAGGGGGGACATATAATTTACGGGTGACTGTAGGAGGATTATACTGTGTGCGGGCACATGAAAAATTAATGAGAATGGGCGGAGTCAACACAAAAGTGGGCGGGGCTAAATAGGGTCTCAAGACTTTAGTTTTTTTTCCGTTTTCAATAAATCAGCAAAGATTTCTAACATTCTGTTTTCACTTCACAGTATGGAGCTTTGAGTACAGAATGATGGGGGGGACTTGATTTGTTTTTATTTACCACAAAGGCCACAACATAACAAGATGTGAAAAAAGTAAAAAGACTTTTCTAATTAGGGAGCGTTCACACTACCGTCGGTGTCCGACATATAGTGTCCGCTCAAAATCTGTCACGGACACTAGGAGCGGACACTAGATGTGTCCGTGACACCTGTCATTCACTTGAATGGGCATCGGGTGCGTTCTTTTGCACTCCGTGCCCGTCCTTCCCTGTCCGCAAGAGAAGATGTCCGACTTCTCAAGCGGACAGAGGAACCCTGCATGCAGGGTTTTTCTGTCCGCTTGAGAAGTCGGACATCTTCTCTTGCGGACAGGGAAGGACGGGCACGGAGTGCAAAAGAACGCACCCGACGCCCATTCAAGTGAATGACAGGTGTCACGGACACATCTAGTGTCCGCTCCTAGTGTCCGTGACAGATTTTGAGCGGACACTAGGAGCGGACACTACATGTCGGACACCGACGGTAGTGTGAACGCCCCCTAATACACAATAAAAATGCATTTTACTGGATCATTTTGATGCCATGCACGTTAACATATCTGATCTTGGCTGCTTGTCTGGTTTCAACGTCCTGAACTGTCTTCATACTGAGCTTCAAAATGTAAAAGAAAATTAAAATCTAAAATATATTAAAACTCTCCAAGATAAAAACAGAGAATATAACCTCATGCAAGTAAATGATTTAGAACTTAGGCTGCAGTATCATGTCCTAGTTAACAGGATATGGCCGCTGGTTTTCTTACAGTGGATTTCAATATACTAGGGTTTTTAGCTGTACACTTCCTGCAGGAGGAATGAGTTGACTACTAGTAAATAAAGTGTGCACTACACATCTAACAAGAAGAGCACCGACATCATAAATAGACACAATAATAAAACTAGTCCCCAAAAAGGCGCACCCGCGAAAAATATCATCAAAAAAGGAGCAGATGACACAATGCCATTTTTTCTATTCATTCATATTATACTTAGGAGAATACTGACTTTAATTATAGAAAAAAAACATAGATAAAGGAAAAATGTCCTTTAAGAATATAAAGACAACACAGAGTCAGTACCACTGCTTGGTGTCCCCATCTATGTCCCAGAGCAGTAATCATTAGGAGTGAGAGAAGCTGCACCTACTGAACATCGCACTGCCTCATCTTACAAAGGGTTACAAGAATAAGTGACTGTTCACACCTTACATACACGTAAGGAGCGGGGATGTTATTTTATATTTGATTATGGAGATCGATTGGAATTTTGTATTTTTCGGACTATAAGACGCACCTAGGTTTTAGAGGAGGAAAATAGGGAAAAAAAATTTTGAAGCAAAAACTGGTAAAATATTTAATATATGGGAGTTGTAGTTTTGCAACAGCTGCAAGGCCACATTGACAGGTGACCCTGCAGCTGTACGGGGATGCATAGAGCGTTTTTTTTGCGGGGCCAGCTGTACTTTTTAGTTATACCATTTTGGGGAATATCTATTGCTTAGATCACCTTGTATTGAAAAAAAAAGAGGAGGTGATTTAGAACTTTTATTTATTTCATATTTTTAAAGCTTTTTTTTTTTTTTTTACTATTTTATTCCCCCCCGGGGGCTTGAACCTGCGGTCACTTGATCGCAAGTCCCATAGACGGCAATACAACTGTATTGCCGTCTATGGGACATTCTGTGTATTAGTATTACGGCTGGTCATAGACCCAGCCGCAATACTAATATATAGCCGTGACAGGCCTGGGAGCCTCATTAGGTCAACAGGTCGGCTCCTGCGATATCGCCGCGCAGGAGCCGGCCTGCAACTTTACAGGTACGGGGCCGGTGGGGACCGGCCCCGGGGGAGAAGGGGCCACCGATACTGACCCGGCATCCGCTGTACTAGAGAGGCGGATGCCGGGGAGGGATAGACGCCAGGGCCTGAGACATCGCTACGATCCTCTGCCATGCATGAAGCCAGCGGCGGGGGCACGGAGGAGCCCCTGCCGCTGCTGGCTTCATGCGGGGCAGAGGAGCGCAGCGATGTCGCAGGCCCCGGCACCTGTAATGGCGTCTATCACTTGCCGGCTTCCGCCTCTCTATTACAGCGGATGCCAGGCGCCACCTTCAGACTATAAGACGCACCCTTCTTTTCCCCAAAAATTTTGGGGAAAAAAAGTGCGTCTTATAGTCCGAAAAATACGGTATATTGTGGCAGGTATTTTTGATGTTTTATTACTGGCGGCACGATATGGAAAGAGTTATATGATGTCATAACAAGCTGATGGATTTGGTTGTAGGCTGAGGCCCCAGGTGGTGGAAACGCAACTTTTTTTTTTTGCAGATTATACTGCGGTTCTGTGAACCAAAGCCAGGAGTGGATTGAGAAGAAAGGAGAAGTATAAGAGTTTCCAATATATATTCCTATATTTTCCATTCCCTCTGTAGCCGTGCTCGGCTTTGGCTCAAAAAAAAAACACAGTGAAATCTGCAACAAAAAAAGCTGCGTTTCCGCAACATGGGGCCTTGTGAGTAAGAAGCTGTGTGCCCTGAAACTTGTAAGGGATGTCCACTTTTCCATTTTTTAAAATGAATTAGAATAAAAGTAGTGTTTTAATAGCCATTTTTTTTATTTTCTGGATCACAGTTTTGGATACCATTATTTTTCCTTGTGCTCTGCAGAGGCGTTCCAGGCACTTCTCATTATTGATGTGAAATGAACCTAGTTACACACTTCAGGCATCTTGAATGGAGCCTTTGCAGCAACACATAAAGTTCCTATCATTCACAACTACGGAGATATGGACAGTCGCATTCACTGTATATTATTGTTTTGTAGCATCGTATTCCCCTTTGAAGAATTGCTATATAACATCAATTACAGCACGTGATGGATCTTTTCACATACTTTTCTCTCACAAATATTGTATGAATCAGTTAGAAAACCCTATGCATGCCTTTTATCATAAGATCAGAGATGCACAGCGATGCAATATAGGTCCATAGAAGTCTATAGATACCATATTATGGATAAATGAAGTGCGCTTAATAAGCCCTTTTATTAAAAAACAAATTGCATGTTAGAAAACAGTAACAAGTCCAAGAATGTGACTGTATTCATTGTACAAAATGCTTATATTCCATACATAAATGTAGTAGTCAGATTATGTGCATGCAGGTAAACAAGTATACCTGCCATATACTGTATATCTAGAAAAACATAATGTGAAGAGGGTTCACCTTCCAGGACTATGCAGAACACTGTATTGAATGCACACCAGCATTCTTCTGATGCCACAGAACACGTGAGATGTTTTGATATGCCACTTTGCTAGATACAGAAACACTTTGTTTCATTTTATATGCTACTAAAAGGTTTGTAGTATGGGAAAACCCTTTTATCCACTCAGCTACAATTTATAAATGAATGGGAAAGCAGAAAAGCTGCAAATTTGTCACAGCCTGCACTCCCAGGCTTAAGGATTCATATGTAATGACAATGAGGTGCAAAGCTATCTGCTCATTAAATTGAATGTATTAAAGGAGATCTCCCAGTGTCACACATGTCTTATATATTGCTGAATGCAGCCTGTAATAGTGTCCATGGTTACTAAAAAATAAGGAGACTCATCAGAGATGGATCCATATACAACAAAATCAACCATGTGCCCAGGGGTCTAAGGCCTGGTTCACATCTGCACATAGGTTTCTATTCAGGGATTCCGCTTGGGGACCCCCCGAACGGAAACCTAATCTGCATAAAAATGTGGTTACCTAAGAAAACTGGCGGACCCCATAGACTATAATGGAGTCCGTGTGGTTTCTACACAAAAAATGCGTGCAGGACTTTTCTGTCAGTATTTTTCATACAGAGAGGGGAGCGGAATAGCCCAAACGCAGATGTGAACAGGACCTAACACGTGCCTTCTTCTAAAAGGGGTACCCTGAAAAACCAGTAAGTACTTTGTGTTACTAACGTCCTTGTTGAGTACTGTCGGCCATCTGAAATTCTTGGTGTTGAAGTGCTTGAATACCCACCCAAGACTACTTAAGACGGCGGCTACAAAAAGCAAAACTTATGATAATAATAAATAATATTTTTGAAGTATTGCCTACTGAATTATATCAAATCATCTTACATATCTGTAAAACGGCCATACTCCAATGTAAATGTAGGCTAAAAATATAATCTGACCACTCATGTCAGTCTCCTCCATCCCACCTATGTATCAATGAAACAGCACAGGTTGTTGAGAGATGGTCTACACAGGCTCTACTAGAAGACCAGAGACCCTTCATTATGTAACATAAAACCCCTCTGCTGAATTTCTGTCTCCACAGCTTTTAGTTGTCAGTCATCGTATCAGTTTAATTTGTGCCCCTTCTATTATGTCACTGGCATTAAAAGTGCAAACAGCAGTTGCGGTGCTGATACTTGTAGCACTTGACTGTTGACTTCCCTCCTGTTCCTTTCACAAGTGCCTTGTGCCGTACACTTGATACTTCAGCCAGTTGTTTGTTCAGTCATGTAGTTTATGCCTCCTCGCCATATTTACCAGAGCGGCTCTGACTCAAGTCATTGTAGAGCCTGCTGCTTTTTAATGCTGCCGGCACCATAAATACCACAGAAGCTTTCATGGCCACCCAATTTGTCATGTTTATTTACTTATTTGTGAAAGTGACATTTCTGTAAGAATTCTTTTACTTTATCTTCTCACGCTCCTCACATAACATCCTGCACTCAAGTGTCATGTAAATATAAACATGTCTGACAGTGAAATCTGCCTCAAATTAGACGCTACATTACATGCAATATTATGGAAAATACGACCATTTGCTAATACATTGTGATTATCACAGAGACGCTCTAATAAAGCACCATGTGATTGTCTTGCATTCCCATCAGCAAGTGTTAGACCACTGTTTACTGCACAGTATACTGGCAGCCTGCAAATGGGACCTGACCTTAGACCAGCCCTCACGAGTGAGGTGCCCCCCCCCCGTCCCTCCGTCCCCCCGCAATTGATGAGGTGACAGATTTGACAAATGTGATATATGCGGCAGAGGCCTTCCTATAGTTATACTGTGTGACTCATTCCTGATCATTCTGCTACAGCCTGATAAGGCAGGGGGTTTTTTTGGCTGGATTTTGAGGCAGAATCCGCGTCAGAATCCGGCTCCAAAAAACGGCTTTCATTGACTTCAATGAGAGCTGTTCACTTTTTTTTTCCACTAGCGGTTTTGTGGCGCTCGCGGAAAAAAGAAATGAACTGCCATTTCTTGCCGCAGATTCCATGGCAGAATCCTCCATAGTGTCCATGGCATGAACACTCCCTCCCATCTAGGCCCATGCATTTGGACAGGATTCTGAGGCAGCCTCCCCGTCAAAATCCGGCCCAAAAAACCCTGTGTGATCCCAGCTGAAAACTGTAGAAAACCCCTTAGCTGCCCTGCTCTACATCCTGGAATTAATAGTTTGTTTATGATGATATTGATGGTTATGTTTTGCCTGGTCCAAGAGAAGAATTTTCTGCCAGTGTTTTTTTTAACCTATGATTTAGAAAAGAAACATATTTGCTGCTAAAAGTGGCATGAAATATTTATTTCTTTATAGAAAGTAACAGTTTTTCATTCAGTAAATGCTCCAAATGTAAATTACAGGATTAAAGGGAACCTGTCAGGTGGTCTTTCCGTCCTACATTAGTCCCATTGTGTACAGTATCAAGTAATGACCTTTCTTATGGTTGCAGAAGTGCAGTTTTTTTGTTGCAGATTTTATTGCACTTTTTGAGCTAAAGCCAGGAGTGGATTGTCTGCAGCTATGCCATGTGCCACTACTCCTTATACCAGCATGCTCTGAAGCACACTTTATTGGAGTATAGGTAATCCATATCAGATTCAATAAAAAAGACCTGAGCTGAGAGCAGGCTACGTAGAGCTGCAAGTGAACTGGTGATCTAGTATTGATGAGTATAGGTCATCAGTATTAAAAAGGTGGACAACCCCTTTAATGACCATCCCCAGTGGGCAAAGAGGCACATTTACTATCCAATAACACTTACAGTGGGGTTTTTACATGTTGTTCACTATGATGGAGTTGTGACAGCAGTGTATATATGCATGACAGCAAGGCTGCAAACTGTAGGTAACAAAATGGAAGTTTGGGGTGGAAAATTGAAGATGCCATATACTACTTATATATGGCTAGTTTCAGGCCCAATTTACTGACTGTAAGATCATCCCATGTAAAACAATCTTTGTTACATCATTTTCATGTACAGAAAAAAACTGAAGTTTGCAGAAAATGTATTTTTTTTCAGAAATGAAACTGCTGAAAGCTGTAAGTATGGGTTGTAGCATTGATGAAATATGGCCTGTTCACACTTGCACACCTATTATTCCATAGAAAATGCCTGTATAAGGTTATTATTTTACACAGGACATAAAACAGACTCCATCTGGCTGTTCTCACCTGGTAACTCCCAGCACTGTCAGTTGAAACCAACTACAGAAAGAAGCCAGGACCGATTTACTACTCACACAGAATAAGATTTTAAGTCCATTACACTGAGAAGTGTCAGAAATGAGACGTCTATGTGCAGCTCTTTACGAGTGCTCACTGTTGTTCCGAGCACTTGTGTTTGGCATTTTGGATGAAACTATAGTTGGACCTGCTAAGTGACCTTGTAAGTAAAGGATATAGTTTATAGAAACGTAGCACTACATTAACAAGTGACCCTTACATTAAGCACAAGCTGTCTATTTCAGCGCTTACTTATTGCTTAATTCATGTTAGTAATGTGTATTGGTTGCTTTATTGAAACCTCTTGGCCCAATGGCTAGTGGTGCTGCCACTAAGGCTCACAATTTACCATTTCTTGCTAGGCTGGCTCTGGTCCTGCAATCATTTCAAGTCCAGGTACAGTCCAGCAATTGCAGCAAACCATAAGCGTTACCCGCTGCTATGATTGCAGACGAGGAATAGCACCGTAATGGTGCCATTCTTTACAACAAACTATCATTTCATCAATATTGATCCGTAGAGGTTATCAGTCCCCTCTGATGTGTTGCCAGCCAGTCTGGATGTGGAGGCCTTGTACAGTTCCATACCCCATGAAAGGGGGTGTGGGGCTGTCAGGGACTTCTTGCGATCTAGAGGGAATGATATGGCGGCACATAATTAAATTATGTTTTACTGCCACTTCTTCCACCAGCTCAGGGGCATGGCCATGAGCAGCCCATGTGCCCCCACTTATGCTAAGATCTACCTGAACTGGTGGGAGAAGGAGGTGATCTTTGGTGAGTCAATGGTCATCGTCCATACTATTATGGACCAGATTCATAGACAATATTTTGATGTTATGGAATGGAACTAGGGTCCAATTCTCTAAATTTGTACGGCTTTTGAACAGCAATGAGTTAGAATACCTGTGTATGACCTGATGTACTGTGTACATTGGTCTTATTGTGTACCTCAATAAGAACCAAATCATGACCAATTATGTTGAATTACTGAATATTCCTTTAGATGTTTTACTATAATGCATAATTTTTCATATAGGAATTTTATTTGTAGGTCTAATATTATTATGATTTGCAAAAACATATTTCATTTATAATCATGCTAAATAAATCCAAGAGGCAACATTTCAGTCCTCCCAAGCCCTTGTCATAAGTTGTAACATGAGTAGTGATAGTCATAATGTTGTGGCACATCCCAGGCCGATAGCGGTGTAAACAGCATGTGCCCCAACATCCTGGCTCCCACTTCTCATCTTGCGACTTATGGTAATGGTCTGGGAGGTCTGAAATGTCAACTTCAGTCTTCTCTTGTTAAATATAGTTTGCAGAGGTGATCAACAGACAATTTATTACTATACACAGTAGAATTAACCTAACTCAAGTACATACAAATTCAATATATTAACTTTACTTGTGGTCACACTGTAGTACTTTTCTGTTTGTGGACAATTTGACAGTTCCAGTACTGTAAAAAAAAAAGATCTTTGCATGTGTCTACACGTAAGTGTAGCAAAATTCCCTGCAGAAATAATAGCATCGAAACGGCTGTCATCCAGCCTAGCATTCAGTAGAATGTAATAAAGTGAATTATCTTTGAGTACAACAGCAACATCCACAACTGTAATAGAATAATCACAACACTCGCCTGAATACAGATCTGCATTATTGTATTCCAGATTCATGAGATTCATGCCCAAGAAATAGCTCAAGGCACAAGTAAGTGAACCCTTACCATGACTCTACAGCCTGTTTGGTTTGGCTATCTCAAGGTCATATCTATGTCTTCTGAAGGTCAAATATTTCTTGTGACTGCATTCCAAGCACAAAATCATACACTACATCTCAAAAGTACTTGGTACTCGGGCCTGAGCCATCTGAAGGGACTGAGCAGCCGATAGGCTGCAGTGACTCCTGTAACCCACTTTTCTCATATTAATGGCCTGTATAAAACAGAGACCATCACAATTATAGTCTCAGAAAAGCCCTTCTGTACTTTGGGATTTAATCCCAAACTGGTAAGAGGAATAAATGACAATACAATCAGGAAGAAAATGTTTCAGAAAATATGCCTCAGAAACAGACTGATCAGCAAGTCATGGCACCAGCCAATATGATAAGCATTCCTTAGGGTAGGTTCACACAGAGTTTTTTGTTGAAGTTTTTTATGTGGTTTTTGCAAAAACCATTCCAAAAACTGCAGCAATAACCGCATTTTAAAAAAGAGATGCATTTTTGGGGGGGTTTCATAGCAGATTCTGCTTGAAGATAGGTCATGTTGCTTTTTTTTTTTTTTTTTTTTTTTTTTTTTTTTTTAACGCTAGCTGAAAAAATCAGGTAGAGGAAAAAATCTGTTACTGACTCTCATTGAAGTGAATGGGAGACGTTTTTTAGTTGTATTTTGAGGCGGATTATAACTCAAAATCCTCCTGCAAAAAAACTCACCCTTGGGCCAGTTGCAGATGACTGTGGCCATGTTCAGTGTGCTATCCATGTATTTCACAGATAGCACACTGTCCCATGCATTCCAATTGCCCCATACACAAGACCATAAATTTCACAGTCCCGTGTGTGGGCCAACTGTCCGGGCCACAAAAGATAGAACAGGTCCTATTCCTGTCCTATTCATGTAATGAAAGGAGCCGTGGAAGCACAACCTGTGCACGGGTGACACGCCTGGAACATCACCGTGTCCCCTGTGTGCCACCTGTGCTTTTAATTTACGGTTGGCTGGTTGCAGCACCGGCCTTAATGTTATCCTGTGAATAAGCTATTAGTGAAGGGCATACAACTAAAGTTAAGGTCACACTTCAGTCAGGGTGTCCGATGGACCAGAACAACGGTCAAATGGACTGCAAAATAATGGACATGTATGGAGACAAATGGACCCCATTGACTATAATGAGCTCTACCAGGTGTCCGTTGCCTCTTACTGAAGGAGCCACACACAGAGATTCCAATGCAGATGTGAACATAGCCTTAGTTCTGTGATGTGCAAGGTAAGGAGACAACATTGTATAATTCTGTACTTGCAAGTCCTGGAATAACTTGAATGAAATATACAGTAAATCTCAAAATATATTCAATTTTTCTGATTTAAATTTGAGTCAACATGGAGTTTTACAGTGGCATAGTATTAAAAAAAAAAAAAAAAAAAAGAAAAAGAAAAAAAAAGAAATAAAGACATAAGGGGTTTTTTTTTTTTATCTTATCAAGACCAGTGTCAGAGGAGAATGCACCTTATTTATAAAGAGGGACATTCCTCTTCACAAATGAGGTGCATTCAATGGCAGGGCCCTGCTCCTGGACTGAGAACTATGCCAGTAGGAGGAATAACTGAGGAATGGTACATGTAGGGTTGTAGGTAAAGATGCTTGAACATTATTTAATGTGGCATACAAGTATTTACTAAAATAGGCATGTCAGGAGAAGTGACAGGTCCTCTTTATATCTAATTTAATCTTCAAACAAATGGAAAAACATAGGGCCTGGATTAAATGATATCCTCTGTACTGTACACATAACCGTATTGATAATGATAAATCTAGTTACAGTTCCTGGTGTGACAGTTGCTTATAGACTTGACCTTGCTCTTCAGTCGGAAGGGCACCGCTGTGGGAATCTACAGAGCCCTGAAAGAACTACGAAAGAAAATGTGAGGTATCTGACCTGGGTGACAATTGTGAACAGCTGAGCCGATGGCCCTGTAGTTTCTCTCTTCTGAACTCTCTCTTTCCTTCCTTCCATTTAGCAACAGATACAAAGCTATGAAAGATGAAACCATGCCTCAACGGCACAGACCCCAGTGACCATCACAAAGGAAAGACTTCTAAATATCCGACTTAACATTACTGGTCTGCTAAAGAAACACAAGGCTGATAGTAGACATATAAGGATAAAATGAAGAGATGCTTCAATGGGTTATGTGAACATAGAATAGATATTCTATAGTATTATGATAATATAAGCTAGAATTAGCCTTTATGTTTCTTCATTCAGTTACAAAAGTAGACATACAGTATAAAACAGCAGACATAGTCTTTCCCATTTTCATTTAGTAACAAGACATACATCTGTATTCCTCATTTCATTGACGCCTTGTTTGCTGAATGTTGGACAGGACTCTCATGGGTTACCTTTCCACTAAACACTAAACAATTCTGACTTGTGTTCTTTCCACAGTAAGGTTAACAAGCCGCACTGCGAGGGGAACCATTTTTATTTACATTTTCCCACAACCTGTCATCTTGAAAACATCATAGTCCACAGAAGCCAAAGGAAACAAACAGAAAGCATGTTTTCCTGGGTTCCACATGCTGGGATGTTCCATTCCTAGCAAACAACCACATCCAAGAACTCAACAAACTGACTCAGAAACAAGTCTGCATTCAGCGCATCAAGAGACTCGGCTCGACGAATGAATACATATGTTTTCAATATACATAGGTAAGCAGAATGAGGCATGTATTTCCATTGTAACCATTCAATTTCCATATCCCAGTCTTCATTATCTTCCTCCGAAGTAGTCAGATGACCAAAGAGAAGGAAACTGACATTTATGGAGACTTCAGTTCCTCGTAAACATGGTCCTCCACTTTTCGGCTTGTTTCTTCTCTGCAATTCCAACTGTATGACTAAAAAAGCCCAGGATGCCTATATTTGGACTAACATTACACTATTTTACTGCACAGTTTGTCATCGTCTTACACAAGGAATAAATACCTCTAAAACATAGGAACCTGGATGAAAGAGTTCCTGAGCAACGTCCACTTGCTAAATAAGGACTTCATTTTTGGTATGGGACTCAGTGGCAGAGTATCCTGTTCTGAAACAGTAGTCTATGATACAGATTCATTTAACTTTCTGGCAGCTGAGCAGGGCCAACTTCAAAGACGTCAATGCTTTGAAGACCAGCTAAAGAGAAAGTATACTATTATCTATTTCTTGGAGGATTAAAGAAGGAACATATTTTATATGCCTTTTGAACTGATCTTAGATAAGGCAGTTTTACATCTTCTTTATTTGACACATTGTACAATGTGCTTAACAAAAGAGCTAGGTGTATTTTTATTATTTTATTGTATCAATGTGGCATGTCAGAAACTAATAAGAGTTACATGAAAGAGAAAAAGAGAAGAAATGCCCAGCACCAAATACCCCATTAGTGTAAGTAACAAAGCTGCTGAATATTTAATCCACATTTTAATTTCTTACTTTTCAAGCAGTCTGCCCTCCATGCTGAAAGGGCATGACCTACAGTATAGTCCAATAGTTCTTAAGTGCATGTGCGATTACAGGACAGTAAAAGTGTACAGATAAAGGTTCGTCTATTATTAGAAGAAAACTATATTTATCATTAGTGGTCAATAACCCCACTTAATATATGCTGAGTTCACTACCCCCCAGGACATCAGTGTAATGTAATGGTTCACAATGGCTAAATAACTCACAACTGACCTGCTCCATACACTTAATGAGAAGTTCTACCAACAAAAATAACATTAATAAACATTTGGTAATTGTTTATTTTACTAAACGAGATAGGCTGACATATTACACTTACACCAGTATGCTGTGCACCCCTTTCATTATATGTTTTCGTTAAGTAGGGGCGTGATAATACCAGTGTGGCTTAAAATGAGGCAATGAGCACCGGAAGTATGGCACAAATTTGTGCTGCCAATTATGCCAACTAACAGATGGCATAACCGTAGAGTAGATAGTCTAAAAATACACCAGATTTATCATAAAAGCATCTCCCACTGAAATAAAAAGGGGCAATTTAAGAAAGTCTAGTTCATGGGTCAGCAACTTCTGGCACCCGTGCCACAATCGGCACTACAGGCAAATCACCTGGCACAAGACACACGTTAATGTTTTAAACAATTCTACTCAATATTGCTCCATTATCTCTCTCTCTCTTTAATAAACCATGAAAACACAGTGACGCTGGGTTCACACCAGCGCCTGAACTCCGCTTTTAGGTTTCCGTCTTCTTATATTCTGAGCTCTATTCTATCTATCACTAACAGAGGGATAATTTTAGGATTGTGAACAAAATGACAGATAAGCAAGTCATAAATGACATCTGGCGCTAACATACGTATGTATGCTGCAGCCGAGCAATAGGGCGGCTTCATTGATAAAGCTATATGGATTTGTAGACACATGCATTGTGTGACCTGGAGCACACTTGTATGTACAAAGAATATACAACTAAAGAATCACAGCCTTTCTAGTATTTAGATTTCAGGTACTTGCTTACGTGTGAACAATTATATACCATAGAGTTCCATCATGCAACGACATGTAAATTATAGTATACAACTACAGCAAGTGCAAGAGAGTAAAAGGAGTCACATATTTTTCAACTGTACTGTATTACTATGAATGACCAAAATGAGTTACAGGTAACAATTTACTAATAGATCCCTAGGACAGAAATTGTGATTATATAATGATGTAATTCTATTGTGAGAACATTGCTGTTTTTTACAGAATTTAAAGGGCTACTGGTGTAACATGCTTAAAACCCACAGATAAATGTGCCCCTTTGTAAACTCTCTGAAACTCTATAGCTCTATTTTATGTTTGCTTGTTTTGTGAGCAAGAGATATGAGCCTGGTAACGGACACTAAGAGATTAAAGAGGATTCCTACATCGTGTCGGAATAATCCCATGCCATCCTCACTTAGGATTGCTTGAAACTCCTTAAAATGAACTTGACAATATTTAGTGAATGTAACTGCGAATAAACAGGAAACCATACAGGACATCCTGTAGATACATAGTTAGATAGAATGATGGACGCAAACACAGAAGTGTGAATATGGCCACACACAAGGGAAAAGTTGGCCAAACCTGCCAGTATCAACAGTGGGCATTCCCTGTATGTGCAGAGACCAGGGGGTCCTGGGCAGTGTCAGAAGAAGACTGATCTGGGGACTTTACAACATTTAATGAATGTAACAGTGAGTGAATAGGAGACCATACAGGACATCCTGAAGATACATAGTTTGATAGACTGATGAAAGCAAAAACAGAAGTGTGAATATGGCTACACTCAAGGGAAAAGTTGGCCAAGCCTTCCAGCATCAGTTTCATCCATCAGACTTAGATGTATGAGGGTCTGCCGATAGGGATCAGGGCAACATGAATATCAATATACGTGATCCTTTGTTCTCAAAGGAGATAAGTCTCTGATAGAGGTGTCTGACAGACTTATTCTCCTCTACCTAATGAAATAAACACACATATTTGGCCTCCAGTTATCTTGTGTATTGCTGGCTTTACACTGCCAACAGGAAATGATTGGTTTGGACCAGGTAAAGAAGGGCTCCACTCACACTAACATTATGGTTCCTTTTCTCCTAATGAGGAATGCCACATCACTGCCTGTCAAAAGGCCACAGAAATATATGATGTCAGTGTGAATTGAAACATAGTCTTCCTTCACAACAAGAACTTCTGAGTTCCAATACATTTTTTTTTTTCCAAAATTGGAAAACCCTTTTTGCCAGGAAGGAAAAAATGACCTGACCAGTAAGAGGTTCCTCACTATACAGATGTTCCATTGCATAGAAGAGAACAGAATGGTACACCAAAATGTTCATCTGCATGTGGTATATTTTATTTCCAAGCAATTCACACTAAGGAAGTCGAGAATGGTTGAGACATATCCACAATTGTAAACTTGTTATATTGCAAAAATACAGAAAGATTTGGGGAAAGACCCTTCATCAAGCAGGAATGTGGAAGGGCAGGGAGCAGCCAGTAACGAAAGCTCTTTCCCAAATGGTTACTGTATTTCTGCAATGAAATAAGTTTACAATTGTGTATATATCTCAACCATTCTCGACTTCCTTGGTGTGAATTGACTGGAAATAAAATATAGCAGATATTGGCACATGGTGTTCATACTCATCTCTTATACATATTGAATATTTCCTAAAATCTGGTCCGTTCCCTTTGGGTACGTGCACCCACCAATGAAGTCTTCAATAAAGAGTGAAGACACCTCCATGTATAGATGTACAGACATCTTTTAATTTTAAAATCTTGCCCATCTTTACTCCTGCATTGGCTCTAACTTGCAGATTAAAACATCTCATATACATTAGATTTTTGTTGGCCAAATGGCTGATTTTGATTATTTTGGTGGAGGATCAGAAATGTTAATGCCACAAACAATTCTTTAAAGCTGACCAACAGCAAACTTTGGCCGGCCAAAAATAGACTGGTCATACTCACCATGTTTCACCAAGAATCACCTCAAAATATCAATGTTTAGCATGATAGAGTGCTTTTGACCAATCATCAGCCAACTTGCTCATTCAGTCACTTCCCTTTTTATCCAATAACAAAACTTTTACTGCACCTTAAGAAAGAAATACAAGTCATACATGTAGTAGTTACATCCTGTTCAGCTACAACTACCCACTCCCTAGCTTAGCTGGCAGGCCTAACTACATCTCCAAGGTGGCGTGCCAAGATCTTAAGTATGCCCTGTGCAGGTTTCGGAAGTTGCCAGACAGAAAATTTTGAAACAAGCTTGCCAGCTGCCCTTGCATCTCACAGTATGCACATATGATACTGTCAAGTCAAAGATCCCAGATCAGATATTCAATTAGCCTGTGAAAAAAACCAAGCATTTGAAAATCTTGGCAGGATCTTTACCGCATACTAGTGATATGTATGTAAATAATACTACGCAGTGCATTATCAGTGCGGCTTCAGAGCACTCAAGGTCTTAGTGCAGTCACAGGGTCAGGTCAGAGGTCAGTATTAAACACATATGCCAATATTCCTAAGGAGCAAGGCAGCTCATTCATTCCCTAAGGTTTCACTTTGCTCTTAAATGCAAATATGCAAAACAATGAAGGGAAAAAAACTACTCCAGATTACTGACGTTAAAAACTTTTTTTTTCCAGAATATTAAAGCATTCTGTAGCTAAATATATACATGTGACTGTATTGAAGGCTCCAATAAATTGACACTCTTTATCCCATCAAACAACAAATATCTCAGCAGATGCTTGGTCCATCATTAGGATCCATCAGATGCTGCTGGTCTCTATCAATGAATCTGAAGCCACAGCACAGATGTGAAAATAGCTTGCACACCTGGTCTTATCTAATCCAAATTTCCTATGACAGATTTTCAGTTCCATCATCTACATAAATGTACATGTAGTAGGCAAACCAGTCATCTTCTCTGAGAGAACTATTCCACTAGAGCATAGGTGCAAAGCTCTGGCCTGTGGGCCAAATCTGGCCTGAAGTACAATTATTTTGGCCTGAGAGAACCTACCAAATGTCTACTAGTGTTATATCTGATGAGAAGGACAAACTTTCTCAATTGTAGAAATTTTTTCAATAAATATCAAGGTTGGCCCACGATTTTGTCCAATTTTTTAAATTTTGACCCACTGTATACTTGAGTTTGACACCTCTACTCTAGAGGAACATTTTTAATGCAATTTTAAGTGGTCTTCTAAAGCAGGTATCATTGCAATTTATTTTTTATTATGTAATGTCACTTCAATGTATAGTAGAGCTTCTCTTGTAACTAATAATACAAATCAGGAGTAGAAAATCACTATCTTTCCACAATATGCCTAGATTCCATATCCCATGACTGACCTGAAAACCCTGTTGGGAAGATGACAAATGGTCATAAAATCTATCTGGGTACCCTTTCTGGTTCCTCTGAGGTCATTGTGAAGTGGAAAACTGAACCCACTTCCACAGGACATGGCGTAGCCTTGAAAGTATGTTAGCAAGACTATGTTAATCAACAAAGCTATATGGAATTACACAGAGTAAAAATAGTCATGATCTTATTCCAGTTTTACAGAATTCAAATTGATGTGTCATGACGTTTCCTACAAAGTCAATTTAGTAGTACTCCATCAGTGTTAGGGGTTTTCCTGCAGAATTAACATGTTTAGAAAAAGGGTAGAACGACTTAAAAAAAATGTTGTAGTTCAGATGTTGGCTAGGTCCCTTGCTGGCCTCTACTTTGTGGTTCCATATTGATACGTGGAAACGCCTGCTCAGCCAATCACAGACTAGTGCACACCTTCTAAGTGTTAATACGGCATTGTTGGAGATCGGCGAGATGTATTGTTTACTTTGCTAAACTTTTTCATCTCTAAAACCATTTCAGGAATACCCAGCAGCTGTATCCACTGCAAAATCGCTACAGCTACAAATACCCCAAATTGTGGGGTAAACTCCCACTGCTTTTAACCTTTCTGGCCTTAAAGGGTTTTGTTCAGTGAAAACAGAGAAGGGCCACATCTTTTTCTCCTGATGTCCCCACCAGTTACATAATGATGTCCTATCCAAAGAATGGGCCACTAATAGTTTAGTTCCTGAAAACCATTATAGGTCTATCTGATGATAAACTATTTTTACACTTGCTAAGATGGAACTTTGTTGCATATCTATGTGAACATATCTTAAATAAACACTTAATAACCTTCCAATTATTATCTAACAATTACAAGCCACATCTGTTCCATTCAACAGTCCAGGATAGAGTTACAATGCACACTTGTAAAACTCGCAAGAAACCCCTTCTAGGCAGTAATTGTAACATGAATCTAGAACTCTGTAGAGGAAAGGCTTCCAGTGTAAAACATGCATGTAGTGCTTTTCCTAGAATTCATGAGTTGGTATTGGCAAGTGAGCAGGGCTGCTTCCTATTTCTAACAAAGCAAAGCAGAACATCATTTTATATCTCTTGCACATTCAGCCAACAGTTGAGAGCCAAAGGCATCACTTTCACAAGCCACAATCCCACAATCCTACTAGTAAATGAACTCAAAGCGGAACTGGAGACAAAGAATGAAAACAGTCGGCTTTAGCTTCACACATACCTTCATCATTTTTTTGACCGCTTTGGCAGTTTCACCCTTTCTTGACCATAAAATGTCATTTTAGAGTGGGTGAAACAGGGTTATTATGATGAAACATAGGTGAAGTTGGAAAATGTATACAGGTAACCATAAAGACAGCTGGTGACAAATAAATTAACCTGAAGGGGGCTGTCTGTCTGGAAAAATGTATTAAGGAACAGTTTGGAGTGTTTATTATAGCTTATAGGACTAGAGCCAGAGGAAGAAGGAACTATTCAATTTTTGTTGTCTATTAGTTTTCTTGCTACCAGCCTATGCTCCAACACAAGGAGCTCATAAAAGAGAAAGGGAAAGAGGGGCCACACGGTGGCTCAGTGGTTAGCACTGCAGCCTTGCAGCGCTGGAGTCCTGGTGTTCAAATCCCACCAAGGGCAAAAAACCATCTGCAAGGAGTTTGTATGTTCTCCCCGTGTTTGCATGGATTTCCATCCCATATTCCAAAAAAGACATAATGTTAGGGAAAAATGTACATTGTGAGCTCTATGTGGGGCTCACAATCTACATAAAAAAAAAAAAAAAAAAGGGAAAGATGCCGAGCGGCAAAATTGCATAATACAGCTTAGGAACGATAGAGAAATTATGTAAGAATGCCTAAATGGGCTCTAACCTAAGGGTGTTGTGAAATGTTACAACAACCAAATGGCCTCAAATTTGAAACCCAATTTGGGTGGCAGCAACTATATCCCAACGTTAACCAAAAAACAATATGGTTTGTCAAGGTCAGGGACCCATAGAGAGGGAATGGCATAATGCGCTCATTTCCTCCCTTGTACGAGAGGGAGGAAGGTGACCTCATCCTATGCACTTGAAAAAGGGTTCATTCCTGAAATGCGTAGTTCGTGATATCCGAATAAATATTTATCTGTTTGTACCGTTCGGATCCTGACTAGAGATGAGTTAACAGTGAAATATTTGAGATTCGATATTCTTTTCGAGTAGAGCCTCAATATTCGACTACTCGATCGAATATCGAATCCCATTATAGTCTATGGGAAAAAATGCTCATTTCAGGGGAAACCACTATTCGACTAAAGGAGAGTCACCAAGTCCACGAATAGCAGGAGGAGCGCTGTGCAGTTAAAGCACACGGACCCCATTATAGTCTATGGGGTCCGTGCACTTTAACTACACAGCGCTTGCAGTTGCACTGATAAAAAGTCAGCTCCCTCGTAACAGCAAGCTGCCAACTCTCCTGACTAGCAAGGACAAGCCTGCTGCAGAACCAGCGTTGATTTGCCGCAGGCTCGTCCTTGCTAGTCAGGAGAGCTGGCAGCTTGCTGTTACGAGGGAGCTGACTTTTTCTCATAGGAATTAATTGACCAGCATTCGGCCAATCAACGCTGGTCCTGCCGAAGGCTCACAATCGGACCACAATGGAGACTGCTGTGGTCCGATTTTAGACTCCGCCTCCTTACAGACGAGCCTCCGGCAGAACCAGCGTTGATTGGCCGAATGCTGTACACTGGCCAATCAACGCTGGTCAATTCATTCCTATGAGAAAAAGTAAGCTCGCTCGTAACAGCAAGCTGCCAGCTCTCCTGACTAGCAAGGACGAGCCTGCTGCAGAACCAGCTTTGATTTACCAAATACTATACACTGTATAGCATTCGGCCAATCAACGCTGGCTCTGAATCGAATATTTACTGCGAATAGCTAGTAGTATTTGAATATTTCGAATAATACCTACTCAATCGAATACTACTCGCTCATCTCTAATCTTGAGGTATTGCATTTAAGTGTGCGCATTATCCTATCCCTCTCTATGGGTCCCTGACCCTGACAATCCAACAAAAAGAGGTCTGGGTTTAGGGGTCTGACTGATTTTTTTTTAAGTATGTAAACTTCCAGTGTATGGCAGTAAGTATTACCATCATTATTGTTACTTAGTAAGGATGGGATGTATACTATAAATAGAAACTCTCCCCATAATGCACCCATGATGAAGCAGTAGGCACTAGGGTGCATAATGCTGTGGTCTATATACCTTCCTTTTTTATGGTATCCATTATATAATCTGGATTTCCCCTAGACTTCAATGTGTGACAATATAATTTTGCACTAGAAATATTGTCGGGCGTAGGGTGCATGATATTCATCATATATAGGATGAGTAACTACTTATAAATGTTTTGTATTATAGGCAGTAGAAGACAAAAGCATCAGCATTCCACTGTGGCGTTCTGCCATCGATTAGGCCCAGATGAATGGGCCTAATCTGAGGGATTTCACGACGGGCGGACTCTGCAGTTGAATTCTCCTTTTATATTTATTTTTACTTTAACTTGTGATTATGCAATAACCATGCTTTGTAATTATGCTAGTATTTTAGGGTCTTATGTTGGTGTTGTAGCAGCTTGTTATACATAGGACTTATATTTACGGTTATGTCCAGGCTTATACAGGTTGAGTGAGTTTTTGATTACTTGTCAGAATGGCTATGAAAATTAAAGCGATCATACACACCTCACCAATCTCTTAAGCTGCTGGGACAGGTTTGTACTTTTGCAAACATAAAAACATACCAAGTAAATTTCACTGACTGTGGATCTATGATGGCTGCCACAGAAATATACAATGACTTCTGAATAATTCCTGATTGAATAAAGCTCAAGTATCAACAGGGGAGCAGAAGCTGAAGCCTAAATATAATAAGGTGTCTAGACTGTGGACAAATGCACCTTAAAAGCATATTTTTATAGCCTTAACTTGCTTCCATGGGTTATTTTATTACTAAATGTACCCAACACTCTTGCTCATGAGTACTTTTAGTGACTGGTTGCTGCCGCATCCCTTACAAACATCAGAATTTGCTGTATTTCTGTTCAGTTTCTCCACTGATCGATCTGTTCTAAATCTGTATATTTTTGTCTTCCTTATAGTAAATGGGCATTGCTAAGGAGGTGTATTTTTATCTTTCCTTTTGGTTCTGCAATAAGCAATGAGAGATAACTAGATTAAAAAAAATTTTGGTCAGCCATTGTTTTAAAAAGTTAGTGCCAAATTTGTATTTTTTAATCCCATTCACATTTTTTTTAAAGATATTTCTTTTAATTAAAGAACATCTCCGTAAGTCACTTCATTTATGATTGATCCAATCGTTGGTTCACAATTATTGCCATGAAGTATCTGCCCACAACCACACTATGACAAACCCATGAAAAGCTTTGACGTAATGTAATAGCAGTGGCTGTATGGAAATTGCTCTCAATTCAGCATGTCTGGGAATACAGGTAGCTCAAGACTAATGTAAATGGTTATTGCTGGAAGGCGATGAAGCATTCCTGGCTTTGTAACTGCTTCTGGGACAGATCAGTCCTCAGGAGGAATCTTCTGATTTACTAGAACACTAGTCCAAGTCTTTATTTGCTAACAATGATTTGTCACTCGACTTGATTTTAGAAGTCATCTTCTAAAATATAGAGTAGAAGCATGAGCTGGGTCAAGATATAGGTTGTTTATTTAGGTGTGCTTGAACTAGAGAGAAATCTGTTTGATAGATAGTGTTCCCCAGATGCTTCTTGAAGGTAAGAGTCATTTATTTTCTAATCTTGAAGCCTATTTTGTCTCACGGACTTATTATATCTCTTGCAAAATGAAATCATTTAAGCCTGTGAATACCAAGTATAGCAAACACAATTGAGATAACTATATTCTGGCCTAAATTTGTAGATTCTATACAAATGCAGGTAATCGCACTGCTTATAAATTGTATTGACGTAAAAAATGCTCTAAAATGACAAAAAATAATAACCTACAAATTCAGAGCAGATGCTACTGAATCTTTACAACTTGCCAGAAAGTGAGTACTGCAACCTATACATACTTGTCTGTTAGGCCGGGTTCACATCTGCGCCCCGGCCTCCACTTTCATGTTTCCGTCTTCTGATGACAGAAGACGGAAACCTTGCAGACAGTGTCCGGCGGTGAGTTCCTGTGAGCTTTTTGTGCTCTCGACAGCAAAACCGGGGTTTTTTAACCGGACACAAAGTACTGTATGTCCAACTTTGTGTCCGGTTAAAAAAAAAAACGGTATTTACCAGTAAGTATTGCTTCTTCTATTATTTTTGAACATTGCCTGTCTGTGCTGCACAGATTTGTCCAATCTCCAATGACCCTTTGAATCACATGAATCTATTTCTGAAGAAATGTACAATACAGAGTTACTGGGGTTTATACTCTCTACACTGAAATGCATATTAGATAGCAAACATAGGAGAAAACACCGAGTATTTCCAGGAAGACAAAGAAAAGTCTCTTAATGTATTTAAAATTCTCTACAGCGGCGACACCCAATTAATATCCAGCTTGTCTGCTAAATCAGTTGTGTCAGCTATTTGGGAAGAATAAATGTGTGTTATAAGGTTCAGTTCTGTACGGATAGTGTTGAATGCTCTGCATGTTTGTATCACTTAATAAAAATTGATGCTCTTATAATAAAATAAAATATGCACTTTAATAGTGTGGCAGGAATATGATTTTCCTCCAGATATAAAACAATATAAAAGTAATTTAAAACAATGCTTTCTTCATTAAGACAATCTATATTACTGTTCCATAAACCCAAGTCAACCATTGGCATCATTTATCTCTATTTCTACAAATAAATTATCTTCAATCACAATACTCATTTGGCTGCCAAAGAAATAAAGCATATGAATTCATACAGCCTTCTTCAGGATTTATAGATTGTACAAGAAATGCTTAGCTAGCATTCTACTATTCCCAAAAGTTACAGTGACAGTAATGCGCGTGTGTCCCATATGATAGAACTTAATCATCTGTGTCACCTTAAAGGGATGTACACTGTCACCTATATTTTATAATAGTTAAAACCAGATACTGATGTTTACTAAGCTTTATAGTAGCCACTTGGACTATTTGAAGATGACTCGTTGACTATGGAAGAGTTTTCTAGCCATTTTCTGTTATATATATATATATATATATATATATATATATATATATATATATGTTACAATCCCTTTAAGCTAATGAACTTACAAGCTCCTACAGATAATTCAATGATGCAAACATAGCCTCAGCTGTTGTTGAGTCTTTGTTGTCTAGAAAAATGATAACTAATATTCAGCTAAGTTTGTTGAAGACCTAAATCTTTAAAGTATAACTCTCATACATGAAAAATCAAATAATGCAAGGGCTTGACAATCATCCCATTGGTTTATGCCCCTGTGGAAAGTTAAATCGGAAAGAAATTAGTTTTTCTACTAACCATGACTACATTGGTCTTTCTCCCTGCAGAGGCAATGAAGATTGAAATGGCCAAGGGGGCATTCATACAGTGTTGGTATGATCTCATATACAAGAGCATATGATAATGGTTCATTCTTACTTGTATTCTCTAAATACATAGCGTTTTTACTTTTATTTTTTTAATTTTTACTGAAGCACATTTGCATATATTCAGATTTCTTTATTTTTATAATAGCCATTGTTAACATTCACGAAAGCTTCCAACGCACATTTTAGAGCCAAATACCCCCATTTTACCCCATGAAGGCTAAAAAAAAGCCTCAATTTTGGGTGATGTTCATTGTTACTTTTGCTATGATAAGGCCCCATGTTGCAGAAAAGCTGCTTTTTTGTTTTAGATTTTGCTTAATTTTTTTCCGGAGTCAGACCCAGGAACAAAAGCTATGGGAAATATGTAAGAAGTACTTAGACTTCTCCCTTCTGTTCAATCTCCACCTGGCTTTAGCTCAAAAAACTGCAACAAAATCTGCAACAAAAAAAAGCAGCTTTTCCATAATGTGGGGCCGTACCCCTCGTTCACATCTGTGTTGGTATTCCGTCCAGGGGAGTCTGCATGGGAACCCCCCAAACGGAAAACCGAATGCAACTGCAAGCAGTGTACCAGTGAAAGCACATGGACCCCATAGACTATAATGGGGTCCGTGTGCTTGCCGCCAGATCTCCGCAGGGATCATGCGGACAGGAAAGTAGTTCACAATCTACTTTCGTGTCCGCATGATTCTTATGGGCAGCACGCGGCCAGCACATGGACCCCATTACAGTCTATGGGGTCTGTGTGCTTTTACTGTACAGCGCTTGCAATTGCATTTGGTATTCTGATCGCGGGATCCCTATGTGGACTCCCCCGGATGGAATACTAACGCAGATGTGAACGAAGGGTTAGCTGTATGGAATAGTGCAGTCTGCTGTAGTGTCCAATAAAAAGGTATACGGCATACTTTACATCTATTTTATTTAATAACTTAACATAAGTGCTAGGACATTTGCCAAAGTATACGGTAAACATACACATAAAATATAGCAAGCTTCAACTTAAATCTCGTAGCATGAGGCTAAGGCCCCATGTTGGAAACGCAGCAGAAAAAAAACGCTGTGTTTTACAGTACCAGCAAAGTGAATGAGATTCTGGCTAATCCCATCCACACAATGAAGAAAAAAAAAAACTGTGATGCATTTTGTTCCACAATGTGGGGCCATAGCCTACAAGGCAGTGTGAAAGCAGGTTTGGGTACAGTGGGCACAGCAGAAAGAAAAGAGAAGTCTAACAGCACAGCTATCGTAAGCTCTGCTGTCATCACTGCACATGCAGGATATAGGATCAATAAGGACAAAAATCCTAAACCCCAGGAGCAGGGAGCATGTCTGCTAGTTACAGGTCTATTCATCATCGTATTCCCTTTTGAGACTGGCGCAGAATATTATGTCAGGGTCTGGATCGATATGCCAGCGTGATCTTAGTAGATTTTAAGCAACTGTCACTGACATTTCCCAAGAAATAAAAACTCCCTAGTATCTTTTCTTTTTTTGCATTGTGACATTCCTCTATTATTCTGGAGTGTTACCATCTGCTTGACAAAGGGCGGCTTCTGACATTGTCAGCATTTTTTGAACTTTATGTGTTAGTGTACAGAGATATATCCCCAACTGGTAACACCCAATTGTCAATTTATTCATCAAATGTTTAGCACACCACAGAGTTATATGAAAAGGTGTTCTACAATTGTTACAGTTAGGGCCAGAAATATTTGGACAGTGACACAAATTTCGCGAGTTGGGCTCTGCATGCCACCACATTGGTTTTGAAATGAAACCTCTACAACAGAATTCAAGTGCAGATTGTAACGTTTAATTTGAAGGGTTGAACAAAAATATCTGATAGAAAATGTAGGAATTGTACACATTTCTTTACAAACACTCCACATTTTAGGAGCTCAAAAGTAATTGGACAAATAAACATAACCCAAACAAAATTATTTTTTTTTCAATATTTTGTTGCGAATCCTTTGGAGGCAATCACTGCCTTAAGTCTGGAACCCATGGACATCACCAAACGCTGGGTTTCCTCCTTCTTAATGCTTTGCCAGGCCTTTACAGCCGCAGCCTTCAGGTCTTGCTTGTTTGTGGGTCTTTCCGCCTTAAGTCTGAATTTGAGCAAGTGAAATGCATGCTCAATTGGGTTAAGATCTGGTGATTGACTTGGCCATTGCAGAATGTTCCACTTTGTTGCACTCATGAACTCCTGGGTAGCTTTGGCTGTATGCTTGGGGTCATTGTCCATCTGTACTATGAAGCGCCGTCCGATCAACTTGGCAGCATTTGGCTGAATCTGGGCTGAAAGTATATCCCGGTACACTTCAGAATTCATCCGGCTACTCTTGTCTGCTGTTATGTCATCAATAAACACAAGTTACCCAGTGCCATTGAAAGCCATGCATGCCCATGCCATCACGTTGCCTCCACCATGTTTTACAGAGGATGTGGTGTGCCTTGGATCATGTGCTGTTCCCTTTCTTCTCCAAACTTTTTTCTTCCCATCATTCTGGTACAGGTTGATCTTTGTCTCATCTGTCCATAGAATACTTTTCCAGAACTGAGCTGGCTTCTTGAGGTGTTTTTCAGCAAATTTAACTCTGGCCTGTCTATTTTTGGAATTGATGAATGGTTTGCATCTAGATGTGAACCCTTTGTATTTACTTTCATGGAGTCTTCTCTTTACTGTTGACTTAGAGACAGATACACCTACTTCACTGAGAGTGTTCTGGACTTCAGTTGATGTTGTGAACGGGTTCTTCTTGACCAAAGAAAGTATGCGGCGATCATCCACCACTGTTGTCATCCGTGGACGCCCAGGCCTTTTTGAGTTCCCAAGCTCACCAGTCAATTCCTTTTTTCTTAGAATGTACCCGACTGTTGATTTTGCTACTCCAAGCATGTCTGCTATCTCTCTGATGGATTTTTTCTTTTTTTTCAGCCTCAGGATGTTCTGCTTCACCTCAATTGAGAGTTCCTTTGACCGCATGTTGTCTGGTCACAGCAACAGCTTCCAAATGCAAAACCACACACCTGGAATCAACCCCAGACCTTTTAACTACTTCACTGATTACAGGTTTACGAGGGAGACGCCTTCAGAGTTAATTGCAGCCCTTAGAGTCCATTGTCCAATTACTTTTGGTCCCTTGAAAAAGAGGAGGCTATCCATTACAGAGCTATGATTCCTAAACCCTTTCTCTGATTTGGATGTGGAAACTCTCATATTGCAGCTGGGAGTGTGCACTTTCAGCCCATATTATATATATAATTGTATTTCTGAACATGTTTTAGTAAACAGCTAAAATAACAAAACTTGTGTCACTGTCCAAATATTTCTGGCCCTAACTGTATATTGTGAAGACTGCAGTTTCTTTCTTGACCAAAACACAACTATAATATTATTCAATATAACTGCAATGTAAAATATATTTGATGGCTATATACCACTACATAACAGAAAGTGCAATGAAGATATTGTACTAGATTTTACATTGGGCGATTATATATTGGGCTTCACTTTAGGCCAGTTTACAAGTCTCTAGCCCCTTTAAGCTCACAATGTGCGACATTGGTATATTAACAATTCATTACGCATATTCCATCCAAATGAGGCTAAAAAGTCTCACAAATGCACAGTAGGTAATTGTCTTTGTTTCGGGACTTGGCTGTAGCAAACATTCCTATGAGAGATGCTGAAAACCACAATCCAATTATGAAGAGATATGAATTCCTCAGCAGATGTAGACAGTACGTTCTGAAAACACTAAATGTTTTACATTTCCCTTAATGGGATTAAATGAGTTAGAACATCATATTTATCAGATTTCCAGTCTATCTAACTAGACTTATCTCAAATAGCCCTGATTTTATATCATTTGGTAGCAACCAAAATATTGAGTGGGATGATGATATCAGAAGTACAAAATATACATAAAATATATTAAAGGGTCCCATACTATATGTTGTGTCAAAGGGAGTCCATCAGCTCCAACAAGCATATTCAACTGTAAACATTACAATACAAAGCACATTACAGTGATAAACAACATACCTTTGTTACATAGGCCACCTTTGTAGATTTGGACAAAAGCAAATCTACAAATGCAAATAAGGCAGTTGGTGCACTGGGGGTGGGCCTTCAGCCTGGGAGCCCTGTTTTTGCTGCTCATGTAGCATGGGTGATGTCATATCAGTGGAGGTGGTAGGTGTCTCAGCAACAAGAGGAGCTGCAGGCTGACCTCCACAAGTGTCCGCATGTCCAGTTTCGCCGCGGAGACCAGAAGACGCTCACGGGCGGACACTTTGCAAACCATTCTCAATGGGTTTAAAACCTGATTGCCAGTTTCCGTCTCCTGTCCAGTTTCTTGGGCAGAAGACGGAAACCTGCAAAGCGGAGACCGGGCGCAGGTGTGAACCCGCCCTTAAAGAGATTAATATTTTTATTAAATGGGATTACTGACTGATGTCAAAAAGAGGAGTTCCGTTTAATGTAAAGTACAATCACAATATAACATTATGGTGGGCTGCTCATAACAGTCAATGTTCCTATCCTACATATGGTGTAATGTGTACTTGAGGATGTTCTTGTATACCCTTAATGAAAAAAGGGCCCAATGCATAAAGTTTTACAAGCACATTCTGTGGGCCTAAATTAACATGATACAATAACAAAAGAAACAATACTTACTTCTTCAATTCCCTGCCAACCTGAGTGACGATGCCAACATTATGACATGTGACCCCTGAAGCCACTGACTGGATGTAGCAATCTCCTGCAACCATGACACCTCATTGCTGGCAGCTTGTAATAAAAGACAGGTGGGGCCACAGGAGCAACTGCTGTGGTTTGGCAGGAGATTGAAGATATAGGTAGGGTTTTTTAATAACCTTTTTTTCAACAACCGGACAATCCTTTTAAAGTATGGTATCAAGGGTTAGACATTTGTATGGAATACTATATATCTAGGAACATCTGTTATGACTTTGTAGCAAACATGCATAATCTTTCCAAGTGCCTCTGTGCTGAAACTAGTCCACACATGGTTGTGGTTACTCTATCAGGATAGCTCCAATTTACATTGTATGACCAGTTTGTAAAACATCAATTTCATTCATTCAACACTGTATTAATTCTATTTCACCTCTATCTTGAGCACAATTAGCATATATATGTATACACTGAGATACAGATTCTATCATATCTCACATCTTGCCTTCGGAAAGGGCTGATAACCCATAATTTACCTTACCTTACAAATCTGTAAATATGGGCTAATCCTGATAATGTGTCATTGTGCCCAATACTTGGATGTCTGTCAATTAACAAGAGTTGAAAGCTCTCAATAGAATAGAAAGTTAATCACAAATATAATATCTGCATGCTGAGAAGTACATAAAAGGACTCTGTCATCTTCTTAGGTAGAACAGAATCCACTAGGATTGGGGTCAGCAACCTCCTGCATCTGTGCCAAAGTTGGCACTTCAGGCATATCTACCTGTCACAGAGCTTTCTCAGCTGTGTTGCTCCAGGAGAGGAGATACTAGGAGGGAGACATGAGGTGTGACATTGTGTATGGGCATGAGCTAGCCTCCTTGAAGCAAGTCTAAAAATATAATATGACAACAGAACACGCTAAAGTGGCCGTTCAATCATTACAACAAGGCTGGACAAAATTTAGATGAATATATTCAATGTAAAGATTGGGCTATGTTAATATCTGAGCCCACTCTGAGTCCTATGATCATGCAAATGCTGATCCTATCTTCAGAATAAGGAACAATCGTAAATACAAGTTTAACCAACAATAATGATGTATGATATGATATGTTTGTATTGTGTTATGACTTCATTGAGGAAGTCAGAATCCTTACAATTATTGCATGGCACACTGGGCACTTCGTCGTCGATTTTTAAGAAAATCGGTGCACCATACAAAAATGGTTGCCAACCCCTGCTTTAGGTCCTCTCATCTTCAAAGAAATCCTGCTCTGTCCATCACTCCAGCCAATAATTGGTAGAAAAGAACTGCCCATAACAATATAATGCACTCATGTGCAGACTGAGGTGCATGTAGGAATCTGGTCCTAGAAAATGTGGTCAAATTGGTGAGACCATGAATAAGAGTGTAGACTGATCTCTCAGCATCACAATAACTACAGTAATCCCTTCTTTTTTCTTATGTAGATTGTGAACCCCATATACTGTATGTCTTTGAAATATTGGAGGAAATCTACACAAACACAGGGACATACAAACTCCTTGCAGATGTTGTTCCTGGCAGATTTGAACCCAAGACTCCAGCGCTTCAAGGCTGCAGTGCTAACCACTGAGCCACTGTGTTGCCCCATCACAGTAATTCCTTTGGCACCTCCAGAGCGACAGAAGAAAACTCCATCAGGCTCTGTGGTAAATACATGTGTTAATGTTTAACCTCATGACTGTTGTTTGAACAAGTGCCGGATTAGATCTATTATATTGCTTAATGACAGCACTTTTTTCTTTAGAATGTAGTTCTGAATCTTCAGCTAATACTTTTTATTCATCTGAACAAGATGTTCTAGCATTGGCAAAGCTCTGCCCGAATAATAAAGGTTCCTGGGACTTCTTCCACTTATAACACACTCCAACAAAAACAAACCGAACGAAATTCAGGAAGTAATTAAGTCCAATGCTATTTTATACTTAGTCTCCAATTAGATCCAAATTCATTTGTATTTAGCGATAGTGAAAGGATAAATCTTGTTCTACACCAGAGAAAGTTGTAGCATACTGTCATACTAAGTTAAAGAAATGCATATATGTTACTGTATATGTTATTACACCAATATAACAAACCTGGTCAGGTATAGAAGGGCTGAATTTGTCATTCTGACAACTGTTCTACATTAGGTCTGTGAATTAACTCTCATTATAGTGCCTAGTACTTAGCTTAGTAAATTCGCCTTATTGTCATCAATATCTTCACAGGCGTAACTTAATCTCCTGGGTCCTACTGCTAAATTAATAACAAGCACCCTTCATTTACTGTCATTTTGAATGCCGGTTCGGCAGGATAGATCTTGTGCAGCCTAGATGCAACTAGTGATGCAACTATTGAGTTGTCCTAACAGTGACTGTCAGCTGTCTCTCACTGCATACAGAGACAGCTGCCAATCACTGTCAGTACTGCTCTATAACATGCTATCCAAAGATTACATTGCATTTTCATAGTGACAGATTCCCTTAAATAAATCATAAATTCTACTTTGCTACAACAGGTTCACAACTACTTGATCTCAACGTGATAAGTGCACAGGAGGTACTAAGATAAAGCAAATGGAGGGGCCGATGTACAGATGTAGCCATTGTCACTTTGTATGAAAACATTTTAATGAACGCCCATTTTACTACTACACCTGTAGGTGCATTATCTTAGACCAGACAGTCTAAAGGCATGGCAGATTTATCATAAAACACCAACCACTGAGATAAATCCAATGCAGTTTAAGGCTGCGTAGTCTACACTACCTACCTATTAAAAGTATTAGTAAATCTGTCCCATAGTGTGTGAGAAATAATGATTATACTAAATGCAAAAAGTGGCTGCCATACATCTGATAGTTAATTCTTCTACTACCTGCACAGTCCTATCCGGTCCATTTTTATAAGGGCGGTCATTTTAATTTAAAGGTTGATCTTACCATTTACAAGTACATGGCACAGAAGCCTTGAGGCACCTACAAACAAAGTCATCCATCAATCAGCAAGCAATCCTATTGTTCTCTTCTTTATTATTCCTATTTATCATACTTTCATCACTTGCTGCCATGGCACAATATCTCTGTGTTGTATTACTGGCCATCACAAATCCTTCCCCACTGTCATTGCCATCAAGCAGCCTGTGATTTATTGTGCTGCAGATCTGTATTTCACTCTGTCCTCCACCACACTAGCCCTTTTTTCCCCTTAAAAGTTTTAAAGCACCTCGGTAAACAAACATTTGTTCTGCAGACTTGCTTTGAAGAATAATGCACTTTTTGTACAAGAAACAATACCCTCAGTATACTGTACATTGTTGTAGACCTGAATCTAAATATAATAGAACATTGTACTACAATTTAGAAGGGGCACCACTTAGTCATAACATTAGGGCTAAGGCCACCCATTGCGGAAACCCAGCTTTTTTCTTGCTGCGGTACTTTTCACTGTCTATAAATATAATTATGCTTATGTTTGTAGGAAAATCTGTTTAAGGCCGGGCCTCACTTGGCTTAAAGGGATTCTACCACTAAAATAACATTTTTTCTATTTACCACGTCGGAATAGCCTTAAGAAAGGCTACTAAGAACGGTTCTCCGTAGAACTAGAGGAACTACAAGAGCGTACTACGCATGCGCGCAAGAGTGGAGTGTCACCCCAGCCGGAAGAAGACGCGGTTGTTGTTGAAGATGGAGGGCGTCACTGGAGAGAGTTCTCTGGCAGCAGTGGGGACGGCCCCATTTCCGTTTCAGCACTGGGGCCCGCCCCCATTGCTGCGAGAGAACTCAATTGCATACTGGTAAAAACCGGTATTTCTACGGAACGGCGGGCTGGAGGCAACTGAGCAAGGTAGGAGATGAATAGCCTTTCTTAAGGCTATTCCAACGTGGTAAATAGAAAAAATGTTGTTTTAGTGGTAGAATCCCTTTAAAACAAATTCAGCAACATCTGCAACTACAAAAAAGATACATTTCTGAAGCTTTCTAAAGACAAAAAGCCAGAGGTGGATTGAAAAAAAAGAGAATTACTACCTATCTCAGGGTGCATTTACATCTTCACGTTTTAGTATCCAGTGTTTGAAGTTGAAGCCTGGAGTGAAGTGGAAGCCAGCACTTGTCCTTTATACTTTATTTGCCATTATGATAGAACCCCTGGTTTCGGCTTAAAAATGCGTGTAAATGCCCCCTGAAATGCACATAAAATAAAAATAATACTGCATATCTCATGCCAAGAGGTAGAATATAAGAAGCAGCTGGTAAACAGAAATTAAAGGGGTTGGCCACTTTCAGACCAATATTGCAAACAAATGTACAATAAAAAGATATACAATTTTCCAATATACTTTCTGTATCAATTCCGCAGTTTTCTAGATTTCGGCTTGCCGTCATTCATTCTGTTACTTCTAGTGGATAAAACTCTGACCATGGTCATGTGATTTACAGTCCATGGTCATGTGATGAGCACATGATTACCAGGTGCACAGCTGATTACCAGGCAGATGTCTGATTGTCCTGTGACTATAACGAGCTGTGCACCTGTGTACTCATCACATGACCATGGACTGTAAATCACATGACCATGGTCAGACTTTTATCCTCTAGAAGTAACAGAATGAATGACAGCAAGCCGAAATCTAGAAAACTGTGAGGAATTGATACAGAAAGTATATTGGAAAATTGTATATCTTTTTATTGTAGTTTTGTTTGTCAATATTGGTCTGAAAGTGGCCAACCCCTTTAATGTCTCAGCAGAATAAGGATCTGAGTAAGGGAGCGTTCACACTACCGTCGGTGTCCGACAGCTAATGTCCGCTGGTAATGTCCGTTCAAAATCTTGTGCGGACATTAGCAGCGGACACTAGCTGTGTCCATGACATTTTGCATTGATTTAAATGGACATCGGGTGCGTTCTTTTACTGTCCGTGTCTGTCCTTAACTGTCCGTTCCCAAAGATGTCCGACTTTTCAAGCAGACAGCAAAACCCGACATCTTCTCTTCCACTACTTTCCAAGTAATACTTTATTACCATGGCGGCCTTGCGCAGTGTCATTTTTCAGGATGGAATATTAATTAACGCTATCCATATTTGTTGTAGCAGAGCCTTCCGAAGGCTTGGGGTCAGCCATGCAATCACACTTATAATAGCAGCGCCGCATCACGTCTGCCATTTGAAAAGGTTAATTTCATTTGTTGTCTAATTGCCTTTTGTTTCACAAGTCATTAAAGCTGCTGGAATATATGCAAATGTTAACATGGCCAAGAAATTCTGACATTTTGAAATATAACAATGTTGGTGATTAAAGCATTTCCTCACTAAAAATGTGCACAAAAGTCTGAGCTATGCAGGAGAGATGCCTGTAGGTACTGATGAAGAGGTGTTATTATAATTTATGTCATTTCATGAAAGAATAAAGATTGGGATTTTAGATTTATGTTCCGAGATGCCCAGCTCTTATAATAAATGTCACAAAATGTGACCATGGAATGAAATCAGTGAGCTCCAGATAGACACAAGTGTAAAACCGAACTCAAACAGAAGAAAAAGGTGCGTAGGATAAGTATAGTATGTCAGTATGTCCCAAAGAAATGAATGAGATCCATTCCACAAAGGTTTTCTTTGAGAAATGTAAAAAAAAAAAAAAAAACTAAAGAAAAATACAAGTGTGAATGTGGTCTTACTCTGTTATCTTCTTTCCACTGATTATAGTTGTGTGACAGATCCATTGCTAGCGACTGAAAGCTACATATAATTATGAAAGGCTTTGGAAGTATAATGTACCTGTCAGTACCATGGACAGGGAAGCAGGTTGGCAGGGTATTTAGTTCTATTAACATTGGTCTTTGCTACACAAAAACCTCCCTAAAAATATAGACTATAAAAGAATCTATAGCAACAGTTCGAGTTTGGGCACAAGCCAAAAGGACAGAGCAACAAAGGTAAGATGTTATAAGCAAATGAATATACTTATAGAAAAATATAACTGTCTTATATAGGATACCTATACAGTGAATGATAAGTCAACACCTATTCCTTGTGACTAGTCTACCCTACATACATACACCCCTGGTCTAGTCAAGCATGCTTGTCCTTTTAATGGGGAGAGTGTAGTGAGCTGTTGCCATACACCTCTAGCAGCGGTTTATCTCTAGGCAGAAAAAAAAGATAAGGAGTTGAAATTCAGTATATCCAGTCCTTCTACCCAACATCCCTGCCAACATAACCTGATTGTCCCACTAAAATCATTGAGTTAGGCTGACCCTTCTGTAATATTCGTAGGGGCCTTTAGACACTACTTATTCTGCTCATTAAGGCTGTCAATTATCATATAAATATTTATCTAGACACATTTCTAAAAATTTGCTACTGGAACTTAACTTATTGAGTTAGGGGGCGTTCACACTACCGTCGGTGTTCAATAGCTAGTGTCCGCTGCTAATGTCCGTGCAAAACCTTGCAAAACCCGACATGTAGGTTTTTTCTGTCTGCTTGAAAAGTCGGACATCTTTGGGAACGGACAGTTAAGGACACCCACGGACAGTAAAAGAACGCACCCGATGTCCATTTAAATCAATGCAAAATGTCACGGACACAGCTAGTGTCCGATGCTAATGTCCGCACAAGATTTTGCACAGACATTAGCAGTGGTCACTAGCTGTCAGACACCGACGGTAGTGTGAACGCTCCCTTACTTCCTATTGATGTAGAATCTAAAAATAGCCATCAAAGTAGCATCTAGAGGGGTCTAGCTGGAGCAGAAAGTTTAGAGTGTTTTGTCTACCCCTGACATGAATGGGCAACAAAAATGGATGGGTTCAAGAATTCAGGCACTGACCATGTGCTCACATGACCAAAAAAAATCTGTCACCCAAACAATGAATCTTTATTCACCTTTATATGCCCTGTGTCATGGGGCTTGAAGATATGACTGAATAAAATCTCCATCTCTCCTTCACTTTATATTTTAGCAGGGTTTTTTTTGCTAATGGATATTTTCAGAGATCAAATAGCTATTGATCTAGCGGTTTGCACCCAACATCTCTTTTGTAACTTGTGCTACTCTTTCTGTCTTTAAGATAGATAGATAGATAGATAGATAGATAGATAGATAGATAGATAGATAGATAGATAGATAGATAGATAATTTTTGGGATATTTTGGAGTGCTGCCATTTTGTTTTATCTATATACGCAAGGGAGCCACCCTCATTTAGATTTGTACCCATTGTGCTCTAATGTGCTGCCTTGAACTTTTCAATTGTCTAGATAGATAGATGGATGTGTGAATAAATACACAACCTACTTCTCCAACCATTTACTGCATCCCTTCGTACTGCATTATACATTCCACCACAGTTAACGCTGTATCATACAGAATGTGCTACATGGGGATCTGTGGCTGTTTTTTATTTTTTAATGGGCTTTGGTACTCTGACTCCTATTTCTTTCCACAGCTCAGCTCTGACTCTAATGCCTTGTTTACATCTGCATTTGCTAATCCATTCGTGGAGTCCCCATGGGGACCCCCTGAACGGACTACTGAACGCACTCGAAAGCGGTGTGCAATGAAAGTACACGGTCCCATAAACTATAATGGGGTCCATGTGCTTTTCGCATGGTGTCTGCACGAATCATGTAGACATGAAAGTAGATCACGAAGTACTTTTCTGTCTGCATGTTGTCCGCACGGAGAGCACACGGACCCCATTATAGTCTATGGGGTCTGTGTGCTTTCAGTGCACACTACTTGCAAATGCATTTGGTATTCCGTTCGGGTGAGGGGGGGGAATGCGGACTCCTGCTCCGACAGCCATGTTCAGGTAGAAGTAGTAAAGCTCCTCTTATTTTAAAAAAACTGCTTAAAGCTAGTGACTGAACGCCTATGAAAATAAATATGCAACAAGCGCTGCACTCCTGATAATTGTATAACATCATTTAAAAGAATTATTTTATTTTAAAATCGGAGTTGTTTCTTCCGACTCCACCCAAAGCTGGCTCTGACTACGACTCCCGAGCCCTTGTATTTTGTGTACCTTCAATATCTTCTAGACAAGTAAGACAAAACAGGCATCCTACTAGCCAAAATAATAACCACAATACTGTAATGTGAAACAAATATTTTGCATTGCAATAAAAAAGTACATTGTGGTACCGTCCATAAAATAAGCTGAAAAGCACATGTCCTGTCCTGTATTCGTGCTTTAGGCTCCTGTAAGGGTAACAAGATAAAACTGCAGATATATGTTAGATTCATTCTATCCTTTGATAATTATACCCATCTGTTCTGCTAACTTAATCTGTTACCCAGGTTCTGTTTGATGAGAAATAATAAGAGAAAAAACCTTGATGAAATACTGGAATTATATTGACAGAGAAGAAAAAGGAATGACATCAGATAGGAGGAATCCACATCTAATACCTAATGATCTATGCAGGGTACATCTGTAAGCTATCCTCAAAACGTTTGTCAGAATCCCTCTACTACCTCATCAGGACCCCTTTATGTCTGCAATAACAAATGATGTGACTCTTAGTGGTCTCAATACCTTTATAACATCTGGTAGACACTCCGCAGACATGTTTAGATTCTGCTTTATTTTGACAAATATATACATTAAGACGGACTTCAGCTCACAACATTTGGAGCTTAGCAATAAAAATATACAGCACTAAGTCTAGAAATAATAGGCCAGAGTAAAAGAGCAGGAGTTGGTAAGAGAATCACAAAGACTGTAAATCCTAAATGACTAACCGCTATGTTGAATTAGCTTTAGCAAGAAATCTGTTGTGACTCGAAAAGACGAAGGGATATACACCAAGCAAAAAGTATGTGAGAAAAAAACTCAATGTTTTGACTTTTTAAACACTTTTTTTTTTTTGGCCCTCGTGATTTTTTTTTTTAAACGTACGCAGGACCAATTGTAGGTGTGTGGGCCTTTATGACCAGAGATGTTTATAATTACTTACACCAGGTGTTCTAGGATAGGTAACACCTTAAATCTGTTCCACTTCCTAACATATTTGGCATACAGGCTTACTGGAAATGCTAGAGCCTCCTACCAATTGTAGCATATCTGACACCAATGAACCACACATTAAGACCAGTCTTGAAAAATGTGTCCCAGAAATTTTTGCTAAAACGCATGCAGACAAGGGCCAGGTTACGTTCACATCTGTGTCAGAGACTCCATTGCAGTGTGCTGCAAAACCAAATGAAAAAAAGTCTTGCACACACAACTTTTTTTGTCCAGAGGTTTCAATTTAAAATGACACCCTTCAGATTCCATTATAGTCAATGGAGTAAATCAGACTACATATGTGTACACTGTTTTAGTTGTTCCTTAGTCCATTGCTCTGGTCAACACAATGCTAATGTGAACCTAGCGATACACGTGGACTACACAACGCTAGTGGGAACCTAGTGATACATGTCATCCGTGGACGCCCAGGCCTTTTTGAGTTCCCAAGCTCACCAGTCAATTCCTTTTTTCTTAGAATGTACCCGACTGTTGATTTTGCTACTCCAAGCATGTCTGCTATCTCTCTGATGGATTTTTCTTTTTTTTCAGCCTCAGGATGTTCTGCTTCACCTCAATTGAGGGTTCCTTTGACCGCATGTTGTCTGGTCACAGCAACAGCTTCCAAATGCAAAACCATACACCTGGAATCAACCCCAGACCTTTTAACTACTTCATTGATTACAGGTTTACGAGGGAGACGCCTTCAGAGTTAATTGCAGCCCTTAGAGTCCATTGTTCAATTACTTTTGGTCCCTTGAAAAAGAGGAGGCTATGCATTACAGAGCTATGATTCCTAAACCCTTTCTCCGATTTGGATGTGGAAACTCTCATATTGCAGCTGGGAGTGTGCACTTTCAGCCCATATTATATATATAATTGTATTTCTGAACATGTTTTAGTAAACAGCTAAAATAACAAAACTTGTGTCACTGTCCAAATATTTCTGGCCCTAACTGTATGGACTACACAACGCTACTGTGAATCTAGTGATACATGTGGACTGCACAATGTAGAGGGAACCTAGCGATACATATGGACTACAAAACGCTACTGTGAATCTAGCGATACAAGGAGAAAATGAAATATATCTTATTTATCTTATTACAATATCTTATTTGTTTATTTTGAATGGTATTTAGGTGTGTTCTTTCTGTAGCCCTCTCTTGTATATTTCTTTCTTTTTATCTGTAAAACAGGCATTAATAATAAGATATTTCCTATCTGATTTTTGCCTTTCTCTCTGTCATTTGTCTATCCACTATATATTCATCAATCTCATATCTATGCTGGTGATACTATCAGCTTTCTCTTGGCTCCTAAATTGTTTCCTGACTGTCTAGCAGCTGTTTCTTTTTATATTTTGTAGAATGACACTAGTAAGCCTTCCTTGTTTTTGCTATAAAAATCGTAATAAAAAATGCTGATAGCACCCCACTTAATTCAGTCCTAGGGGGTTACATTTGACTAAGCTCTAATACTGGGCTTTCCAGGATAAAAACGGAATTTTCCATCCTGTTTTTCTGCATCGGTATTTGAAAGTCGTCATCAGAAGTAGAGCTCACATAGAGATAAAGTGCGATGGAAAGATCAGCACATCTTCTGTGCTCCTGGTTTTGACTATGGCTTACGAATATTATCATAAAAAAAATTCTGAAATACTGACCAAATAATAACCATGTGAAAAAAGAAAGAAGGGACTGTGTCTGCAGGTGTGTCTGGTAGGTAAACTAAGTTCCATTCAAGGGAATGCAAAGTGAAGGGATCCAGTGGTCCAGCACATACCAGGGCTCCCAGCTATCTGATGATCTTGGCTTTGGCCCAGTTCACATCTGCGTTCAGTATTCCATTCAGGAAGTCCACTTGGACTGAACACATTAAAAAGTGGTTAGCAAAGAAACCACATGGACCCCATAGACTATAATGAGATTTGTGTGTTTAATGGTATTTGTGTGTTTTCCGTGCAGTATCCGCACGAAATATTCAGAGAAAAAAATAAATCTTGCAGAATTTTTCTCTCTACAAGATTTGTGTGGACAACGCACGGAAAACACACGGACCCCATTATAGTCTATGGGGTTTCTCTTCTAACCGCTTTTTAATGCGTTTGGTATTCCATTCGGGGGGGGGGGGGTACCCAAGCGGACCTCCCAAACGAAATACTGAACGCAGATGTGAACCAGGTCTTATAGTCCAATACAATGCTTGTCACCTAACAGCAGCTAGAGTTTAGTTGCACCTACTGTACTTGCATAAGCAAATACATCTCAACTATGGAATGATCTGATAAGACTGTACTTATAAATGGAGGGTTTCCATATTCCTGCAGCGGAACCTCTAAAGGATTTTCTGATTTTGGGGTTTATTAAATTTTACAACAAAAGAGAAGCTAGAAATGATCTAATATTTAAAGGGATTCTACCATTAAACTACCTTTTTTTTTCTAATGAACACGTCGGAATAGCCTTAAGAAAGGCTATTCGTCTCCTACCTTTAGATGTGGTCTCCGCCGCGCTGTTCCGTAGAAATACCGGTTTTAACCGGTATGCAAATGAGATCTCCGCAGCAATGAGGGCGGGCCCCAGCGCCAAAAGGCCGATGAGCGCATCCCCATTACTGCCCGAGAGCTCTTTCCTGCGCCGCCTCCTTCTTCTGCAGCAACTCCGCCTCTTCTGGCTTCTCTTGCTCTTGTAGTTCTATAGAGGAGCATAGAGAGGCCACCCCAAAATGGCCGCCGGCCAGCTCCTGTATTGAACTGCAAGAGCGGCTACCCAAAAATGGCCGCCGGCTGCCATTTTTGGGTAGCCGCTCTTGCAGTTCAATACAGGAGATGGCCGGTGGCTATTTTGGGGTAGCCGCTTTTGTAGTTCAATACAGGAGTCGGCCGGCGGCCATTTTGGGGTAGCCGCTCTTGCAGTTCAATACAGGAGCTGGCCGGCGGCCATTTTGGGGTGGCCTCTCTTTGCTCCTCTATAGAACTACAAGAGCAAGAGAAGCCAAAAGAGGCAGAGTTGCTGCAGAACAAGGAGGTGGCGCAGGAAAGAGCTCTGGGCAGCAATGGGGACGCGCTCATCGGTGTATCAGCGCTGGGGCCCGCCCTCATTGCTGCGTACAGAGCTTATTTGCATACCGGTTAAAACCGGTATTTCTACGGAACGGCGCGGCGGAGACCACGTCTAAAGGAAGGAGACGAATAGCCTTTCTTAAGGCTATTCCGACATGTTCATTAGAAAAAAAGGTAGTTTAATGGTAGAATCCCTTTAAAAAAAATTAAAAAACACTGTACCTTTTCAATGCAAATTTGGCACAAATAGCCCGATGGACCCTTGTCAATCTTGTAGGCTCACAAGAAGAAAAAAAGTTACCTGGCGCCCGTATATAAAACCCCAGAGGGGGGCTGAAGATAAACAGTTGCAGCTCTTACCCGGACACCAACCAGTGAGGTGGTGGAGGTTAATGAACACGAAAATACAAAATAAAAACCCGGGATATCTATAGAGCTTGTAGGCTGCCAGAGTTGATGTGCTGTATTGGCAGAGAACTGCTGCAGCCATTTATGGTCACATGCTGGGGGCATCACCAAAGTGACTACTAACCTACTAGACACCGATGCTAGCAATCCCTAGTGAGTGTAGAAATAAAATAAAAACATTCCTGAGAGCTGTCTCATAGTCAGGGAGATCCCTTTTTAAAATGTTAGCAAATTCCCTACATGACATAAACCAAGGACACCAAAAATTCGACCAGGGACAATGGACACTGAGCAAACCAAAGAGCAAACTTGCACTATATTGTAATTTCCGATTCCCGGTATGTTTGACTATTGACCTGTGCTTACATACAGTGTATTTTTTGATCACCTCACAGTGGGATGACTGCTGGCCTCTACATGCAGAATGAATAGCAGAAGTAGCACTGACATGGAAGATCAAGTGTCCAGATTTTAGATTAAAGTCACTGACAAATCTGCTGTCATATTCACTTTATGCCCACACAACAAACTTTAATTTATGAGCCTGGAGCCAGGAAGGATTGCAAACATTTATCCACTGCCTGGTATATTTTATTCCATCTTGACATATTATTCTTTCATAAATGATATCCCAGAAAAGTGTTTCATCTAAGTCAGCAGTGACATTTTTTCAAGAACTGGTATTCTTTTCTTCTTTCGTACATTTCTTGTTAAAGGGGTTTTCCGTGGGAGAAACAGTGTTCATACATGACGTATAGTGGGCTAGTACAGAAAGACATTGCAAAGATCCCTCCAAGACTTTATTCCTGGTGGCTTTTGAAACACAGGAAGTGGCTTCAGAGTCAATCGGAGAGTCAATTTATATTTTTAGCACCCACTAGGTACAATTTTTGAACAATTCTTCTCCCCTAAAAAATCTCTTTAAGTTTTTCAGACTATTTCACATTTTGTAAACACAATGAGCCTGCTACCCTGAGTTCCAGCCCATATTATTCTCCAAAAATGCATTCACAATCCTGTATATTTAAAATCTACAGTACCCCAGGGAATATGGTTTTTACACTATAAATTGATCAATACTGGAATAGAGGAAAACTAACTACATAAATGTACTATAGGAGCCCAGCTAAGATGTGAGGCCCCATGAAAAAACAGATATGTGTAACCAATGTTTTCACGTTCATTTTCAGAGCAATGGGAGTCAATGGGGACATAGAGATCCCCTTTATTTTAACGGACCAGTTTAATGGACCATTAAAAAGTATAACATGTTCTAAATGTATTTTTGTTAGTTTTGATGGACCAATATCAGTGAATGCATTTTTTGACAGCTGTTAAAGATGGATGAGTCAGTTGACTAAAAAAAAATAGACCAATAAAGTTTATCTGTTTTTCTGACTGTCAGTTAATATGGATGATAAACCGATACAAAATGGACATTAAAAATGGACAAACTGACATAAAACTGATGAAAAATAACTGACGCACTTTATACGTCTTTAATTTACATTTTTGTATGCCCATTGTGTGCATGTAGCCTTAGAGATGTGACTGAAGACTTGCTTCTCGACATCCAAGGCTCAAATATACGCTCAAGGATCTCAATTATTTTTCTGTCTAGGTTTTTTTATTCAAAAGGTGTTTTTTTTGTTTTGCCAAATATAAAATGCCAATTTTATTTTCTCGATGATTTGTAGCATGTTTACAGTTTATCTGTACCTGTCTTAACAAAGATTGATGGGAAGTCCCTGTACCCATTCACAAAACTTAATGGCCTTCTGTGACAAGGTCTGGTTGCACGGACTCCATGTGTTGTTCACATCAGTCCTACCACCCACACTGTTGTTTATAGAGAAGCTGGACATCAACCATTTCACATCAAGAGGACACAAATGTGATTCACATGAAATCATGATTTATACAATAAATTCACATACAAATGAATATCATTATTTAGATGTCTATGTTCTCTTGATTTAGCAGTTCTGCAGCACAGCTGAATCGGCCGTAAATACTGCGCTACCTGGCAGGTTTGAAGGAAAGTGAACTGGGGAAAGGGTTAACTTTATAGTTATAAGTGACAGTTCCTTGAAATAAAGCTAATCAATTTCCATTGGTAAGTCACCGCCTGTGGTAACATATGGTATGTAAATGAGCCAATGGACGGTGGGCACGACATGAAATGATTCTGATATATTTCACACTTACTGTGAATCTTCTACAAAAGACAACCTATTTGAGAAGACCACCACTTTTTCAGGTCCATCACACACCATGCACACTGGGAAGATCACCACTCTAGAAGACCGTTTCTCAAACAATTTTTCGTTCACAGAGTTATATGGGGACTTATTTTTTTGCGGGACAAATTGTAATTCATAGTGGTACCATTTCATTTTCCATAAACTGTTTTATATTTCCATGTACATTGCTGTGTAAGGGCTCTTTTTTATTGAGGCACAATCTACAACTGTACAACAGTATTGTAGTATACTGTCAAATTAATTTCCATTACACTTAGTCTTTCCTAATGAATGCAACAGGTAAACTGCTATGTATACACCCTGTACGGATGTAGCCATAAGCTAATGTTCAATGGTATCAGTCCTTTTAGATTGGGAAAAAGCTCCTTTCCTTCATCATTACTAGAGATGAGCGAACAGTGAAATATTCGAGAGTCGATATTCGTTTCGAGTAGAGCCTCAATATTCGACTACTCGATCGAATATTGAATCCCATTATAGTCTATGGGAAAAAATGCTTGTTTCAGGGGAAACCACTATTTGACTAAAGGAGAGTCACCAAGTCCACGAGTAGCAGGAGGAGAGTGTTTATAGTCTATGGGGTACGTGCACTTTAACAACACAGCGCTTGCAGTTGCGCTGATATAAAGTAAGCTCCCTTGTAACCGCAAGCTGCCAGCTCTCCCGACTAGCAAAGATGAGCCTGCAGCAAATTAACGCTGCTTCTGCAGCAGGCTCGTCCTTGATAGTCGGGAGAGCTGGCAGCTTGCTGTTACGAGGGAGCTTACATTTTCCCATAGGAATGCATTGACCAGCATTGATTGGCCAGTGTACAGCATTCGGCCAATCAACGCTGGTTCTGCCAGAGGCTCCTCTGTGAGGAGGCGGAGTCTAGGATCGGACCAAAATGGAGACTTCTGTGGTCCGATCTTAGACTCCGCCTCCTCACAGACAAGCCTCCGGCAGAACCAGTGTTGATTGGCCGAACGCTGTACACTGGCCAATCAACGCTGGTCAATGCATTCCTATGAGAAAAAGTCAACTCCCCCGTAACAGTAAGCTGCCAGCTCTCCCGACTAGAAAGGACGAGCCTGCTGCAGAACCAGCGTTGATTGGCTGAATGCTGAATGTATAGCATTCGGCCAATCAATGCTGGTTCTGAATCGAATATTTACTGCGAATAGCTAGTAGTATTCGATCGAGTACGAATATTTTGAATACTGTAGTATTCGATCGAATACCTACTCGATCGAATACTACTCATTCATCTTTAATTATTACCTTCACCGATTTCCCAACAGATAATTGACTATGTGTAGCATTATCATTTCTGCTAAATAGCCTTGACTATATATATATATATAGAGAGAGAGAGAGAGAGAGAGAGAGAGAGAGAGAGAGAGAGAGAGAGAGAATGTTATATAGAAGTCAAATGATCTTTTTTCTCCTGTTTTTATTCCTGCATTGAATGTGTTAAACTTAGCTCAGTGGTGCACCTGGATTTCATAAACCAGACAACTGCACTATCATACACAAAATCTTAAGTGGTTTTGCTTGTGAAAACGTCTTTCTCTGCTAAATATCACTATTTCCCTCCCAAAATACAAAGTACCAGGTCTGGGGACATGAAATGTCTTGGTACATATCCTGTTTTTCATTTAATACATCCTGGACCTTTCAATTTATTTTTGGGAGAACACAGGGCCACAATGGTATCTTTGACATGACTGATGTTTAACTAGAACCTCCAGTGCATTTTACAAAAGGACAGTCTTAACCTCCCACTATTACAAATGATGAAAAGGAAAATGGCAAGGACTAAATGCCTCTCCTGCTGAGACAATGAATACAAGTGTGTGTTCCCATCATGCAGCAATGTTGCCCACAAAGAAAACGATGCTGGGGCTGGTCTTATTGTATACCTCACATTGGCTACACTGAAGAGAGTCTTGTCTGACCATTTGCCCCGAAAGGGACCTCCTACAAGCTCTTCCTCTCAGTCTGCTTTGCTTCTCTTCAAGCCCTTTACAGACTTTGAACTGGGGGTTGTCTATCACAAGAAGTCCTTCTTAAGTCACTTTTCATAGAGGTTTCATGGGGTTTAGACAGAGGTGACCAAGCATGAGCAAACAAAAAGATTAGTGTGTCTGAACACAATGCAACACAGAGACATGAGTAACCCTTTTGTGGATTCGTGTAACCCAGTTAAGAGAACACTGCAGTGTTGTCAGAAAAAGAGGATACACATAGGCACCAGAAGAAAAAGAATGGATGTGATGGAATAGCAGCCATCCAGAAACAAGTGTCCTTTAATAAAGATGTGAAATTTCCCAAAGAGTGAATGACTGCTGGCTCATTGCTATCCATGTAAGGTCTATTATTAGCAACATCTAGTAATATATACAAGTGAGTAAAAGGCAACCCCATAAATCTACCATGTCTTCTGCATGGCTGATAAGATGATAATAGTAAGCCACTCTTCCAAAACACACTTGACACACCTCAAACACTTCAAATGCCATTGTAAAGCTAGTAATGATGGCTCCAGATCAATAAAGAGTATGTGAAGATTTAATCTCCTTCATACAAAGGACAGACAATGTAAACCTCAATGGCACTTCCCTGGTTCTTATCACTAACATTATACAATCGATAGCAGATTTTGGATGTTTTGTGCCTGTACTGCTCGGTACAGTGAATGAAGGTGAACATGCTCTTCAATCCTTCCAGCAGCTTTCCGAAAAAAAGGACAAAGAGTATTGTATTCTGTATTTTACTGATTAAAAACCAAACACCACTTGTAAGACCTCTTTTTTGTACTCTAATAATAATAAAATCCATAGCAACAAGCTTGCTTCAACTTCTGACGCCTCTGTATTCCCATCTGTCAATGGCATCCTATATTAGTAATCACCTTGTGTGCACATGTAAGGGTAAGTTCACATGGGTTTTTTGGTCAGGATTTTGAGGCCGTATCCGCCTCAAAATCCTGACCAAAAAGACGGCTCCCATTGAATAAAAAAAGAAGCAACATGCTCATTCTTTCAGGCGGATTCGCCTCGTGATATCTGACTGAAGACACTCCTGATCCCGACTATGCCCGTTCATTTGGGCATAATCCAGAGCGGAGTGTACGATTGGATACTGGTGTGAACTTACCCTAAGTGTCCACTCACACTGGATCTGCAGCATGTGTTTAGCGTATATCGCAGGATAGCTCCTAACATATAAGGGCTCGTTCACATATGCGCCCGGCACTCCGTTATACAGGTTTCCGTTTCCTGCATAAAACAGAGCAGGATACGAAAACCTGCAGGAGTCTTTCTCACCCATTCATTTGAATGGGTGAGAAAGCTGTCCGGCCGTGAGCGGCGGTGAGCGTTTTATGCTCTCCGCCGCAAAATTGTTTTTTTTTAATCTGGACACAGAGTCGGACATACAGTACTCTATGTCCGTTTAAAAAAAAAAACGGTTTCGCGGCGGAGAGCATAAAACGCTCACCGCCGCACCCGGTCTGTGGTTTCCATCTTCTTGCATGCAGAAGACGGAAAACACAGAACGGAGACCAGAACGCAGGTGTGAACCTAGCGTAAGTCAAACATATAAATAAGCCCCCATTCACCTATGTTCACCCCACCGGCCTCTGTTGCATCAACATACATTTTTTCCGTATATAAAATAAAGTCAACTATGCTATTCAGAGGCAGTCAGTAAAAAAAAAAAAAAAAATTTAATGTGTTTTTTATTTTATCTTGGGAGCCTATGGGTGACTTATGCAATACATGCCTATACAGTAGAATACTTTGGAGGCATCCATCAGTGATATACGTCAGGAAATCTCCTGTGTGCTGTTGCAGATACAACAGCTTTGTTACCAACATTTATTCTGTGCATGATATATTCTGTGATACTGCGCAGGAAGTAGCAAGATGGTGCCTGTTCATTGTACACATTGGAAAGGTAAGTGCTGATGGTAGGAAACAATGGCAAGGTCAAAATAATAACGTAGATTTCTTGGGTAGGAGCTTTTTACACATTTTAATGTGATGAAGCGCAAATGGATTGATATTTTGGTAACTGAATTTTAACATAAATTCAAACATTTCCATGTGGCGTCTGCACATGTCAGTCAACTACTAGATGAGGAATATGCCTTTTTGGGAGCTTCTAAACAGTAAACTAGGTAGCAATATCTATTACATCTGTAATGAATTATGTGGTTCAACAATGCGGTTTACCCATCACAATAGATATTTTAATTGGAATTGGCCAATGCTGTGTTCTCATACGTCAGTTTAATAATCCATAGCATAGCTACCCATCAAAATAAACCAAAAATGTATGGAGGTGTAATAGTCTCCATCACACAAAGGACAAAAGCTATGCACCTGTATAACTGAGTTAAGCAAAAATTGATATTAGAGATACCACCTGTCAAGATACCACCTGTCACCTGGCCAAGGCTCTACCGGACTAGAGGTACACAAAAAATAATATAAAACATGCAGAATACAGTAGTAGTATGCAGTATACCCAATTTTAGGATTAGGGTATAGGACTGTTATCATAGGACTATGTGCAGATGAAATCAGTTCCTGGATGCACGTGCAGTCCAGCTGCTCTCCGCCATGACGTAACAACAAGGGAACTGTTTTCCTTCACAATGATGAGTCATGGGACTTCAAACATCTTTTCACCAAACATCAGAGAGTTCACTTACCTTAACAATTTAAGGAGAAAATAAACAAATCTGCGATTGTATGGATAACCAAGGATGAAAAAAAAAAAAATTACAGCTACAAGAAATAAGAATTGCTTTTATTATCGGGATCATCTACACGGCCCTTCGCTTTTCTATCTTAAGTGTCTGAGCAATTTCATATTCAACAGGAAATGACTGAGAAAAAAAGAACCTAGCTGTTCAAGAAAAGGTGTGTGCAGATGGGAACAGTGGGATCCCTACTGACCCTAAAGATATGTCATCGGTAGTCCCAGAAAACCTTCTATTAATATTGACCACGATGAACATGATATTCTCCATTTCATGCTTTCAGAGAAAGCATGGTATATACAGGTAGGTAAATTACAGGTGATACAAAATTATATAAATGGGAGGTCAAGTATATGTAATATATTATTCTATAACATCAGACTGTTCCCATAAAAATGTATATATGAAGCAAACACTAGTGTATCATGATTTTCAATACACACATATTGAATACTGTTCACATAGGAAATGTATTACGCTCACAAAAGTGACAATATAATTGTGTAGTACATTACATGTAAAGGTCATGTTCTTTTCTTGTTCTCTGCCCTGTATACATTAATAGCTATTAAATGGGTGCACTTAAAGAGGGCCTGTCACCTCTCTTGATATGTCTGCTATAGTACATACTATATCAATTGTGCAGTATTTTTTTTTAGCCCTCTGTTGTGCCTACCCTCTATTATTCCACCCAGACATGTAGGAATAAATTGACATCCCGGTGTTGCCAGTTTGTGTGTTCCTACACAATAACACAGTGTCCAATCCGTGTCACTGCATCAGACTAGGTAGGGAAATACCCTTATGACTAAAGGAAATGGTAATATTCAGTTTTCATTTTTACTTATAGATATTTAAAGGGATTATACCATTAAAGTCAATTTTTTTAAGAAAGGCTATTTTTCTCCTACTTTCTCTACCTACTGCGCCTGCCTACAGGCCACAAGAAAATGGCCGCTTACTTACTGTGTAAGCGGCCATTTTTCTTGTGGCTGCAGGCATGCGCAGTTGGCTCTGCCCAAGGCCTAGAAGTTTGACCGCCTGCACCAGAAGAAGACGCATGAAGAGGCTGTTCCTGAAGAAGATGGAGGTTTCTCTCGCCGCATTGGGGACGCCCCCAGTGCTGTTTGAGCACTGGGACCCACCCCCAGTGCTGCGAGAGAACTCATTTGCATACTGACAAAAACCGGGATTTATACTGAACGGCGGCGCGGAGAAGATATCTAAAGGTAGGAGAAGAATAGCCTTTCTTAAGGCTATTCCTACGTGTCAACGAGAAAAAATTTGATAAGTCTGAATATTCCTTTAACATATATGACACACCTAGACAATTTTGCAAAAAAGAAATGTTGCACTAAGAAAAAAAAGGACATTAGTAATTTAATTCTGGAACATATCAGTATGCTTGTGTCAACAGAACTGTATTTATGTATGACTATTCCGAATCTATTCTTCCCTCACTATAAAACACAATGAATGTAATTGAGGAAATAAAGTGGCTTTTGTATACACCACAATCAGGGGTGAAATATGTAATTATGAAGTGACCCAAAAACAATAAAGCAGGGACAGGAATTGTTCTGTCATTCTCCTTCTATAGTTTTATATTGATCTGAACCTTGAAAAGCGCAGCAGGCCTATTTCTCAGCACCGAGCAGTGATTAAAATGATAGCTGGCTGTCTACATTTCAGCATCCTGACAACAGGTACACCAGCAGAGAAATGAAGTCATTAAAGAGAAAGGAACGACACATAAGCTAAGCCTAGCTGACAGTCTACTCTAAAACCAGCTGCTGCTGATGTATGGAAAGCCACAGGGCACTCAGTAAGTGGTAAGAATTTATGATATAGCTCGGAGCTCCGGTATAAGGCAGTAGTGAGTAGCAGACCCTTGGAGTTAGCGCTCTACCTTCCTGTAGTCCCCTAATTCTGTGCACTGTAGTAGTGCCTACTTGGGTAGGGTTTATAGCTTGATTCATCTTAAACTGGTTTTCTGGGCTTATATGACTGATGACCTATCCTAGTTAGGTCCACTATCGAAAATTGGCAGGAGTCAAACATCCTAACACTTGTAGATTAGCAGTGTAAAAAGATTGCAACATTTGGACTAAACCCCAAGCATAGCATCATATATTGTATAGCGGCTGTGCTTGTTATTTCAGCTCATCCCCATTCACTTGAATAGGACCGAATTGCAAACTTTGTAATATGATCAATGAACGTGACACCACATGACTTGTGAAGCTGAAGCTTTGTACAGCTGATCTGTGGAGGTCCTAGTTGTTGAACAACTGCAGATCTTTGACTGATGATCAATCTTATATGCCAAGAAAACCCCTATAATGATTAAATTAGGCTGTATTCACACACATCGTATAGTGCAATATACAAATCACTACATTCAGTGTATTACGGTTTGTGGGCACGTTCATGTCAGTGGCATTTTTTTTATATGCAGCATGTTTTGGCATAGTTTTTTTTCTGGTGTTTTTCCTGCAGACTTTTCTATAGGTCTTGACAAAAACAAATGTACAAAATAACACTAAATGAAAAACTCCACCAAAACTGTTGGTTTGTCTGTGGCAAATTTGTATTGTACACCAGTCTAAATAAACGGCCTGGCTGGCACAGGGAACCCGAGATTTAGGAAGGGGTTGGAGCCTCTTCCGAAATCTGTTAGGGTAAGATCACATGGAGGGAGGGAGTGTCTTTAGGCTGAATCGCGAGGCGAATTGGCCTGAAGAATGAGCATCTCGCTTCCACATCTCAGTTCCCGGAAAAAAGACCTGAGCGGCTCCCATTGATTTCAATGGGAGCCATCTTTTTGGATTTTGAGGTGGATACGGCCTAAAAATCCTGACCACAAAACCCTGTGTGAACTTACTATTAGATGTCCCAGCTCCAGAATGGAAATCTACACCAAGTAGGAACTAATGTAGATTTCCTTCCCAATTCACAACATAAAACTGGTGTTGTAATAAATCAGTCAGACAGAGGCATCCTCACCTTGGCTTGCCCCAATCTACACTCCAGCAACATTCTCACAGTATGGTGGGCAAAGCGTGGATCAGGCTTATGGTGCACATTTGGTGCAAAAAAAACTGGTGTAGAGGAAATGATAAATTCCCTTCTGTGTGAAGGATCTCTTATTGTTGTACACAGTCCAAGTAGAGAAGAAGACAGGAACGTGGATATAAAAATGTACATAAGAACAATATATTTCACAATGTTACATAGAAAGCTGTGTGCCAATCGCGAGGCCAGTAAGGGTCATTTACATAGACTAATGATATGCAAACAACCATACCCACAAATGCTTGGTCCGTCCACACAGCATAAAGATTACCCATGAAATGGGCAAAGGCTCTTTTATCAGATTGTGTATGTGGGTCTAAATCAGGGTATGTGTTGCAAACAAAATGTAAACAGTGTGGGGAATGCAGTCCTATAAACCATCCCTCATTCCCTAAACAGTTTGTATCAGGCTGTGTAAAAACACTATAGAATAAAAGATTGACTTCTACTGTCGATCAGCACTTAAACTGACTTAAATTGGTTGGGTAAAAGGACCCCCAAGTCTAAACTGTACAATGCTAAAGTGTAATATAGCAAAAAAAAACAAAAAAAAAAACCAACCAACAGTAATGCAGTAATGTTACATTTGTAGCAATATGTCATATTTAACTAATTTATACACCAATTACAGTAACTTTTCATTTATAAATCACAGAACATCTAATTTGACTTAAGCAACCTAAACATATAAAAAGGCCAGCAAATATGAACGATCTAGAAAACATAAAAAATTATTTAGCTATAGTTTATTGATACAACATAATATATGGTCATTTATTTTTGTTTAGATGTATATGTGACCATTGTCTAACGTATTCCTAATGAATATAGCACATGGGGTGACATCTGGCAGTCACAACACATGACATCAATACACCATACAACCCCTGGCATTCCATCAAGTGTCAAGAGAGTTGTATATACACCTTATCTATATAACACTGCTGGCCTTGTCCATAAAACAGGGCTTTGTCTGGAATAGGGTTTGCAGGTATGCCATATGCAATATGTATTGAAAAATTGACAAACAAGCATCTATTGTGCACCGATCTAGTTAACAGGTGTCTCTCAATGGCTCCCCAGCCTCTGCATTTCCTTTATTCTAGTAGACAATTTAACTTTCCCATGCCGTGCTTTAATTTCTAAAGCAACCGAGACACGTGGAAACTCCAGACCAAGTCTCTTAGACATTACCTGAGCTACTCTTTCCTGTTGTACACATTTAAAAGCTGCAACGATACAGTGTATAAGACTGGAGACATAGATCTAAAGTGCATGTGTTATCAGACAGAGACATTGTACTAGAGCACTAAATGTGGAAAAAACACACCAAAAAAAAAAGTTACATCAATCGCTCTGACATTTTATTTTATTCATTATGTACCTATTTCCCCAATATATAACTCAGCTAGTATTACCTTATTTAGTTACTCCTTTCTATCTGAAAATTCAGGGTATTCTTCTCCCTATTTGGGTCATGTGATCTCAGGGTGTTCCCTGACAATAATATGGCTTTCTGTTCTTTATTGGGGGTCACTTTCTCAGGTAACAGACCTTTCAGTATGGGGGACAATATCTGCTATCACTAGCTAGTGCTGATATTAAATAGCTTAGGGCACACACCTATCATGGAGGAGATTGCAGTGCTGCCTCGCTGACTATATTTTTCGGTCTCCTTGATTATTTTGGAGAATATATAAAGTAACAGTTAATCACACTGTCGTCACCCCCCCCCCCCCCCTCCAGCAACAGCGATGCTTGGGATTCATACCACAACACAGACAGATACAAATATAAAAGTCTAGATAGAGCCAGATTAGGAGTGAGGAGATGTTGGATTGTAAGTATATAAGGAATATACCGTATGTACATCACAGAAGCCTGGAGAGCCTGGAGAGCAGATAGTCAGGTAAAAGGTGTCTGGAGAGCTTCTTAACTCAAAGGCCCCGAGTTGCAAAAAAGCTGTATTTTAAGCCTTTGTGGAAATGAGAAAAATTTTCCAGCTCCCGCAAAGTAATTGCATTTTATTGTAAAAAAATGCATGCCTTTTTGAAAAGCACATGTTAATTTCACCTGTACAAAAGCTATAGTTTTCATGTAGACTTCATATAGTGAGGGGGCACAAAAAAAAAATACAAATCACACTGGAAAAGTAGTGGAAAATAGAATTGGTTTTCACTACTTGTGGCTGAAGCTTTAGGGTCCATTCACATGGATTAACGCGAGGCGTTTTTGTGCTTATTTTGTGCTTATTTTTACAGCCGTATTTTACTATAGAACTCAATGGAAACGTCTTTTTACGGCTGTAAAAATAAGCACAAAATAAGCACAAAAAACGCCTCGCGTTACTTCGTGTGAATGGACCCTTAAAGGGATTTTCTCATGAACATAACTTTTCTTAGGGCTAAGTGTCTGATTTTTGAGGATCCCATTGATAACAATCCCGAATTTGAATGAAGCAAAGCTTACGCTGCTACTCCCTGCAAATAGTTGGGCATTGCACTCTGCTTTAACTCTGTATTTACATAGAGATGAATGGAGCCACAGGATCAGACCCTGATAATCACATACTAATTTGCCATCCATGCCCTTGAAAAGATAAAAGTAGTTGGAATCCAGTAGGTCCACTTTTCCATATGGTCATCTCATCCACTGGGTGGTAGAGTATGGCACAATTCCTGCCAATTTTCCAGCATTTCCAGTCAATCGGCATAGTCATGACGCCTTTTGAGAATTACACAGGTGCTATCCAACGTGTTTTATCTTAAAATCTACCAAATACTAAAATATTTTAATGTTAATATATTAATATTTAGTATAGTTTAATATAGAACTAAAAATATTTTTAAGCCACAGCATAAAAGACAATTTAGGCCATGGTGAATAATAATCTATGTTGTAATTTTCGCATTATTACACAAGATTACGACTGTCGTTTAACCCTCCTTGACTGGTTATTACCTTGTTAGAGTAGAACATATAATGAGATGTGTATGTAATAGTTTTAATGGAGCTCTATAAAATACACTGTTAGGAAACTGATAGCGTGTACCATTGATGGGCATCTTATAATGATGCACAGCTTCATCTGTGGGTCAGAATGGCTTGTCCTTAACATTTATATAATTGCAATGCATCCTTCTATTTGCCTATTTACTACAATCTCCGGACATGATGGCTAAAGTCATATGAGCGCAGACGTCTGTCTCGTGTAGTTTTGTATGCTGATTCCTGTTTAAACACACACATCCTTGTTAAAAGGTGCTTTTAGTAAATCTTCCAATGATGCCAATGACTGCTAAGGTGTTAGGTGACTGAGTTTACCTGACCCTGCACGGCAGGAAGATCCAGAACACAAGCACTTCAAAGGCAAGTATATTATCACGTTACAAGAAGCCATCTCTTCTTATAAAAGGCAATGTAGCCATGGAGAATTATAGAAATAATTACAACACTTTTATAGTGCATATAGATCTTATGGCATGTGATGTCATTGCTTACATGGTATCACTGGCAGTGCAGTAAACTGTCCAGATAGTAAATAGACATTTCCCATTCCCTAGCTAGTAGGTAATATTCTGTTGCTTATTTCACACTGACATATCACACAATTAAATGTCTCTTTTTCACACTAGGGCCAATTCCATAGAAAGCCAATTAACCTAAGAACATATATTTTGGTGACTTTCTTGTACTCTGTAGAGTGATGAAACCTACTGTGACAATAACAAAAATATACGTAATTGTAATAATTACACTGTATATCCAAAAACCGTCAGCTGCCAGTATGTCACGACATTGTACTAAAAAATTCTCATTTCTTGGGATAACCAGTCAGTGAAAACCTTCATGTCGTCCCAAACTTTCCATGTTTTTTTAAAAAATTTTTAACGGAACAGTCTTTACTTTTAAGGCAAATCACTATTTGCTTCTTGTAGGGATTTTCCAGGCTTTAGTAATTGATAAAAAAAAAAAAGTGGGGCCGAATATCCAAGACCACTGTGGATCACCTGTTTGCAGCTGTTCCAGCACTTTACAGACTGTCACATCATGCTCAGCAGTCACATGGCCTGTTCGTAACTCATTCACCTTCAAGAAACCAAGCACAGTTGATATACAATGCAAGGCACTGTCCTTGATTCTCTATGAACAGATAACTGTCAGGAGTCAGAGGAGTTGGACCCCCGCTGATCCTCAGATCCGACACCTCTGATGGACCCAACTAACCTCTTGAGCAATAGCCTTCACACACCCCTAGGGTTGAAATGGTCTAGGATCCTCCAATGAGCTCTGGCTCTGACACAATAATGGGCCTCTACTAGGACAAGACTATAAGGGTATAGTAGAAGAACCAATCACTTGGGTATGTGGTAGATTTTACAAGGGTGGAATTGCAAGTAACATATTATACCTGTAATATCTGTTGCTAAGTATTTGAACAATGTGTATAGAGTAAAAATTGGACTTGCACCAGTTCTGTATAGGTGGGATATCTCAGCATCACTTTCTCTGATGGGTCCCAGGAATCCCAGTCCAACGCTTCCAGCTGCATCTGACAAAGCAAAATGTTGGCACCCTACTCCTTAGCCTTGAACCCACAAAAGCATAGCAGGCTGAAGAATTGTCCCCTACAAACAAAGGAGAATCTTTCCAACTACCATTGTGTTGGGAAGCTGAAAATCCTCATCCATTTCAATAGCTAGAAATAGCCTCTGGAGAATACATCACATTACAGAACATGGTGAAATGTGCAGGAACTTTCAAGGAATCTGAAAGGTTCTCCTCTATATATGCTGATGTGTTTTAAATCAGCCCAGTATGTTCAAGTATCATCATCCCTTCTGTTCCCAACATCTTTTCCATACATTAAAGAAAACTCTTTCAACACAAGCCCCTTTTCTTGCTTCTGCTATTAGCTATAATCCTATTTAAGGCCAATGTTCCAGACAGGATCATCAATCGTCATACTCACATCACCAAGACCATATAAGCGTTTGGCTCAAACCCAGTGATCCTGACATGAGGACTGGGTGCATCCTGTATATGTGGGGATGAGATATACATGTTTGCATGTGGTGCAGGGGAAGAAGAAATTTGTGCAATAAAGACACAGAGGGTGGGCACAGGTTCTAGCTCTGGGCTATTCGAGAGATAATGTAAAAAACATGCTTACAGCTCAGCAGATTGTAATGACTGCAACATAACCCACAATGTGAAGAAAGTATGTAACTACTTAATATCAGCACACATGTAAAAAAAATGTCTAATACTATTCAATTCACTGCTAAACAAATGCAAAAAGTATTTTCTATCTGCACATAGTGGAATCACATATTCATAATGTGCACTGCAATTCTGCTGAACATGCAACCAGTTTCTTTAAAAATCTTAGGCACGACTCATTTCTTAAAGGCAATTCCAACAAATGCTTAGTGAAAAATGTGTTAATTCAATGACAGGCTCCCTTTAAAGAGCATAGGATCACATGTTCCATTCATAACTGATTTATGATGGATATGTTTTCAAATAGATCCCAAAGAATTCGTTCAGGTCCACTGGCATAAATACCGGGATAGCAGCAGTAGTGGCTAATATAGGGCCCGGGACATTAGGGGGCCCGATGGGTCCCTGATGTTTTTTTAATAACCTGTTACCTGTTGGAGTAACCCCAGCAGGTAATGGGCCCTATTTACTTACCGATCCCAGTTCCTGCTCGTGGCCACCTGCGCTTCCCCTTCTGCGTCTGTGAGCAGGAGCGAGGATCGGTAAGTAAGGCTGCAGGCCTGAGAACCCAACAAACACTGCTATCATTAAACTCTGGGGTCTTTTCTTACCCCAGAATATAATGATTGGAGGGCCAGGAGGTGAGGGAACATAAAAAACTTTGTTACTTACCTCTCCTGTGCTCCGGCAGGCTTCGGACTTGTTTGGCGATGTGCGCCAGATGTCAGGTGGGCCTGGCCTACATCATTATGCATCGCAACGCCGGCCTGGGACATTCTTTGGACAGACACAAAGTCCTGCATGTCCGACTTTGGTCTCCATTCAAAAGAGCAAATACAGAGTGGAGGCTGCAAACGGACACCTTCAGATTATTTTAAAGACCCATTGAAGTGAATGAGTTTTTAAATGGACCATTTTCAAACTGTTCCCAATCTGTTTTTCTGATCTTAATGCAGATTCACGACGGACGGACATTAGGCGCAAGTGTGAACAAAGCTTAACATAGTTTTTTTTATGCCTGGAAGGACCAATGCACCATTATAAAAAGAATAGTGTGAGAAAAGTAGTGTAACCAGTTAGAAAATAGCGCAAATACCAGGGCTATGGAGTCAGAGTCATAACCAATTTTGGGTGGAGTCAGAAAAAAGTTATAGAAAACGATTCATTCTTTTTAATCCTATTATACATGTATTCATATTGTATAATTAATTAGATACACAGTTTGTTGTAGATTTATTTTCGTAGGAATTTGATTTAATGAACTAGAGGAGCTTTACTGATTCAGACTCACTATGGTCATTTATGAAGAAGTCAGAGCAGGAGATGGAGTTGGAATTGTAGTCGGTGGTTTGGACTACCGACTCCGTCACCCTGGCAAATACTGCACTTCACATTTATGACAGACGTGACCCAAGGTATGAGTGACTGTTCTAACATAAAGCGGTCTTCATGTAATATATATATTTTCAATGTTTGTGACAGATAAATGGCAGATCAAATGTAAATTAAATGTATGTATTCAGTCCACCTTCACGTAATCGTGACAACCTATCTGATCTCTGTACTGTCAGTGTACTTGGCAATGTGATAGCAAATGTGACCTGATCATTGCTAGCAGGCACAGATCTGCTACTTCAGCACAGCTCTATAAAATGATGTAATGTTAAGCTCTAGTGGCAGTGAGGCAGAAAAGCAGAATTCCTTGTTACCGAACCATTATGTAACCCTAGAGGCAAACCTGATTTTTATACTCTTACCAGCATAATAATAAGTCAGCCTTTCATTCAATGGTGAACTTATAGCCATGTCATATAAAACCAAATGTACTGCAATGAGCTATCTGCCATAAAAAAAAACAAAAAACCTTAAGGCTTGTGCAATGCTAGTGTCACCCAAAAAAAACGTAGTCACCCACTTCGACAGACATCTAAACAGATTGTCAAAGCATAATACAACAGCGTTTATGAACATATTAGGAATACCAGAGTCTGTATCAGAGAGCTTACAACCGCCAGGCTGAGTTTCTACTAATCCAGCCCTAGCTAATATAATGTATTACATTTCCAAGCAAGGCAGGATGGGATGGTTCTGCCAGGGGTATTGTAGAAGGGAGCCAACTGTCACAGGCTGTTTCATTCCTTGAGGCCAGTACTCTGTCATGCAGGCGACGTTTGTCACAAGTCAGCTCCACTGCCACATGCACACAGGGGAAAAGAGACCCCCAGCCTGAATTCCAGCCCTAAACATAGCCTTTCATCTCACACAAGAGCCCTGGACTGTCATTCATCAATCCTTTCTACACAATGCTGCTGTGTAAGCCTGTGGCTGCCGCTGCTGTCAGAGGTGATTGTGGCTATATTACTCTGGTACACATTCAGTCTACATATTCAGTCTTTATCACCTGGGTCAGCAAATTAAGTTGAACAAGAACAACTTTTGCTCAAGGCTGAGAAATTAATCTTAGAGAAATTAAAGACAAGAGAGGAGCGGGGATGGATACAGGTTATGCCTCCATCTGACTTCATTACGGCTGCAGCAGCACTCAGCATTTCACAAATCCGTGAACACGCAAATTGATAATTGATATCGGCTCACTGGAGTGAAGCGTGTGATTGGAACCGATAATGTAGGGTCCCCTCCTCCAGCGCTTACTTCCTAAGCCAGAGAAATAACAGGCAAAAGGAAATGCTGCCTGCAAACAATGCAGGGAATGCTGGAAACAAGATGACCCTGTGATGCTTTAATACATGCTGACTATCATATTGATCCTAGAGAAAGATAAAGGATATCTGCTCAAGCCTAGTCTCCAAAATGTACATATATGGAGCAACTGTGACGTAGCTGAAAACTAGGCTGACAGGAGGTTTTACCAAACATAAGTAATTCCTACTGAATGCTAATGTTTGCAAAAATAGCTATTTACCTGCACAGTCATGCGGATCTTATGGTTATGTACAATACATTAAACAACGACACACCGTTACAACTACATATCGGTAAGGTTTGCAGCAATATTGAGGCTGACTTTCAGTGGCTCTATGTTACTGTTTCATTAGATACCAATTGTTAAAACACTCATTCAACAGACAGTTTTCCCTCCCTACCGCTTCATACAATGGCTTGGCTGAGTATGCATGTGTTCTCAGTGGTAAGAAGGAGGTAGCAGCTGGCAGAAACCTTTGGCAGCAACACCAACCTTGTCTATAAACTGTGTTTGGTATTGAAGAGTATCCCTATCTAAAGCGGCATTCACACTGCCACTGCTGTCCGTACTGGTCTATCCGTGGTAAACCCCGGGGAAACTGGACAGCAGACGGCTTGCAAGCAGTCGGCTTTAAATCCATTAATTTGTCCTTTTTTTCAGTTTTTTTTTCCACGGACACAAAATCCTACATGGAGGACTTTGTGTCTGCGGAAAGAAAAAATGGACACCAGGTGGAGAGGCTGAAAACGTGCACGGGTGGTCACCTTTGAAAACCCATTCAAATGAATGGGTTTTAAAGCCGACCGCTCACAAGCCGGCTGCTGGCCTGTTTTCCTGGGGTTTACAGTGGACACCCCGGGGCAGACAGCAGCAGCAGTGTGAATGCTGCTTATTTGTAATACTTTTTTTTTTATGAGAATTTTGCCTTCAACCAACTGATGCATCTGAGGCAGACTGGTTATTAAGGACATTATAAAGACTGGGATTGTTAGGTAGTATATCCTAATAACTAGACTGTCAAGACACACATAAGTTATCCTGGCTAACTGTACATAAAAAAAATAGCTTGGCATCAGTCACCCCAAAGTATTCCCTATCTCAGGTTGTACAATTCTTTCTGTTTTGCTAAGAATAAAATGCACTCTTTCATGATATCCGTTTAAAACAGTAGTTCTTAACTTGGGTTCGATCGAACCCTAGGCCATATGCACGGTTCATTTTGTGTACCAATAAAAAAAAATATATACCTATGTCTTGAATTTGGAAATAAATCATATTCGATTTATCACTAAAGAAGGGTTTGGTGAATATGCATATGAAACTGGTGGGTTCGGTACCTCAAACATGGTTAAGAACCACTGGTCTAAAACATAGTCAACTGTTAGGTATGAAAATAAGGAAAAATAATCATTGAAAGACAATCAACCAGTTAAGCAAACATAATCAATAAAAAAAATCACTAAGAAGGCAGCACTGAGCTGAGTAACATTCTATTCTGATCCCAAAGACTTGAGAATGAACTAAAATTCTTAGATTTACAACATATTTCTGTCACTTCCTGGAGGAAAAAAGTATTGTCATTTCTTTCATATCTGTTAAACAGGTAAAACAAGGAATCGCTATAATCATTCATCCGCTAACAGGACAACAGTGAGCCTACAAATGGCCACATTTCATTCTGTCTTTGGCCTAATAAGTTGCTCTGTATCTCTGCTGGCAAGCCAGGGCCCCTAAGGGCAAGGAGATGTCAATCAAGTGGTCACATTTACCTGCTGGGCAGTTGCATTCTGCTGGAGCTTCTCTTGAGATTCGTATTTTTGCCATGTGTTCATATGACCTCTGTAGGGAAAGGACAGGAATCAATATATAAGGAACAGAATCATAATCATAAACTAATAGTTACACAAATGTATACTACATATTATTCTCACATCAAGTCAACTGTGGGTTATGTCATTTAGATGCATGAAGTGAACAGGATGGATATGAGGAGTGTTTCCTCACCACACTAAGACACTAATAATTCTATGACAACTTGAGATGAGATTCATGTATGTTAAGGCAGTAATAATTATAAAAAATGGGATGGCTGTATGTTATGGCAGTAATAATTAGCTTTGCGAACACATGGGATTTGTCTAAACCATGCGCTTTTCTGACATCTGCATAGCTGTTTTAAACAGTACTTGTAACATATAAATCCCTTGTTCATCATTTTGATGTTTTCATGTGTATCCTTTGATGCTCATCTAATCTGTGCTGCTTGTGGAAGACTAGACAAAATAAGTCTCCTTCCTCCTCTGGCACCTAACAATCCCCTTCTTACTTCTCTTTCCAAAAGGAGTCTTTTCAAATACAAAGCACATGACATGGATGATGTCTGTGAGCTGCCCATGCCTCCATGGGACCCATTCTCTTTCTAAACAAAACAGACAGGAATAGCCTGAGTTTTGCACAGGCTCACAGACCCAAATATGGGCCCTTGATAATATACGCACGTATGTATGAGGCCATTAGAATTTTGAGGGTAAGTGTGATGGTCAACAAAACCATAGGTAACACAATGACAAAGCACATGCCCATGTGCCCGGACCCATGATAATACACGTACATATGTATGAGGTCATTACAATTTATAACTCATGCACGCACAAACTTTGTTCTTATTATCTGTAACGTCTCTGACTGTTCAGGTCTCTGCAACACCCTCCACTCTCACACAGGAGGCATGTTCAGTTTGATTCCTTGTGTAAAGTTTTTTCTGGCTCTGTCTGAACACTGCTCTATAACTTCTCCTCTGTAATTGAATTTCCACCACACCCACCTCCTGAACCTTACTTCACTCTGTTCATCAAATAGTTAATCTTAGCCTTGCCTGTGTGATTGACAGCCTGTCTACCAATTGAGTCTGGGGCAGGTCCTGGACTTCCCATATACAGGTCTTCAACCCACACAGGTTGACTGGCTATTTTGTACTCTGTCCTGTGACTTGTCCTCGCTAGCTTCCTACTTGCTCTTACTATTGTATTACTCACCTCTGACCATTGGCTTCCCTTGTGACTACTCTTTGCATTACGATTTTGTACTATTTTGTCTCTCTAGCTGTGACTCTTGGCTTGCTGACTTTGCTTCTGTGTTGCTTTGTCTTGTTCCGTGTGTTACTTATTCATAAAAGGAACTGGCGCTCAGTTACTTGCCGTCACCTAGGATAGTTGTGGCATATAGGTAGGGACGGGCTGGGTTGAGTTTAGGACTCACTGTCTCTGTCTTCCTGTTTCAGCAGCAGCACTAGAGAATTGCACAACTAGTATCATTATCACTATATTTGCTTTTATACGTGTGTATAAGGTGATTCTAGTGAATTACGAATTACCACAGATTTTCATCCATTGTCAAGCATGCTGTGCTGCCGCTTGTACACATGGGTATGTGCATATGCAGTTTTCAGGTGCAATTCTGATTACGTTACATAGCCATGTGATGTTATTTAGAGGATAGTATAGGCCACTTTGGGGTATTTAACTTCACCAATTAGGCCATGCCACACGCCCCCTGGACGAAGTCTTGCAGTGAAACAAGCATTGGGGTGGAGTGTTGGCCAGGTGACAATAGGTCATGGATTTATGCATGTATATTTATAACATTTGTCATTACAGCTTATTTTGCACCACTTGACTCTCTCTTTGCATGTGTTACCTACCCACAGCATTTTTGCTTGGCGTTTACTATATTGTATGTGTTGTTGATGATATAGTGATGCATTCACACTTTCATGATTTTGCTTGTATACTGGGATGTTCCTCCCTGTTCATCTCATCTGGCCATGTTTGTTATATGGTGCTCTCCTTGTCAGCATTTCCCCATCCTTTATATTATATATGTATATTTTGGTTAATATTATATTTAATAAAATTAAATTATTTTATTTTGTTGTATGGGGGTATAGTTACATGATCCACGATTTTGTTTTGATTTATGTTTTGCTGGCTCTTTTGAAATTTGCTATATATCCTCTATACATAATACATAAACCATATGCAAAATTGTTAGTGGCTGTATAGAGAATGTGGCTATAAAACAAGTCAATGCCTTATCAAGATCAGACATATCCTCTCTTCCAGGTCAAACAGTTATCAGTCCACACAGTAATATTTTGTAAGATAGGGGGTTACACGAGCACTTAGATTTAACAAGCAAATAAATCAAGTGTGAGATGGTGAGGGCAGTAATCCTAGTACTCCTGGGTCATCTAAATATTCACTTTATATCAGGCAGTGTTAACTTTACAGATAGCCTGGTGCTGTGCTTCTTGAGGTGAGACATGCCACATAGCAGGTGTCAGCAAGAACAAGTAGACAGTGACATAGAAAAGTGCACAGATCCCTTGATGGCTGCCTGTTCACTAGTGTACAAAAAAAGAGTCTGACATCACTATTATAACGATCCATAATTATCTATGCATAGCGGCTTGTATACAGTGCACAACTAGAAACCTCATTGATGCCTTTAGTTTATAGATATATACAAAGTCAAATTTAATGTGAAAATTTACCCTTGAATAACTGCAACGTGAATATCTACCCCTAAGAAATGTAAAGTGAATATCTACCCCTAAACAACTTTAATATAAATATCTATCCCTAAGAACTGTAATGTGAAAATCTACTCCCAAACAACTGCAATATACTGTGTATATCTACCCTTAAACAAGTTTAACCCATTCATGCTCTGCACCATACTATTACTTCACTCTGAGCATATAGTTAATGCTCAGCGCTGTAATAATATGGCGCTGTAATGCTGCGGACACAGAAGCTGTACCTGTGTCATTATATCCTGCTGTGTAACAGAGCCGAGGGCTGGGACCAGTCGCCAGAGTCGGAACATACTCTGATTAACCCCCTGAAGCCCCCCTCCAACCTGTCACCCCACACACTATGTATTGCAGTACATTGCACAGTGGATCTGAGATCCCAATTTCAAGTCCCCTTGTGGGATAAGGAAAAAGAGGAAAAAAAAAGCACAAACACATACCGTAATAAAAACACACAAAAATAAACAAATAATAAAAAAAAAACTTTACTTAAAAAAAATATGTTACAAATATCCAAAATATCCAGCATATCTAGACAGTTTGGACATTTTTGTTGGCATATTCTGGGGAAGGCTATTTTCTATTATATGCACAAAACAAGGTCCTTATCGCATGTTTGGGTGAATTTGGTGTGGAAGAACTTGACTGGAGCACACAGAACCCTGACCTGAACCCCATCAAATACCTTTGGGATGGACTAAAATACAGATGTTGAGCCAGGCCCTTTCATCTAACATCAGTGCTTCACCTCACAAATGCTCTTCTGGATGAATAGATAAAATTCCCATAGACTCACTCCAAAATTTTGCAGAAAGCTTTCCCGGAACAGTGAAAGCTGGTTTAGGAGCAAAGGGGGGACCAACTTCACATCAATGCTTATGAATTTACAACTGGATGTCAGAAAAGCTCCTATAGGTTTGATGTGTAGGTGTCCCACTAATTTTCTCCATATAGTGTTTATACAGTGTTGGCCAAAAGTATTGGCACCCCTGCAATTCTGTCAGATAATACTGACTGTCTTCCAAAAAATGATTGCAATCACAAATTCTTTGGTGTTAGTATCTTCATTTAATTTGTCTTCAATGGAAAACCACAAAAAGAATTGTCAAAAAGCCAAATTGGATATAATTCCACAGCAAACATAAAAAGGGGGGGGGGGGGGGAAGTATTGGCACTGTTTGAAAAATCATGTGATGCTTCTCTAATTTGTGTAATTAACAGCACCTGTTACTTACCTGAGGCACCTAACAGGTGGTGGCAGTAACTAAATCACACTTGCAGCCAGTTGAAATGGATTAAAGTTGACTCAACCTCTGTCCTGTGTCCTTGTGTGTACCACATTGAGCATGGAGAAAAGAAAGAAGACCAAAGAACTGTCTGAGGACTTGAGAAGCAAAATTGTGAGGAAGCATGACCAATCTCAAGGCTACAAGTCCATCTCCAAAGACCTGAATGCTCCTATGTCTACCGTGCGCACTGTCACACGAGAGAGATTTAAACGCAAGATTGTGCGGATGGTGGATAAAGAACCTCGACTAACATCCAAACAAGTTCAAGCTGCCCTGCAGTCCGAGGGTACAGCAGTGTCAACCCGTACTATCCGTTGGCATCTGAATGAAAAGGGACTGTATGGTAGGATACCCAGGAAGACCCCACTTCTTACCCAGAGACATAAAAAAGCCAGGCTGGAGTTTGCCAAAACTTACCTGAGAAAGCCAAAAACGTTTTGGAAGAATGTTCTCTGGTCAGATGAGACAAAAGTAGAGCTTTTTGGGAAAAGGCATCAACATAGAGTTTACAGGGAAAAAAAAGAGGCCTTCAAAGAAAAGAACACGGTCCCTACAGTCAAACATGGCGGAGGTTCCTTGATGTTTTGGGGTTGCTTTGCTGCCTCTGGCACTGGACTGCTTGACCGTGTGCATGGCATTATGAAGTCTGAAGACTACCAACAAATTTTGCAGCATAATGTAGGGCCCAGTGTGAGGAAGCTGGGTCTCCCTCAGAGGTCATGGGTCTTCCAGCAGGACAATGACCCAAAACAAAAGGACTAGAAAATGGTTTGAGAGAAAACACTGGAGACTTCTAAAGTGGCCAGCAATGAGTCCAGACCTGAATCCCATAGAACACCTGTGGAGAGATCTCAAAATGGCAGTTTGGAGAAGGCCCCCTTCAAATCTCAGGGACCTTGAGCAGTTTGACAAAGAAGATTGGTCTAAAATTCCAGCAGAGCATTGTAAGAAACTCATTGATGGTTACTGGAAGCGGTTGTTCGCAGTAATTTTGTCTAAAGGTTGTGCTACCAAGTATTAGGCTAAGGGTGCCAATACTTTTGTGCGGCCCATTTTTGGAGTTTTGTGTAAAATGATCAATGATTTGACTTTTTTCATTCTCTTTTGTGTTTTTTCATTGCAAGCAAAATAAATGAAGATATTAATAGCAAAGAGTTTGTGCTTGCAATCATTTTCTGGAAGAACATGAGTATTATCTGACAGAACTGCAGGGTGCCAATACTTTTGGCCAACACTGTAAATATGTATATAGATATATAGTACATTATATATAGATCTTGACTATAGCTGTCACAGGTTGTAGACATGACTTCATCACACTCTGAGTAAACAGGCCGTGGCAGTCAGACTCTTAGCACCACTGCCGATCAGCTGTGTTAAGGACGAGCACTACAGCCTCTTCATTCTTTATATCAGATGCTGGCGCTGCGAGTGTACAGAACACTGTATTTTTCATAGTGGCTGTATAATGCATCTAAAATTAATCCCCACCTTTACTATGGTAAACTTACTACATAATCTTTATAGAGAGTATCCAGAAAGCTCTGGAACTCCCCCTAGTGGGGGTAACAAGAAGACAGAAGTTCATTACTTAAAAGGCTGTGCAGTTCTGTATCTGATAAACTGAGCTCTAAAAACTGTAAGGTTAAATGTTGCATGTAGTGAAATGCAGCTAAAAAATGCTGTGGGGAAACAAAATAATCAAATTTTTTCCGCAGTGTTTTTCACTGAGTTTCTGCTGTGTTCTTTCTTTCCCCATTACATTGTTATGAAAAACTCTCACAATTCTGCAGCTAAAATTTACATACTACAGTTCAATTTCTCTGTACTATAAAATACAGCATTTTTCCCTTGCATTTTCATAGCAGGCAAAAATGCTGCATTTCTACCATGTTGGGCCTTATAGGTGGCAGATTTTGCTTCATAAATCACACACAATCATTATAAAGGTTTACTGGGGAATATTAGGTTTTTTTTATACAGTTCCACTGAACACGCTGCTAAATCTATTGGACACCGCGTAATCTTTTTGGATACATTTTGCCATTAAACTCTATAGGCACATCAGATTATATTGCTAGAGATTTTCTTGCTATATATGCTGACTTTCAGGGAATAGATATATAGCAGGAAACTACTGGAAATGCAATTCCTTAACATTATACAAGAAAGTTCAGTGAAAGGAGATCTGCACATTACAATTCTGATGATCGTGTGTACTTGCTCATAACATTTTGGCAACGAACCCAGACTCTAGGGGGTCTCTGAAAAGCAGAATGTCCATGAAAGAATGAACACTATTAGTTTACACATTAACTAGCATATGATAAACCCATGCATGGTTAGTATATGCCCATAGTTACCTAGTAATCTTAGTAAGATTCAATATGAAAAACATATAGATAGATGGATAGATAGATAGATAGATAGATAGATAGATAGATAGATAGATAGCAGGTAGATATGGTAGCTCTAAAACAGATGAATAATTGTTATATTATAGACAGATAATTGCCAAATATGCAGAGAGACAGATATTAATTAGCTAGATTATAGATAGATAGATAGATAGATAGATAGATAGATAGATAGATAGAGTTTGTAGGTAGAATAGATAGATAGATAGATAGATAGATAGATAGATAGATAGATAGATAGAGAGTGTTTGTAGGTAGAATAGATAATAGATAGTTTGTAGATACGATAGATAGATAGATAGATAGATAGATAGATAGATAGATAGATAGATAGATAGATAGAGCGAGCTTATAGGTATAATAGAAGATAGATAGTTTATAAGGATACAAAATAGATAAATATTCTGTAAATAAACTATATCTTGACCACATTAAGAATGACCTTAAGTATTCCAGAACCACAAGATTTTTATGTAGATTCTGTTTGACAGATAACATAATTTCTTCCCTAACATATAGGATGTACCTGGATGAATTATTACCTATGTAATTAAAATGGCCATTTTATACCTATGACATTTAGAGTAATATAAAAGGACAGAGCTGATTTTCTCATCTGGGATAATTCACTCCGTTATTACAATGTCTTTGCTGAAGTTTTACACAGGACTGCAGATAAAACAACTCACACTGAACTGTGAGAGATGTAATACAGCACATACAAGGTAATCCCAAAATAGTTGAATGACAAATTCAGCTCCGCTACCTCTGGAGGATGACCACTTTATTGAGACAAGCTGAGAAATTCTCTCTTTTATACGGAATTCTAAAATGAGTAATACACATAGACATATATGATCATCAATGTATAAAGTAATAAATAACCATTGAAAATGTATTCTGGCAAAACCCGTAAATGTGTTAGCATGCTGAAGCCATATAACAAGTGAGTCATCTTAGCTAATAATACATCCTGCATGTGCTACACGGCCGCAGAGGTCCTGGTCATTGACCATATCCCAATAGTGGACAGTATAGTGCTATACGCTATATAGTGCATATTCTATATGGTGCTTACGTCCTGCTCAATGGAATCTCTTTCCAAAATTTAAGGAATTGCATTCTAAGCCAAATCTCAATATATATCTAAACAGGACTCTTTGCATTATTACAGTCTATAGCAAATGAGATCTAAGGGCAATGCCTGTGACTACTCTGCTATGTGATAAAGTATATTAGGAAAATGCTTGTAATGTAATAACCTAATCCTTTATATTAATGCAGTGGAGGGGGTCCCACCACATACCCTTATCATATATCTGAAGCTCTTAGGACCAGGACCCTTCTGTGCTGTGTTGCCCCTTATGTGGCTTCACCCAGCTGCCCATACCCCATAGATATGCCATAAATGTATGGGACCTCCATGTAGCAATGCCCTGATCTGAAGCAGAAGACAAACCCTCCACACCTGGGACAGAAGTCGGTCCACCTTCTCCTGTACTATGGAGTTGAGCTGATCCACAGATAATCCAGGCACATGGAAGATGTCCCCTGATTTGCCATGCTCCAGAGCCCACATCCTGCCCTCCAGGTTTGCGCTCTTTACATTCAGGTACACACAGGATGCCAAGGAGAAAAGAGAAAGCACCAAAGCCAGCACACAGGGCAAAGTCCTGCTCCAGCCGCGAGCTCCATCCCTGGGCACCTGCTCTCCGCTCCATCCCTGGTAGTTGCCAGTTTTATTCCCGGAGTCTCCTTTCACCAACATCTCTGCAGTTCTCGGCGACCCCTGTGGTGTATCAATAGGATGAATCAGAGAGATACCAGTGCGAGAGGAAGAAGTTGTGGCATCCAGAGGTAGCAGTGCACCCACGGAGGTCTACCCGGCGCCTGTGACAGGACGCTGCTGACTCCTGCAGGCACTTGTTGCCTCCCGGTGACTGGAGCTGTGAGGGGAGAGCAGAGCAGTAGCTGCAGCAGCAGCAGCAGCAGCAGCGCGGTCTGGTGTGTAGTGTGTAGTGTGTGAGCTCTTCCCGCCCCCCTGTGAGCTTTAAATATCCGAGCTGCCACTAGTAGCCCAGGAATGCCCAGTCAGTGCCTGCACACTGCAGCCCCTCTCCTCGGGCACTCTCATTAGCATACATCATCCTCCTACATAATAATAACCCTTCACAAGCCAAGGCAAACTACTGGACAGTGCAGCCGGTATGGTCTCCTCACCTCAGGTGTGCACCGCATCATGTCTAGAAGACTGGAGAGAATTAACAAACACTAACCCCGCCCCCCCCCCCCCCCCCCCTGAAATCTCCCTTATTGAAATAAAGACAAGAGATGTAAACTCTTTAAAGGACGGGGTGGGCTATAGCTTTATTCATCTTTAATTCTCAACCGTTAACCACTGACGTTAAACACTTACATCATAACCTTATCATGACATCATATATGTATGCCTACTAACAAAGCTGAAAAACGTGCGTAAAACCCGTTTTGTAAAACATGCGTAACTCTGAAACGCGTAATTAAAGCTATTTTGCTTCACCTCATCATTGGATTTGTGGTTCTGAGGCACGCGCCCCCTGGTGTATCACTTCAGTGTCAATCACTGGAATTTGTCTATACATTTTCTATACGATCTAATCTCTCCTGACGATCGTAAAACCAAGGGACGAGCGACCCAGGTCTTGTGACGAGTTATACCTTCATCCTGTTGGCAAAAAAAATGAAAGTGGTACCTGAAGAGACTGATCAGGATCCACTACAAAAGATACTCAACAAAGGGTTTCATTCTTGGGAAGCGCAACTCCTGTGGGTTTACCCTCTATACATCCCTTATTACGACATAACTTCATTACTTCATAACTTTACTACGTCATAACGCGCTTACGTCATAACCGGGAATAATGCGTTATGCCAACCGCTGGACTCCCTGCGGGCTAGTCCGCTATCATCTCCAACATACAATAAATTCTGTACCGCCAGCTATGACTTCCAATACACACGCAGTAAAACTGCAAAAGAAACACACATTAGAACCAAAACAAAATGAACAGTTAAGAAAACGGGAGGGAGGGCAAAATGGCTTGCTGAGGTGCTGGTAAGAGGAAGTGGGGGCAGGCAAATCCACTTTATACCACAGCTAAACCAACTGTCTATGACATCAAAGGGGGTATACAGGGAGGAGCTAGTGCACTACTGTGTTTCCCCGAAAATAAGACAGTGTCTTATATTAAATTGTCGCCCTGAATATAGGACCTGTCTTATTTTCGGGGGATGTCTTATTACAACCGGCAGTCATGCCGGCACTTCCTTAGTAGAGTGGCAGCATGACTGCTGGTAGGTAGTGTAGGGGAGGGGGGGAAGGTATCATACTTACCTTTCCCATCTTCATAGCAGCACTGGTGCTGCTGTTCATCCCGGCAGTGGTGGGCAGGGCTTAGCGAGCCTTCGGGGTGGGGCTTAGCTGGCCTTTCATGGGCGAGGCTTAGAGAGCCTTCGGGGGCAGGGCTTAGCGGGCCTTTCATGGGCGGGGCTTAGCGATCCTCAATTCATCCCGGCAGTGGTGGGCAGGGCTTAGCGAGCCTTCGGGGTGGGGCTTAGCTGGCCTTTCATGGGCGGGGCTTAGCGATCCTCAATTCACTGACAGCTGGATGCCATGCTCTGTGCTCAGCGTGCACAGGAAAACCGGCTGCTGCCTCTTCTGTATGCCGGCTGCTGTCTCTTCTGTATGCCTGCTGCTGTCTCTTCTGTATGCCGGCTGCTGCCTCTGGGATGAGCTGGGAGAGCTCATCCTACAGCAGCAGGGACAGTGGACACAACAGCAGAGGCAGCAGTCGGATTTCCTGTGCACACCGAGCACATCACACAGTGTTCAGTCGGCTGCAAAGATTTTTGGGCATGCCTTATTTTCAGGGGGTGTCTTATATTAGGCAATTCAACAGAACCCCCCCGCATGCCTTACTTTTGGGGGGTGTCCTATTTTTGGGGAAACACGTTAAATGAATAAGAAAGGAATGATAACAATAGAACTCTTCTCTACTCCAACTTCCCAAAACCCTAGTGAAATACCTAAAGGAGATACGCAAAAACAGGACTGTTAACCCTTTAGGCCAGTGATGGCGAATCTATGGCACGCGTGCCAGAGAGGGCACGCAGAGCCCTCCATGCTGGCACGCGTGCGGTCGCCCGGATCGCTCACCAACAGGGAATCTGGTACAGGATTCCCCGTTGATGAGCGATCACTGCCTTCAGTTGTATGTGCAAATGCACATACAGCTGAAAGCTGTCAGGGTAGGCCGCGGATCGCGCGACCGCGGCCTACACTGGCTGCAGAGTTTGACCTCTGCCCCGACGCGGGCGCGATGACGTCATCAGCGCCGCCAGTGACAAGAAGGTGGATGCCGGCGGCTCTTCAGGGGTGAGTATGAGAGTGGCTCACTGTGTATAAGATGTTGGGGGGAGCGCTTATAATACTTGGTGGGGTGTATGATACTGGGGGGGAGTGTATAATACTGGGGGGGCTTATAATACTGGGTGGGGTGTATAATACTGGGGGGAGTGTATAATACTGGGGGGCTTATAATACTGGGTGGGGTGTATAATACTGGGGGGAGTGTATAATACTGGGGGGAGTGTATAATACTGAGGGGGCTTATAATACTGGGGGGAGTGTATAATACTGGGGGGGCTTATAATACTGGGGTGGCTTATAATACTGGGGGGTGTACTAAAGAGCATATAATACTGGGGGGGGGCTATTTATAAGCACACAATACTGTGTGTGGATGCCACTGTGGAGCATATAATCCTGTGGGGGGGGGGGGGGACACCTACTGCGGAGCATATAACACTGGGGGGCTACTGTGGTACTGTGGAGAATATAATATTGTGTGGTGGGCCCACTGCAGAGCATATAATACTGTCTGGGGTCCCCTCACTATTTATATCACACAGTATCTGTTTTATAGCAGACGTGATATTAGTACAGGATGTAAGAATATTACACGGTAACTATAAAACAGATCCTGTGCGATGTAAATAGTGAAAATTAATTGTTCAAAGTACCAAATGCCGAGACCTTTACATTTCAGTACAACGTTGTTTGTATTATTGAAAGCTCTGTAAAGCCCCACATGACTGTAATTTTTGGTCAGTAACTGTCCGCAATTGTGGATCCGCATAGTATTAAGTCTATATTGTCGTGTTGGCACTCCGCAAAAATTTTGTGGGTTTTGGGTTGCAGTTTGGGCACTCGGTCTCTAAAAGGTTCGCCATCACTGCTTTAGGCTATCTCTACAGTCAGGAACGCCTTCCTTATAACAGTTCAGCGTTTATACGAAAAGGGGGACAATATTGTAAATATGTTAGAGCTCTCATCTATGAATGCTCCCAGTTGGCATAGATTTTATTTTCTACCAATGGGAGGGGGGGGGGGGTAATTTAAATCACAGTGTGGGTCCCAGGAAAGTGATATATTCACAATAAAACATAACTTTTCATAAATATCTTAAAATCAGGACTGTCAGCTTGCTAACACAAGTCATCCATTGGCCACGACTAATTTGTTGAAACAACACTATTTCAAGATATGGGTGAGTATATGTCCCACAAACAGATAGAGAGGTTACATATAAGTGCAAGCTCAGCTCAGATAGAAATAACTATCTGCGCCTCTATGTTACATATATACTTCACTCTCTATATATTGTCAAGGGAACAGTAATTTATCTGCAGATTATATCTATACCCAGCTAGGAAGGGCTGCCTTTACAGGAGTTTGGGGTCTAAGCTGAATAGGGCTGGGCTCGTTCACACAGAGTTTTTTAAAGCAGATTTTGACAAGAAATACGCCTCAAAATCCGCTGCCAAAAACGGCTCCCATTGACTTCAGTGGGAACTGCTTGCTTCTTTTTTCTGCTATCGGTTTTTTACCACTAGCGTGAAAAAGAAACGAGGTGACTTATCTTGCCGCAGATTCCATGGCTGACTCAGTCAAGGCGTCTGCAGCGTGAGACTCGCTCCTGACTAGTCCAAGTCTTTTGGGCCTAATCCAGAGTGGAATTCCGCGCCAGAATGCTGATGCACTGCATCGCCCGCCTGCGCATGATGTTCACACGCGGAATGCAAATTCCGCCGTGTGAACATACCCTTACTAGACACACCAGTGCTGAACATCAGCTGACCTAGTGCTGGTATTTGCATTGAAGTCTAGTGAGACCTACACTAGAATGAATCCTGTCAGCAATCTTGCATGGGTGAGGGATTTTACAGTCCCTGCAAGGTGGATGGGATGCTAGCGAATAAGGCATTAAGACCATGGCGTAAATGCCACGGTTTGGCTGCGGCGTAGATATCATAGCAAAAAGTACAGTTTTTGCTGCGATGTTTACGCCATGACCAAACTGTGGCATTTACGCCACAAGTGGCCTGGCCTTATTCCCCTAATAGGCACATTAAAATTGCAAAAACCCTCCAAAAATGTAACTTTTTATTTTAGATTTAAAACTTATGTCTCAAATAAATATTACTGACAAATTACTGACATATAACTCTGCTGCCATATCTAGATTTCAGCCCTTTAGCAAACTACATGGTTAAAAAATCTATAGTCTGGTACATCCTAAAACAGAAAGAAAGCACTGGTGAATTCATCAATGCAAAAAGATCTGGACACCCATAGAAGACAACAGTGGTGGATGATTGCAGAATAATTTCCATGGTGAAGAGAAAGCCTGTCATAACAGCCAACCAATATCAAATCAATATCCAAATCTACCATAAAGAGAAGACTGCATGAAAATAAATACAGAGAGATCACTCAACGGTGCAAACTACTCATAAACTTTAAGAATAAGAAGGCTAGATTAGACTTTGCTAAAAGTCATCTAAAAAAGCCAGCATAGTTCTGGAAGAACATTCTTTGGACAGATGAAAACAAGATCAACCTCAGCCAGAATGATGGAAATAAAAAAGTATGGTGAAGGCTCATGATTCAAAGCATACCACATCATCTGTAAAACACGACGGAAGCTGTATGATGGCTTGGGTATAGCATTTAGGATGTTTGTTAACCCTTTAACCCCTTCCAGCCGATGGCACTTTTTGACTTCCTGACCAAGCTCGATTTTTCAAAACTGACATGTGTCACTTTATGTGGAAATACACAGTATTATACCCCATAGTGGCCCCTGCACACAGTATTATGTCCCTTAGTGGCCCCTGCACACAGTATTATGTCCCTTAGTGGCCCCTGCACACAGTATTATACCCTATAGTGGCCCCTGCACACAGTATTATGTCCCATAGTGGCCCCTGCACACAGTATTATGTCATTTAGTGGCCCCTGCACACAGTATTATGTCCCTTAGTGGCCCCTGCACACAGTATTATGTCATTTAGTGGCCCCTGCACACAGTATTATGTCCCTTAGTGGCCCCTGCACACAGTATTATGTCCCTTAGTGGCCCCTGCACACAGTATTATACCCCATAGTGGCCCCTGCACACAGTATTATGTCCCTTAGTGGCCCCTGCACACAGTATTATGTCCCTTAGTGGCCCCTGCATACAGTATTATGTCCCTTAGTGGCCACTGAACACAGTATTATGTCCCTTAGTGGCCCCTACATACAGTATTATGCTCCACTGTGGACACCCATAAACAATTATACTCTGGGGTCTTTTCACACCCCAGAGTATAATAATCGGAGACCCGGGGGAATAAAAACATAAAAAACTACTGTTGTTTACCTGTCCCCCGGCTCCTTCTTCAATGACGTCGGACGTCACATGACCCAGGACGCAGGCGTCATACAACTAGGCCTGAGGCCTGTCCGGGTCGTGGAGAGGTAAGTAACAGTGTTTTTTTTCATGTTTCTTACCTCTCCCGGGCCTCCGATCATTATACTCGGGGGTCTGCAAAGACCCCCAAGTATAATGTTAGTGTTTGTGGGGCCAGCGGGGTCACTTACCAATCCCGGCCCTTCCAGGATCGGTTAGTAAATAGGGCCCGTGACGGCCTATTAAACGGCCTATAAAAAAAAACGCAGCGGTAGCGGCTGACACCGGGCCCCTAATGTACCAGGTCGCTACCACGGTAGTTACGCAACTGAATATCATGTCCCAGATCAGTATCAGTACAATAGAAACCCCCCAAAAAGTGACCCATTTTGGAAATTGCACCCTGCATAGAATTTATCTAAGGGTAGAGTGAGCATTTTGACCTCACTTTTTGAGCATTCAGACCCCAGAGTATAATAATTGGAGACCCTGAAAGTAACCGCTTTTTAATGCATATAGGTTTCTGTTTGGGGGGTCCCAAGCAGACTCCATGAACGGAAACCTGAACGCAGATGTGAACCGGGCCTAAACATCACATTATAAAATACAATTCTAGTATGTATAATGGTAGACATGAATAGAAGCAATTACAGATAGATAGATAGATAGATAGATAGATAGATAGATAGACATTGATATACTTTTACACATATACACATCTACTCACACATATACATTCATATACAACATATACACACACCTATCTACACACATACAGGACTCACACAGCATATAAGACACATAATGTAAACACATATACACATCTATACATAATTTATCCAAAAATATACTTACATGTGGCTGTGCAGCTCTGTCTAGCAGTGAAGAGAGCAGATACAGGATGTCTCCCCTCACACTCCGATACTGAGGAGGGGGAGGGCGGAACAGGAAGCTGCTGTGTGCGGAAGCTTTTACAAGAAGCATCTGCAGCCCTTCATCTACTGCCAATCTTCTACTTTTGGTAGGGATGGGGCCCTTGAGGGTGTGGGGATATTAAGGAGCCTATGAAGGAAAAAAAAAAAACGCAGGGTTAGCGGCTGTCGCCAGGCCCCTAAAGTCCCGGGCCCTGTGGCAGCTGCTACCACGGTAGTCACGCTGGTGGTCATAATCTACTGTATGGGTACATGGTGGGGCTCAGAATGGGAAGAGCGCTATTTCATTTTTGGAAAGCAGATGTTGCTGGAATAGTTTTCAGGTCCCATGTCTCAAGTATCAATACAATGGAAACCCCTCAAAAGTAACCCCATTTTAGAAACTACACCCATCAAGGAATGTACCAAGGAGCATTATCTTTCTGAGCCTAAAAATACTTCCCTAAAATTAATGTACAAAATGAAAATTATTTTTTTTATAGAAATATGCAATTTCAGTGACTAATATGCTGCTGCTACTATGTGGCATCAGAGACATGCTCTTCTAAAGCTTAATTAGATTGTCCATTTTCTCCTGAACAACCCCTTTAAGATCAAATTGCTTTCCATAGGTACCAGGGCATTCTCCCAACCACCCTCATATATGCCACGCATACATACGTATATCTCTTCTCTCTATATTATAAGAATGAATTCTTGTCTGTCTGTCTGTCTGTCTGTCTGTCTGTCTGTTCTCTAATGCGAACCAAACGACTGGACCGATCTTCACCAAATTTGGTACAGAGATACTTCAGATATCCAGGAAGGTTTAAGATGAGACTCCAACTCGCTCGGACGTACCGTTGCTGAGATACAGCATTCCAAACACAGTGCCCCCCCCCCCCTTTAGCCAATACAAACCTGCAAGACTTTCACTCATATTCCAACTGCAATACACACGGTCACTCCACATGCACAATACAACACTGATATCCAAACTGAGATACACACATCAGAGGATTAGATACACAGATCAGCACACAGTATCACACGCCAGAGGATTAGATACACGCATCTGCACACAGTCCCACAAACCAGAGGATTAAATACGCACTTCTGCACACAGTTCCACACACTGAAGTATTTGATACATGCATCTGCACACGGTTCCACATGCCGAAGGATTAGATACAGGCGTCTACACACAGTTCCACACTACAGAGGATTAGATACGCGCGTCTGCACACATTTGTACACGCCATAGGATTAGATACACGCGTCTACACAGAGTACCACATGCCGTAGGATTAGATACACGCGTCTACACACAGTTCCACACTCCAGAGGATTAGATACGCGCGTCTGCACACAGTTGTACATGCCATAGGATTAGATACACGCGTCTGCACACAGTACCACATGCAGTAGGATTAGATACGCGCATCTATACATAGTTCCACATGCCAAAGGATTAGATAAGCGCCTCTTCACACAATACCACACAGGGAAGGATTAGATACGTGTGTGTGCACACAGTACCACACTTTGGAGGATTAGATACATGCCTCTACACACAGTACCACAAGCCAGAGAATTAGATACGCGTCTCCGCACACAGTATCACATGGGGGATGATTAGATACGCGCGTCTGCACACAGTACCACACGAGGGAGGATTAGATACGTGCGTCTACACACAGTACCACATGCCATAGGATTAGATACGCGCGTCTGCACACAGTACCACATGCCGGGGGATTGGATACGTGCGTCTACACAAAGTTCCACATGCCGTAGGATTCGATATGCGCCTCTTCACACAATACCACACAGGGGAGGATTAGATACACGTGTCTTCACATAGTTGTACACGCCATAGGATTAAATACACGCATCTGCACACAGTACCACATGCCGTAGGATTAGATACGCGCGTCTACACACAGTACCACATGCCATAGGACTAGATATGCGTGTCTGCACACAGTACCACATGCCGTAGGATTAGATACGCGCGTCTACACACAGTTCCACACACCATAGGATTAGATACGCGCCTCTTCACACAATACCACACAGGGGAGGATTAAATACGCGCGTCTGCACACAGTACCACACGCCAGAGGATTAGATAAGCGCGTCTGCACACAGTACCAAATTCCATAGGATTAGATACGCGTGTCTGCACACAGTACCACATGCCGTAGGATTAGATACCCATGTCTATACACAGTTCCACATGCCGTAGGATTATATACGTACCTCTTCACACAATACCACACGGGAGGATTAGATATGTGCATCTGCACACAGTACCACGCGACCGAGGGTTAGATGTGCGTGTCTACACACAGTTACACACGCTGAAGGATTAGATACGTGTGTCTGCTCTAAGTACCACACGGGGGAGGATTAGATACGCACATCTGCACACAGTTCAACACGCTGGAGGATTAGATACGCATGTCTTCACATAGTACCACCGCCAGAGGATTAGATACGCGTTTCCACACACAGTATCACACGGGGAAGGATTAGATATGCGCATCTGCACACAGTACCACACGCCAAAGGATTAGAAACGCACGTCTGCACACTGTACCAAATGCCGTAGTTTTAGATACGTGCGTCTGCACACAGTTTCACACGCCGGAGGATTAGATACGCGCGTCTGCACACAGTACCATACGCCGGGGGATTGGATACATGCGTCTGCACACAATACCACATGCCAGAGGACTGGATATGTGCATCTGCACACAGTTCCACACACCAGAGATTAGATAAGCAGGTCTGTACACAGTACCACATGCCATAGGATTAGATACGTGCGTCTGCTTACAGATCCACATGGCAGAGGAATAAATACACGCATCTTCACACAGTTGTACATGCCATAGGATTAGATACACACGTCTGCATACAGTACCACATGCTGTAGGATTAGATACGCGCGTCTACACACAGTTCCACACGCCGTAGGATTAGATATGCGCCTCTTCACACAATACCACACAGGGGAAGATTAGATACGTGCATCTGAACACAGTACCACACTTTGGAGGATTAGATACAGGCCTCTGCACACAGTACCACATGCCAGAGAATTAGATACACGTCTCAGCACACAGTTCCACATGGGGGAGGATTAGATACGCGCATCTGCACACAGTACCACACGCCAGAGTATTAGATATGCGCATCTGCACACAGTACCACATTCCAGAGTCATTCGATACGCCCGTCTGCACACAGTTTCACTTACTGGAGGATTAGATACGCGCCTCTTCACACAATACCACACGGGGAGGATTAGATATGTGCATCTGCACAAAGTACCACACCAACAAGGATTGGATACTTGCATCTAAACACAGTACTACACGGAGAAGGATTAGATACAGCTTTACTCCAGGTATCCATAACAACTGATCACAGGTTTATCACTGACATTCAAAATGAGATACACATAATCACATGACGCTTATGGACATACACACAAACCACATACAAAATACACCAGTGCAAAATTGGACAATTCTTATGGGGCCACTACACAAACATAAAATGTAATATACCCGTGCGAAGCCGGGTCCTCCCTCTAATATATATATATATATATATATATATATATATATATATATATATATATGTCTTTGTTTTATCTCTTGCTGCATTTTTACTATTCATATGCAAATTCATAGCCTGCACCTGGCTTAGCCCACAAAAAATAGATCATAGAAATATTGTGGAATGTATATTACACATTTGCTCACTTGTTATGTGTCCCCTGATTTTCCTTAACATGTTCTTCTTTCTAAGTACTCTGCAGGCTGTGCAGGACCACAGGAGAAGACGCCAGTATATTGCGTTCTTTTCTCTTCTCCTTTTTCTGTTCTTTAGAGTAGTGTCTTTTCACAATGTAATGCTCTTTCTGTAACTACAAGGAGCTCTTCTATGAGATGAGTTTTGAAATCTCCATCAGATAATAAAAAAATTGCCCAATGTTTACTCATTGTTTTGGCCATTTTTTTTCCACTGACTGTGAAATGTTATGAATCATACAGTATTGTGCTGCATTTTTCCTTACATTTAGTAGCAGGTGTGATCCTTGCAGAGAGTACGGCTGTAGGCTGACTTTATCAGTCTGGAGAACTTGCTCTCCAGAAGATGTTCTTTTAGTTAAACTCTCAAAAGTGGAATAGTTATATTAACATTAAAATGTGTATGTATAGTTACACTAGTTTGCATACTATGTGTTGCTGTCTCCTTCATGTAGATTTCCCTATCTATTTCTCTCTTATTGCATATTTCTATTATTATGTTCAAAAAGTGGACTTTGCTGTAGTTTTGTGATAGCCTGATGTAGGCAGAGTTACTGTTAAGTTTTCAATAACATATTTCTTGAGCTTGTGATTCAACCATTCATTGCAATTTCAGCCAAACACCCAAGGCAATTGTTCATGGAGGTTGTGATGAATTTTTGTGACTTTTCAGTGCCATATAAAATGTTGCTACCTATGGGTGTCTGATGGGCAGACATTCTACTTCATCATTCATAATTGCTTTTTCTATGAGGTCTACAGCTGTATTACTCTCTTCAAAAACTTCTACAATTTTGGATTTTTTGTGATAATCCCAAACCACAAGTTTCATTACACTGAAAGAACACTTGCGACGTTTGGTGAAGATTTTATGCAGGTTTTTTTTATAAGTCAAAGCTACGGGTGAATTCAAAAGGAAGGACTAATGCTTCTCCTTTGTGGATGTACTTCTGGATTTAAGCCAGAATTTGCCTACAAAAACTGTATATTTTTTCCAGTTTTTCACAGAAAAATATGTATTAAATTACATGTGATATTACCGTATATACTCGAGTATAAGCCGACCCGAATATGAGCCGAGGCCCCTAATTTTACCACAAAAAAAAAACTGGGAAAACTTATTGACTCGAGTATAAGCCTAGGGGGGGAAATGCAACAGCTACTGGAAAATTTCAAAAATTAAAATGGTTAGAGTTTTTGGGTGCAGTAGTTGCTGGGGAAGGGGAGGGGGTGTTTTGGTTGTCTGTCTGCCCCTTCCCTAAGCTTGAGGACTGAGTTTTTTTTCCCCACTTGGATTTCAGCCTGGATGAATTTAGGGTATCTGCAGTGCTCCTATTAACCCCTTCCTGACGGAACAGGAGCGCTGCAGATACACTATATACAGTAGACCGGGCACTTTCAGTTACAGGGATACCTAATGTGTATGTGTTTCACAGTAATTCTCTACTTTTATATGTATTCTAGGGAAAGGAGGGATTTAGAACTTTTATTTATTTTATTTTATTTTTTAAAGCTACTTTTTTTTTCCCCACTATTTTACTATTTGTGCTGAAAAACTCAGCTTATACTCAAGTATATACGGTATATACCATGGCAACGTAAGATCACTTACAGCTTCAAAGTGTGATTCTAGTTTGGTTCACATAAGTTGTTTTGAAGGCTTACCTTTACAAAAATGACCGGTTTGTGGATTTTGTGTGATAATAACAAGATGACGATGGCCACCAGGATTCATTTAAAGCTGGCCATACACTTTAGATTGCTGAAGCCCGAATGCTTATTCAGCTGGTAGCTACCTGACTTAATTCCAGGGCTGGCGTTAGAGGGGGCAAACTGGGCAATTGTCCAGTGCCCCCGTCCCCAAAGAGATCCCTGAGTCAGGCTCGGGCATATCAATAACAGCAGTGGCGTAACTAGGAATAGCGGAGCCCCATGGCGAACCTTTGACATGGCCCCCCCCCCTTTCCAGACCGACACCGAAGACCTTGACCGACCGACCCCCCCCCCCCCCGCGCCGCTTTCCCCGCGCGTTCTATTATGCCCCATAGTGGCCCCAGTACACAGTATTTTCCTCATAGTGGCCTCTGCACACAGTATTATCTCCATAGTAGCCCCTGCACACAGTATTATCCCCATAGTGGCCCCTGCACACAGTATTATCCCCATAGTGGCTCCTGCACACAGTATTATTCCCATAGTGGGCCCTGCACAAAGTATTATCCCCATAGTGGCCCCTGCACACAGTATTATCCCCATAGTGGCCCCTGCACACAGTATTATGCCCCATAGTGGCCCCTGTACACAGTAGTATGTACCATAGTGGCCCCTGCACACACTATTATGCCCCATAATGGACACCCATGAACAATTATTATACTCTGGGGTCTTTTCAAACCCCAGAGTATAATAATCGGAGACCCGGGAGGATACAAACATAAAAAAAACACTGTCACTTACCTATCTCCCACTCCGCTGCAGTCTTCGGCGGTGTCGGCCTTCTTTAATGACGTACTCACGTCACATGACCCGGAACGCAGGCCCGGGTCATGTGATGTCAAGGACGTTACGCAACTAGGCCCAAAGCCTGCCAGAAGCGTGGAAAGGTAAGTAACACGTTTATTATGTTCCTTTACCTTTCCAATAATTATACTTGGGGGTCTGAAAAGACCCCTAAGTATAATGATAGTGCTTGTGGGGCCTGTGGTGTCACTTACCGATAGGGCCCATTACCGGCTTGAGTAACTCGGTAACGGCCTATTAAAAAAAGAAAAAACACAGGGCTGTCACCGGGTCCCTTAATGTCCTGGGCCCTGTGGCAGTTGCTACCCCTGCTACCCCGGTAGTTACGCCACTGAATAACAGAAAGGGACCCAGTGTCACATTTTTACTCACCTTTCTTGGCATCTGGCATCATCTTCTGGCGTTCCGGACATCACCACTTAGGCCTGGCTCCCCAGTGGAGCAGCACAAGGAGGCCCAGGAGAGGTAAAGCAAGGTGAGTATAATTGTTTGTTAGTTCTCTTTACCTTCCATGAGTCTTCAATTATTATACTCTGGGATCTGAAGAGTAATAATAGCACTGATGGAGTCTGTAGGGTCACTGTGGAACATTATACTGGGGGGTCCCCTGTAGATCACGTATTATAATTTGTGGGGCCACTGTGGAGAAGTATATTGGGGGAAGGGGCCCTCTGGAGAGCTTTTCCTGAAATTCTGTGACCTTTTTTCTCCAAACATACCTGTGATCATTGTGACCAAAGATTTCTAGTTTAATCTCATCAGTCATTGTTTCCAAAGTGCATCAAGCTTGTTTAGGTGTTTTTTTGCAAACTTCTGATGCAGAATTTTATGGTGAGGATGCAGGAGAGGTTTTCTTCTGATGACACTTCCATGAAGGCCATATTTGTGCAGGTATCACTGAACAGTAGGAAAATGTACCAGAACTCCAGAGTCTACTAAATCTTCCTCTTCTTTTGCAGTCAAGTGGGGGTTCTGATTTGCCACTCTGGCAATCCTAGTAGCTGTCTCCTTTATCTTGACCTCCATGTTCCTGTTAGGGTATGTTCACACATCAGTATGCCATCCGTCCATTTTAATTCAGTTTGACACTTCAAAACGGACTGATACACATACTGATTGCATACTGACACCTTTATATGCTGATAGCAAATGCTATCATCCCCTAGAGGACAGATAAGGAAATTTAAAGTAGCATTTGTAAACAGAGTAGGGTTTTTCTGTCCGCTTGAAAAGTCGAACATCTTTACTTGCGGACAGTGAAGGAAGGGCACGGAGTGCAAAAGAACGCACCCGATGCCCATTTAAATAAATGACAAGTGTCACAGACACAGCTAGTGTCCGCTCCTAATGTCCGTGCCAGATTTTGAGCGGACACTAGGAGCGGACACTACCTGTCAGACACAGACGATAGTGTGAACGCCCCTTTATCTGTCCTCTAGGGGACGGACAGCGTTTGCTATCAGCATAAAAAGGTGTCAGTATACAATCAGTCCGTTTTGAAGTGTCAAACTGAATTCAAACGGACGGATGGCATACTGATGTGTGAACACAGCATAGGTTGTAATTTCTTAATTACACTTTGAATTAAGGAAAGGGCTACTTCAAAATGCTTTGATATCTTCTTATAGCCTTCTCCTGCTTTGTAGGTCTCCACCATTTTCATTTTCAGATTTCTAGGCAGCTGCTTAGGAGTACCCATGGCTGCTGTATTTTGGCACACAGTTAGAGGAGGCTGGGCATTTATAAAGCTGTAAAATTTGCATTTGGCCTTTCCTAATGATGATAGCGAACAAGCCATAACCCTAACTGGCTAATGAAGGTCTGAGATCTTGGTCAAAGTTATCTGAGCACACAAATCTACAAGAGTTCTGAAACTTTTGCAAGGTACTCCCTTCCCTTTTTCACTCTAAAATTGTACTCAATAATAATAATAATAATATACTTATTATAATATACTTATACTTATAGTATTATAAAATACTTATAATAATATATTGCTTGAAAATTATAGACAAGTGTTTAATAGTAGTAGTAAGGAAGGCTATAGGCTGGGAGATATGATATGAAGCCTTGGGTCCCGACTTAGAGGTCTTTATATATAGTAGGCACATGGTTAGTAACTCTTATGGACAGGACCAGCACATGCTTCTCCCCTTCCTGGCCAACCTCGTTTATTCTCGGAAATTATTTAGGTCGGAGTTTTTGGTGTACTCCTCACGTTTTCTTAATTTTTGTATAGTCTCATTTAGTAGTTATGTTTGTCCTTTGTTTCTTTGCTAGCAGTCACAGTTGGTGGGTTTGTGAGGGCTCAGCTGGTGGGCAGCCCTGGAAAGAGGTTCGGACATGCCCGCTACAATTCTGTGCTCGTGGTTTGGAGTAGCCGCCCATGATTATATGAAGGAGTTAGCAGTTCCCGCAGCCATATTAGGAAATGTGTATTGAGGCATGTAAATATTACTGTATATGGGAATTGTTACTGTATATTAGCATCTATATATCGTTGTATACAGTCATGTACCAAAAGTCTTGTGGGCCCCGATGCAAACTTTGACTGGGGCGCCCTACCCCATTCCTACAGTGCATTCTTGATAGTGGTGCATATACCCAGACCAGTCAAAGTGGGATCCCAGCCCAACAGAGAACTTCCACCTGGAGTTCTGCAAATACCTGCTCCATGTCCATCGCAACACCTCCAACATGGCCTGCAGGGCAGAGCTAGGCAGACTCCCCCTATGGCTCACCATACAGAAGAGGGCGCTAGCTTTCCAGGCACACATCCAGGGGAGCAAGCCCGACTCCTACCACCACCAAGCATGGCTAAGCCACCTGAGCAAACCAGACACTCACCAACCAAACAACAGCCAACCACCAAACCAAAAATACCAACAGACGATAACCAAGGCCGAAATAAAGGCGACCACAGAGGCAAACAGAGAGCGGTACATTGAAGAATGGAGAAACGAAATAAATAACTCCAAGAAACTCACCGTGTACCAATCCCTACAAAGGGACTACACCATGGCCACCTACCTGGAGAGAATACGCCACCCCAAACACAGACAGACCCTGAGCCGGTACAGACTGAGCGCCCACAACCTAGAGATAGAGACGGGGCGATACAGGCAGACGTACAAGCCACGGGAGAACAGACTGTGCCAGCACTGTGACCAGGGGGCCCTAGAAGACGAGACCCACTTCCTGCTACACTGCACCAAATACTCAGCTGTGAGGGCCGTCTACTACCAAAGACTCTCTGCCCACATCCCAGACTTCATATCTGCAGACGAGAAGAGGAAACTCTACATCCTACTGGGAGAAGAAGAGGCCACTGTGAAGATCGCTGCCCAATACGTGTCCAGCTGTCACCAAATAAGAGGAAGATGAGACTCCACGGACTGTTATATTTATCCCAAAACACCTACCCCACCCCACCCCACCTCCCCATATAGCAGTCACCAACGAAGAGGAAGATGAGACTCCACGGACTGTTATACCCCAAACCAACTGCCCCGCCCCACCTCCCCATATAATGGTCACCAACGAAGAGGAAGATGAGACTCCATGGACTGTTATACCCCAAACCATCCACCCCACCCCCACCACTCACCCACCCGAGTCCAACTCCCCCCCCCCCACACTTTACTAGCTTTGGCAATGCCAAATATCTATTCGGACGTGCCAATAAAGCTTTTTTTTTTATTTGATTTGATACGTGGTGCATCGGTGTCCCATTGACATGAATGGGATGTAACTATGGCACCCACAACCCCTGTTACAAGAATACAGTGAGTAAGAAGTGCCTGGCATGTAAGCAATGCTGGGAGTTGTGCACAGGGACATTTTAACACATTGGTGGGCCCAGTGCAAAGGTTTCATGAGCAGACCCCTCCTCCATATCACCACCTGCTATTATACCCAACTGAAAACTGCCAAACACTGGCATTTTATATGGTGACATTCATTGGGTGACAATGTGTTATGTGACTGATGGAACTTTCCACCTGTCAGAAATGTTTCATACCTTCATCTCTAGTAATAATCGTTATTACTATTATCTTAGTGTGTAATGGATATTGCTAGAGAGGCAGTTAGTGTATTCTACTCTATAAAGATCAGGTCTGGACAGGACGACGACATTGGAAAAATGGAAACTGTATTGATGACTTTGTGTAAGTGTTTAGGACAATTCTTTTGGCGCTGCGATCTGGGTGGGGGCATAAAATTGTGCGGATATCCTGCATGGGGGGTGGGACATGTTAGTGTGATGCACGCAGGGGCATTTGACTGTGTGATGGGCCATTACATTGTATTGGGCCACTAGAGAGGCATTCTAGTGTGGGGGCCAATAAGGGGCATTATATTATGTGGGGGGCCAGTATAATTTGTGCAGGTCCGGTATATCCAAGTTGTGCTGATGGGGGGGGGGGGGGGGGCACTTATGAAATGTTTGCACAGGGCCCACCAATGTGTTAAAATGTCCATGGCAGCACAGGGGCTCAAGGGGGGGGGCTCAGTTAGGATAAAATCTGGCCAATCAGCAATAGTATTCTTTTAGCCCCGCCTTCCCCTATCTGTCTGTGTGTGTGTAGATTGCATCATACAGTCACTTGTTACACTGCACACAGGAGGGAGAGGCTGCTGTCCTGGGGCAGACACATAGAAGGTAAATGCTCTGGTGTTACATGTGTGTGGCATTGCTGAGGGCCTTAGAGGTGGCAAAGGGCACAGACTCAGCTCAATGTAAGCAGTTACTATAATGTGAGTGTCTCCTCTCATCTACTGAGCACCTATGAGGAGAACTCTAAGCCATGTGGTTTCTGCCAGTGTGTTACTCACATAGTACTGCCTGTCATTTTGGTGCGCCTCAATAACTGCCTTTTGACCATGTGGTTTCTGCCACTGTGTTACTCATGTAGTACTGCCTGTCTTGATGGTGCATTGTAATACACTGGTAAAATCCACATGAAACAAAAGGCAATTTTTTGCAACGCACCATAATGACAGGCAGGGGACATGTGACTTTTGCACAAGTAGTTTTTGACAGTCTAAAAGTCACATGTCCTTTGCCATTTTGGCATTTTGCAAAAACTGCCTTTTGTTTCATGTGGTTTTAGGGAGCCTTCACATGGAGTAAACACGCGTGTATTTTTGCAAAATACACGTGTAAAAATACATGTGTAAAAATTAGACTCTCATTGACTTCAATGATATTTTTTACACGTGTAAAAATATGCCTGTAAAATGTCATTGAAGTCAATGGGAGTCTTATTTTTACAGATTTATTTTTACACGTGTATTTTGCAAAAATACAAGTGCGTTTACTCCTTGTGAAGGCTCCTTAAACCAGAACATTACTCATGTAGTACTGCCTGTCACCTTGGTGGTGTTGCAATAACTGCCTCTTGTACATGGGGTTTCTCCAAGTGTGAAAAAAAAACTCCAAAAAATGGGAGATTGTATTCTACTCTATAAAGATCAGGCCAGGGGGCAGTAAAACAATGTAAACTTTATTGATGACTTTGTGTAAGTGTTTAGGACAATTCTTTTGGTGCTGCGACCTGGGTGGGGCATGAAATTGTGGGGATACCCTGCATGGGGGGTGGGACATGTTAGTGTGATGCACGCAGGGGCATTTGACTGTGTGATGGGCCATTACATTGCATTGGGCCACTAGAGAGGCATTCTACTGTATGGGGGCCAGTAAGGGGCATTATACTATGTGGGGGGCCAGTATAATTTGTGCAGGTCCGGTATATCCAAGTTGTGCTGATGGGGGGGGGGGGGGCACTTATGAAATGTTTGCACAGGGCCCACCAATGTGTTAAAATGTCCATGGCAGCACAGGGGCTCAAGGGGGGGGGGGGCTCAGTTAGGATAAAATCTGGCTATTACACATGATAAGCAAATGGCTGATCCTGTATGTGAGCAGTCAGAAGCCAAAGCCCATGTGACACAGGGAGAGGCTTCCATTAGGTGAGATGGAGGAGTCTGTATCTATAGCACAGCCACAGACATCACTGCCCCGCTCTCCTGGAGATAGAAGAGCAGCAAGGCTTTATTTCATCACTGATTGGCTGAGGCCCCTGAGCTTCAGCCAATCAGCAATAGTATTCTTTTAGCCCCGCCTTCCCCTATCTGTCTGTGTGTGTGTAGATTGCATCATACAGTCACTTGTTACACTGCACACAGGAGGGAGAGGCCGCTGTCCTGGGGCAGACACATAGAAGGTAAATGCTCTGGTGTTACATGTGTGTGGCATTGCTGAGGGCCTTAGAGGTGGCAAAGGGCACAGACTCAGCTCAATGTAAGCAGTTACTGTAATGGGGACGTCCCCTCTCATCTACTGACTACCTGTGAGGAGATATCTAAGCCGTGTGGTTTATGTCACTGTGTTACTCATGTAGTACTACCTGTCCTGTTGGTGCATTGTATTACACTGGTAAAAACCACATGAAACAAAAGGCATTTTTTCCAATGCACCAAAATTACAGAATGTGAAAAACCACATGTACAAAAGTCACCTGCCCCCTGTCTGTCACTTTGGTGTGTTGCAAAAACCTGCCTTTAGTTTCATTTGTTTTTTGTCAGTGCATTACTTATGTAATACTAGTCTACCTGTCACCTCGGTGTTGTTGCAATAACTGCCTTTTGCCCATGTGGTTTCTGCCACTGTTACTCATGTAGTACTGCCTGTCATTGTGGTGCATTGTAATACACTGGTAAAAGACACATGAAACAAAAGGGAAATTTTTGCAACACACCATAATGACAGGCAGGGGGCATGTGACTTTTGCAAAAGTAGCTTTTGCCAGTCTAAAAGTCACATGTCCTCTGCCATTTTGGTGTGTTGCAAAAACTGCCTTTTGTTTCATGTGGTTTTAAACTAGTGCATTGCGCATGTAGTACTGCTTGTCAGGTGGGTGCTCTGCAATAACTGTCTTTTGCACATGTGGTTTCTCCCAGTTTCTCATGTAGTACTGCTTGTCATTTTGGTGCATTGTAATAACTCCCTTTTGCACATGCGGTTTCTGCTAGTGTGTCACTCCTATAGCATTGGTTTCCACTGTGTTAGAGTAATTAATCGGTCCTTACCAGATGGGTTGTTTAGTTAGATTGTCACTGGTGACAGACATGCTGATCTCTTTGGTCATGTCTGGACAGAGTGGACAGGGTTCTGTGAAGTTCCACCCAGAGATCATTTATTTTATAAGCTTGAATACACAGAGTACATCGATCAAGGTATGACTAGTCATTCGCATTTAATAAAGTTGCTCAAATAACAATTCTGTGAAATTAGGCAAAAATACCTGTCAAAATAACCCTTGTCGGGCGACATGCCCCTTTTTCTATGGTCACATTGTATGAAAATGATAACATCTAGTTTCCTAAATAGGACAAGGTTCAAGATTACAAACTGGACAAAATGTCTGGTATATCAGTATCATCAGTAGCCATACTATACTAAAATGGAGTCTTAAACCTTGCTTCAGACTTTTCTTGTATAAGAATATAAGTACATATTGTGAGCGCAATCCACTCTAAGTATCACCGTATTGAAGTCCAAATTGTTAAAGACTTGGTAACCTATGCTAGAGACCCTCAGTTGTGTGTGTATATAGTGGTTCTGTTTTAATGATGACAATGCAGCAGTATATAATACATTGCATAGGCAGGAGGAGGATTTACTTGCATAATTAGCATAATATGATTGGTGGAGAAGTTGTAACAATAATCCTGATGCATGCTTATTAGATAAGAAACTGGAGAGAGGTCACACCTCCTGAGGGCTGAGCGGGGTTATGACCTCTCTAAACAAAATGGAGTCTGTAGCACATGTCTGGCCATATAGTCTCAACAAAATGGTGGTTGTGAGCACATGTCTGAAATACAAAATGGAGGTTACACAAGCTGACATCCTCCACAATATACTGTATAAGGGACTGAGAACCACTCTAACAACTGTTATGATCCCGGTGTTATCCATAATTGCTCTTATTTATGTCCATATGGACATTAGATGTTCTATTCTGGCCCAATTTTATGAAATGTTGCCTGATGTTACATTTGGTGTATTTCTATGTCTATCACATCTGTTCTCATACACTTTATAAACCAGCACTTAACAACAGTGAGATTATAACTATATGGTAAGTGCGGAGTACAGACAACCAGACAGACTAAGTCCAGGTTCACACTAGCGCTTAGTCTATGTTTGGGGATTCCGTCCCTCATTCCGCTTGAAAAATGGCGGAAACCTAGTCTATGGGGTTCCTGGGTAATTGCTTTTTTAGCGGACTTGATTTTCGAGTCCCTAAGCAGACCCGAAGTATGGTAGCCCAAACACTAGTGTGAATCAAGCATAAACACGCTCTGGCATCTTCTGCATTTGTTTAAATGGTGTAGTTTCCTGCTGTCTTAGCAAACACAATGCATCATAGTACTTGCAGGTTGACTTATACTACCTCCCTCTCACTATTTCCCCGTCCCTCTCCCCTCTGTGTCCCCCTAGCTATTCCGCCCACTGCTAGCTTTTACCTAACTCAATCCACCCCCCACCCCATCATACTTACCTGTTTGCCCTCCAGACTTCCTTCTGCGAATGGCTTTCCCCTCTTTTTTTTTTACTTTGCCGGCGTGCACAATAGTCCTGGCGCTGTGCTGAAGCTGGCAGTCCACCTCTACTGCGCAGGTGCGGTAGCAGGAGCCTTCCATGCCTGCCCAGTAGAGGTGGATTGCTGGCTGCAGCGCCGGGACTATTGTGCGTGCCAGCAGAATTAGAAAAAAAAAGGAGGAGCTGTTTGCAGAAGAAAGTCTACAAGGGAGACGGCGAGGGGGGGGGGGGGGGAGTAATAGTGACTTTCCGTTTTCGGAAACCGGGAAACTAAACGTCACTGGATAGCCATAAACTATGGGTAGATAGATATACATTTTTGTGAAATTATGTCATTTAGAAAGTAGGTGGGGGGAGGGTATTTACGCTATGAATTTCATTAAAAAGCATATCCTTAGGATATGGGGAGGTCCGACAACCAAGCAGCCTCTTTCTCTTCAGTGTCCAGGGGGCCCCCGTGCACTTCACATGATGTCATTGTGTCAGAACATGATGTAGGGCGCACAGGGCCCCCTAAAGGGTGAAGGGTAAACTGGAAGAAGGGCAGGAGAGGGATCAGTAAGTAAATAGCAGCCTTTACCTGCCAGAGTAATCTAGAAAGTAGCGGTCTAGACACTGTATGGGGGGCCCTTACTGTATGAGGACTTGAGGGGGGGCTGTACTGTATGGATGGCCTATCAAGAAGGCAAAATACTGTGTGTGGGGGGGGGGTCACTACAGAGGACGTTATTCTATATGGGTGGCTAGGCGTTATATTGCATGGGAACTGGTAAAAAGGGCATTAATACCCTATGGGTGAAAGTACAAGGGGCTTTATACCATGTGGGGGCCAATTTAGGGCTGACCAGAGGGTAAATCTTGGGTTCAGTTCTTCACCGCATTGACCTGGAGAGTTGGAAAATGAAGAGCAATCTCAGTCATCAATTCCTCTTCATTATCCATCTGAACAGGCCCTTACTCTTCCCTGACCCTCTGAGAACTACAACCCCCAGCAGCCCCAGATCCCCAGGACCTGCTGAGAGTTGTAGTTTTATTCTTGCCAACCATTGTACCATTATGCTGCAGTGATGGTGTCTGCTCGAATGGACAACCATCTCTGTTGTTTAACCCCGTAGATGCCACAGTTCATACATGCTCAGAGTAATTTACGCCGGGCCCATGTGCCTAAACAGACCTACACAGAAGCTCCTTGCTGTTGTAGAATTCTGTCATCATTTACATCAGAAAAGACATAAAAGATGATAAATTTGACATGGCCAAGAATGTGGCGTGGCTTTTTTTTTAAGGCTTCTACGTCAGTAGCAATAGGATGGGCCCCTAGAATCAATTCCACTGGTGGACCCTAGACATCCTAGTCCCATACTAAGCCCTCTCATAAAATTGTTGCCATAGACCAGGGGTAGGGAACCTTTGGCTCTCCAGCTGCTGTGAAACTGCATTTCCCATCATGCTCCATTCACTTCCATGGGAGTTCCAAGAACAGCAGACCAAGTATGCATGCTGGGAGTTGTAGTTTTGCAACAGCTGGAGAGCCATACGTTCCCTACCCCTGTCATAGACCCACGAATGAGTTTAAAGCACCCTATTTCTGCTAAAGATCACCATAAATCCCCAGAATCACCACTAGAGGCATACTGGGATATTACCTATACAAACTGCAGGGCGGCTCATGCAGCGCCTCTCTGTGGTCATGGACAGAGGGGGGATCTCAAAAATGGTGTTAGTAAGGAAAGAGACAAATGGGGGTAGACAGAGCTCCATGGCTCAGGAGATGACATTGTAGTATTTCCCTGGAGTTAGACAGTAGAGCTTTTGTTCCGTTACTATAAGATGTGTCCACAGGGGCAGATAGTAAATAATAAGGACCCCTCATCCTTCCATTTCTGCAGACTTCAGGACTGGTCACACACTCAAGTCACAGTATGGCAGTTCCAGGTCTCTGGATGTGACAGTTGCTCCATGGCAACCAGGACCAGGGAAGGCGGCCATGTTTACACCAGAAGACCAAGTAATAGCTCCATTACAGATCTCCAGCTCAGACTGGTCCTAATTCTGAATTAGGAGGTCGGAGACATCTGCACAGCAACAGCCGAGCCCTGACCAGAAGGACGTCACCCAGTTACCGCACAGGAGGACGGGGGGGAGGTCTTCATTTGTGGTTGGAAGATTGACATAAAACAGGTAAGAGCTGGGGCAGAACTTCACCTTCACCTCACTGGTTCTGGTTATTTTACATAAGTACCTATATATCACTGTATAGTCGGGTTGTTGTATATTACACTAGGATATATATTGATATATGTGAGAGCACTGAATATGAAGGGGGCAGTCACTATATATTAGAGCATGGAGATGTTTTTGTATATTAAGATTCTATTATATAGTAAGGTGTAAATATACTGTATATAAAACTATATATGCGTTACAGTATATCTTTAATAGGGTTCCTTTATATTTATGTTGGATACATGATGTTTATATGTATAGATATAGTGTGTGCACTTATACACAATGCAAACACACAAAATATGTGTAGGACCCTACATGTCATGTCTGCAGGAAGTCAGGCGTTGACCATTTAGGCTAGGTGCAGACATGTAGTTATATTATTACATTGCACCTAAAGGTAATGAACGTTATTGAGCTGCATAAATAACAAAAAAACGTGTGTGTGTGTGTGTGTATATATAATGTGCAGATTTATTAACAGTGTGGCAAGTTTGATCAGTTTTCTGGCTTACAAGGCATAAAAAGTTGCAAACTTTTTGAGCAAATCAGTGGGTTTTCGTTTATTGCACTGTTTTCACCACTTTCAGCCTCAACAGATTTATTGATGGGCATAAATTGAGTCTGGAAATTTACACCAGCTATGAGATGATGTAGATTTCCCTCCAGGACCACTTCCTAAAGTAGGGAGTGGTTTGTCATAAATGAGGTGGACCCTCCACCAGTGACGGGAATAATAGCCCATGTCTTCTGAAATCTGCCCCAGTAAGTTTTAGGGTGCATTCAGACTACGTAACGCCGGGCGTGTATGAGAGCCGTACACGCCGGCATTACGGCAGACTGCCGAACACTTCCCATTCACTTCAATGGGAGCGCTCGTAAACGCCGCTGTTACGAGCGCTCCCATTGAAGTGAATGGGAAGTGTTCGGCAGTCTGCCGTAATGCCGGCGTGTACGGCTCTCATACACGCCCGGCGTTACGTAGTCTGAATGCACCCTTAGATAATACAATCTTTAACTGCACCAGATTTCTCATAGTATGTGTTGCTAAATCTGGATATAGTTAGACTGTCTAGTCTAACATTACACTACTTATTACTTGGCTTAAAAGTTCTAGATGCATTTTTGGTGACATTTAGGCCACGTCCTTTTGCTATAAGGCCACACCCCCTTTCGCAGAAATTGACAAAGTGTCTAGAAAGTTTCTAAAATACCTCATAAATGTGGCGCATGTTAGACAGTTATTTGGTGCAAATTATACCAATTTACAAATTACACCCATTACTTCTGAGGTGCCCGTTCTGCCTTCTGCTACTGTGTTATACATGATTGTGTGTTTTGTTGTTTTTTTTTTCTTTTTAGAGAGAAGCTGCTTCCATCTGATGTTATCAGTCATATTCCTACAGGTATGTGATGAACAGATGAGTTACAAGAGGTAGGTGACTTTTTACTATGATTTTATTGTCTATGTTTTCAATATGTTTATCATTACACAAGTAAGCTTGCCTCAATGAGGAGAAAAATTGTATCGTGTGACATCCAAAAAATGCTCGAGAGGCCAAAACAAAAAGCGATGTTTGCTACGTGAAGGTTTAGCCCTTCTACAGATGGGGAATACGGTCTGGATACAGTGCTGGACAGTAGACCTGTAGAGAGGCAGGGACTTCTAGCATCATACATTACTATGATGTTTGGGGTCTCTGGACTTGGTTCAGGCAAGAAAATCTGGCTAATATACAGACAAGTTTTCTAGACTGTATTCCCTGTATGTGGTTTGCCTAATAATAGGTCCTGGTTCCCAAAGTGGTCTAGCATTGGGGATTTTTGCGTTGGTGGAGCAGTATTGTGGCCTGGAAAGGAACATAGGGTTATCACCAGAAGATCATTTAGAATGCAACAAACCAGAAGACCAGACAGGTGCAAGGATCAGGGCCAAAAGTAAAACAAATGGAACCAGACAGAAAAACCAGAGGACAAAGTAAGAGAATACTCTAGAACAAGGTTGGGTTTAGGATCAGAGACATTCATCAAAAGCAATAGCCATAAGATGAACAAGAGCTAAGGAAGGACATACCGTGATTACCAATTTCTATTCAGCAGCTGAGGTTCTCTTCAAGTAGAGTGCTTGGCCCAATCTCTTCTAAAGTTCCTAAGAAACCTGTCACTTATGGCTACAAGATAAGAAGAGTCATGGCTAGGAACCACAGTCACAGACCATTCTGTATCCCAGAAACACAATCTTCCACAATGGTTGGCCAGAGCCACGCTGGAGCATGGAGTGGTAACAGACTATATACTTGAAAGTTGAATAAACTTCGGGAATCTACTACGGGAATCTAAGTTGACACTAGTGTCATAGTGTCTGTTATTCTGGTCCTCCGACTGACAGGCAGACTACTAAGACACAGAGGAAAGGAAGCCTGATGGACCCCCATTGTTTTTAAAAAGAAAGAGGCAAATTAAATAGTTGTGCGCTGATTTCAGGCGGAAACTGCGACGGAGTCTCTTAACGGAGAAGAGTGCATGGCCATTCAATGAGAGCACTGGTTGCATCCACCCTGATACATGTACCGGTACACTACCTTCTTCTGTTATTGTATTATTACTTCTAGTGCTGCATGTTACATATGTGATATTTTGCTGATCTCTAAAACTCTGACCTCTTGCCTGACCTCGACCACTCTCCTCAATTATCCCTTTATTGTAAATGACAACCATAGAACCGGTGTCCGAGTAAGGACCAGAAAAATAGTGCCCAAGTTTGGACTATAGGAATGGTGATCCAAAGAGGTCAAAATCGAAAGATGCCCAAGAGAGGTGTAAAACAGATAGTGCCCTAAAGAGGCCAAAATATATGAAGCCCTAAAGGGGCATGAAGAAATGAAGCCTGTAACAGGTCCAATAGAATGGTGCCTGAGTGAGACCAAGAGAATGGTGCCTGAGTGAAGACCAAGAGAATGGTGCCCGAGTAAGGACCAATAGAATGGTGCCCAAGTGAGGACCATAAAACTGGTGCCTGAGAGAGGACCATTGGAATGATGCCCATAAGAGGCCTTACATAAATGGTGGTGCCCTAGAGAGGCCAAAATATATGAAGCCCTAAAAGGGCATGAGCAAATGGAGCCTGTAAGAGGTCCAATAGAATGGTGCCTGATTGAGAACCAAGAGAATGGTGCCCAAGTGAGGATCATAAAACTGGTGCCCTAGAGAGGTCCATTGGAATGGTGCCCATAAGAAGCCCAAAATAGATGGTGCCCTAGAAAGGCCAAAATATATGAAACCCTAAAAGGGCATGAACAACTGGAGCCTTTAAGACGTCCAATAGAATTGTGCCCGATAAAGGACCTATAGAATGGTGCCCGAGTGAGGACCAAGAGAATGGTACCCGAGTGAGGTCCAATACAATGGTGCCCGAGTGAGGGCCAAGAGAATGGTGCCCGAGTGAGGACCATAAAACTAGTGCCCGAGAGAGGACCATTGGAAAGATGCTCATAAGAGGCCTTACATGGACGGTGTCCTAGAAAGGCAAAAATATTTGAAGCCCTAAAAGGACATGACCAAATGGAGCCTGTAAGAGGTCCAATAGAATGGTGCCCGAGTGAAGACCAAGAGAATGCTGCCCGAGTGAGGAACAAGAGAATGCTGCCCGAGTGAGGACCATAAAACTGGTGCCCGAGAGATGAATATATGAAGTCCTAAAAGGGCATGAACAAATGGAGCCTGTAAGAGGTCCAATAGAATGGTGCCCAAGTGAGAATCATAAAACTGGTGCCCTAGAGAGGACCATTGGAATGGTGCCCATAAAAGGCCTAAAATAGATGGTGCCCTAGAGAGGCCAAAATATATGAAGCCCTAAATGGGCATGAACAAATGGAGGACCAAGAGAATGGTGCCCGAGTGAGGACCTATAGAATGGTGCCCGAGTGAGGACCTATAGAGAGGACCATTGGAATGGTGCCCATAAGAGGCCTAAAATAGATGGTGCTCTAGAGAGGCCAAAATATATGAAGCCCTAAAAGGGCATGAACAAATGGATCTTGTAAGAGGTCCAATAGAATGGTGCCCGAGTGAGGACCAAGAGAATGGTGCCCTAGAGAGGACCATTGGAATGGTGCCCATAAGAGGCCTTACATAGATGGTGCCCTAGAGAGGCAAAAATATATGAATCCGTAAAGGGGCATGAACAAATGGAGCCTATAAGAGGTCCAATAGAATGGTGCCCGAGTGAGGACCAAGAGAGGACCAATTGAACAGTGCTCAAGAGAGGACCATTAAACTGGTGCCAGAGAAAGGACCATTGAAATGATGCCCATAAGAGGCCTTACATAGATGGTGCCCTTGAGAGGCAAAAATATATGAATCCCTAAAAGGGCATGAACAAATGGAGCCTGTAAGAGGTCCAATAGAATGGTGCCCGAGTGAGGACCAAGAGAATGGTGCCCTGGAGAGGACCATTGGAATGGTACCCATAAGAGGCCTAAAATAGGTGGTGCCCTAGAGAGGCCAAAATATATGAAGCCCTAAAAGGGCATGAACAAATGGAGCCTTTAAGAGGTTCAATTGAATGGTGCCCGAGTGAGGACCTATAGAATGGTGCCCGAGTGAGGACCTATAGAATGGTGCCCAAGTGAGGACCTATAGAATGGTGCCCGAGTGAGGACCTATAGAATGGTTCCCGAGTGAGGACCAAGAGAATGGTGCCCGAGAGAGGACCATTGGAATGATGCCCATATGAGGCCTTACATAGACGGTGCCCTAGAGAGGCCAAAATATATGAAGCCCTAAAAGGGCATGAACAAATGGAGCCTTTAAGAGGTCCAATAGAATGGTGCCCGAGTGAGGACCTATAGAATGGTGCCCGAGTGAGGACCAGGAGAATGGTGCCCTGGAGAGGACCATTGGAATGGTACCCATAAGAGGCCTAAAATAGGTGGTGCCCTAGAGAGGCCAAAATATATGAAGCCCTAAAAGGGCATGAACAAATGGAGCCTTTAAGAGGTCAATAGAATGGTGCCCGAGTGAGGACCTATAGAATGGTGCCTGAGTGAGGACCTATAGAATGGTGCCCGAGAGAGGACCATTGGAATGATGCCCATATGAGGCCTTACATAGACGGTGCCCTAGAGAGGCCAAAATATATAAAGCCCTAAAAGGGCATGAACAAATGGGGCTTGTAGGAGGTCCAATAGAATGGTGCCCGAATGAGGACTAAGAGAATGGTGCCCGAGTGAGGATCATAAAACTGGTGCCTAAGAGAGGACCATTGGAATGATGCCCATAAGAGGCCTTACATAGACGGTGCCCTAGAGAGGCAAAAATATATAAAGCCCTAAAAGGGCATGAACAAATGGAGCCTGTAAGAGGTCCAATAGAATGGTGCCCAATTGAGGACCAAGAGAATGGTGCCCTGGAGAGGACCATTGGAATGGTACCCATAAGAGGCCTAAAATAGGTGGTGCCCTAGAGAGGCCAAAATATATGAAGCCCTAAAAGGGCATGAACAAATGGAGCCTTTAAGAGGTCCAATAGAATGGTGCCCGAGTGAGGACCTATAGAGTGGTGCCCAAGTGAGGACCTATAGAGTGGTGCCCGAGTGAGGACCTATAGAATGGTGCCCGAGTGAGGACCAAGAGAATGGTGCCCGAGAAAGGACCATTGGAATGATGCCCATATGAGGCCTTACATAGACGGTGCCCTAGAGAGGCCAAAATATATGAAGCCCTAAAAGGGCATGAACAAATGGGGCTTGTAGGAGGTCCAATAGAATGGTGCCCGAATGAGGACCAAGAGAATGGTGCCCGAGTGAGGACCATAAAACTGGTGCCCGAGAGAGGGCCATTGGAATGATGCCCATAAGAGGCCTTTACATAGACTGTGCCCTAGAGAGGCAAAAATATATAAAGCCCTAAAAGGGCATGAACAAATGGAGCCTGTAAGAGGTCCAAGAGAATGGTGCCCGAGTGAGGAACAAGAGAATGGTGCCCGATTGAGGACCAAGAGAATGGTGCTCAAGAGAGGACCAATTGAACGGTGCCATATTGAGGACCATTAAACTGGTGCCAGAGAGAGGACCATTGGAATGATGCCCATAAGAGGCCTTACATAGAAGGTGCCCTAGAGAGGCAAATATATGTATCTCTAAAAGGGCATGAACAAATGGAGCCTGTAAGAGGTCCAATAGAATGGTGCCCGATTGAGGACCAAGAGAATGGTGCCCTGGAGAGGACCATTGGAATGGTACCCATAAGAGGCCTAAAATAGGTGGTGCCCTAGAGAGGCCAAAATATATGAAGCCCTAAAAGGGCATGAACAAATGGAGCCTTTAAGAGGTCCAATAGAATGGTGCCCGAGTGAGGTCCTATAGAATGGTGCCCGAGTGAGGACCAATAGAATGGTGCCCGAATGAGGACCAAGAGAATGGTGCCCGAATGAGGACCAAGAAAATGGTGCCCGAGTGAGGACTATAGGAATGATGCCCATAAGTGGCCTTACATAGATGCTGCCCTAAAGAGACCACAATATATGAATCCCTAAAGGGGCAAAAACAAATGGAGCCTTTGCCAAAGAAATAGTGCCCAAGTGAGGATTAATAAAATGAATTTTAAAAAATTGTTCTGCATAAAGGTCAATACAAATTAAGCCCTAGAGAGGCAAAACTGACATCAAAGTCTTTAGGATGCCAAATAAATTATGGTGAGGCCGAAAGCGAGGCCCTAGAAAGGCCCTAGAATGGGCTACATCCTCTCTGCTCACTATCTGGATAACTGGTCGCAGTAGCAGAATCCTAGATGGATCAGTCATATGCTTACACAGCACGCCTGGTGCAACCAATTACAGAAGGTTTCATCTCTGAGGACAATGGTTGGCTGCAGAGGTCATGTGCTTAGAATATGAGAGAATGAAGCCAAATAGGGACTGGAGTGACAGAGGTTGAGATGTGACTTATTTTACTGCACCCTCAGCAGTTTCTTAAATTTTTGTTTTAGAGGAAGATTTCTTAAAACCTTTAAAACTGCAGTCTAATCTGATCCTTGTATGCATAAACTTTTTTTTTCCACCCTATGCTGAGATTCAGAGCTTTCCAATATTCCATTAACATGGTCACATGAGTGGTTGTCTTTGCGCACAGAACCATTTTGAGCACATATATTTTGCATTTAATACCTTTTTTCTATACTATTTTACTAATATTTATAACAAAAAGTGTAAACTATAAATTTCGCTTCAGTGGTTAAAGTCAGATGGTAAATGAGGTCACGAGACACCAAGTCAGGCATTGGTACAAGTAACGTTTGTCAAGTCTTTTTGATACGTTTATGATGAACGATGACATGTAGACATGCTGTTGTTCTTAGGGGTTAGTTTTGGCTATTTTCCTTTTTACTGTCTTTTCTCTGTTGTCTCTGGTTTTCACCAATATGGTGCTGTGCACTATGGCCAAACGTTATTGTTCATACATCTGCACTTTGGTCTATTTTCTCCTTTGCATCGGAGGCCCAGGTGATGCAATCATACATGAAAACCAATGTCCTTGTTGTAAAGAGAAAAATGGACGGCACAGCTACATATAAATATTAGACTTAAGTCGTTTCCTTTATCTTCTGTTACACCCTCTGTCTGGCAGAGAATTCCAGTTGCAAGCCGCTAACGGTGGTGCTCAACAACCCCTATTGCATAGCACAAAGCATTTAGGAGAAAAAAATAGAAAAAGATCGGGGTGGGCACTCACCATTCCATAGTCGGCAGATGATACTTGATATTTGACACTTCTCATATGTAAAATCAAAGTTCTTTATTAAGAATAAATAAAAATAATACAGGGAGGGAGACAAGGCATTATAGGCTAAAAAAGGCAACAGCCGTTTCGCGTCTAGTCTGACGCTTTTTCAAGCCAGAAATGCAAAAATACATGAAAACCAATGTTTCTTATTTCTCGTGGACTCCTGCGTGACTCCCTGCTGTTTCTGCCCCTCTTTAATGACAGCTGCGACTGTGGTAATTTCAGCATTGAACACAGGCTCAACAGCTGTTGCCTTTGTGCACTGTGTAGTGGCCAAACACTGGTACTGCAGCTCAGCTACATAGATGCAAAGTAGGTGAGGTTGGATGACAAAAACAGGTCTATCAAATCTAAGCTATTAGTCTACAGTTTTAATCCAGAGAAATGCAGAAAACCACCATGAGGCTGATGCCATTTGCCCCATGTAAAATATTACTTTCTCAACTACAAATCCAGCAACTAGTATACAACCCTGATCAACTTATGTTTACCAAAATCTTAATCCCATCACCTGTAATATTCTTTCATAGAAGAAAGTCATCCAAGACTTTTTTGAACTTGCACCGTGTATCCACCATCACCACAACCTGTAGCAGTGAGTTCAATAGCCTTCCTCTAGACGTAGAGGATGTGCCATTGTCACTGTCACCAGCCTAGGAGTAGATAGACCATTAGAAAGGTCTTTGTGCTGCCTTTTCATGGATTTGTACATTGTGATTAAATCTCCCTATAGCCAATCTTTTTTCTAAACTGAATAACCCCAAGTTTTTAAATCTGTTTTTTTTTCTTCAATCTACCATTGACTTTAAAGTATTCCTTCTTTTAATACTATGGTTTTACGTATACGTATGGTTTACGTTGACTTCAATGGGAGCTGAGCTGCAGTAGACACCTGGCCACCACTTAGGGCACAGAGCAGGTATACGGGGCTGTTTCTGGCGCCTGTACGATACACAAAACAAGGCCATGTATAGCTGATTCCACACCCATCAAATATTTATGGTCTATTCAAAATACCCAATTTCTGAACAACCTCTCTATTTCCTATGGAAGCAGTAAGGGTGTACTTAATATTCACACACTGCTTCTGCATTTTGGTCTAGTTTTTGTTATACAAAAAAACAAGGGCGGGTTCACACCTGCGCCCAGTCTCCGCTTTGCAGGTTTCCGTCTCCTGCCTGAAACTGGACAGGAGATGGAAACCGGCAGTCAGTTTTCAAACCCATTCATTTGGATGAATTAGCGAAGTGTCCGGCCGTGAGCGTCTTCTGTCTCTCCGCAGCGAAACCATTTTTATTTTTTAACCAAACACAAAGTTGGACATGCAGGACTTTGTGTCCAGTTAAAAAAAAAAACACAAAAAAAACTGTTTTCGTGCGGAGACCTGAAGACTCTCACAGGCGGACACTGATTGCCAGGTTTTCGTCTCCTGTCCAGGTTCTCAGGCAGAAGATGGAAACCTGCAAAGCGGAGGTCGGGCGCAGGTCTGAACCTGCCCTTAATAAATGTTCATCATTTTAAGGCTATAATCTTATAGTGTGTTATATGGTAGTTAGAGTGCTACACTTAGGAACTCAGGCGTGGCAGTGCTAGTTTTGCTCTATGGGAGTAGCAGAGCTGGAATTGGAGAGTAGCACAGCCAGGAACAGGCCCCTGATGGAGCCAGGAGACACCTGTAGAAGACTACAAGAAGCAGTGACCAAAGGAGGCTTTGGACTGAATTAGGATAAACTAGGATCAGCGACCAAGACAAGGCCTTGGACAGAACTAGAAGAAACTAGGATCAGCGACCAAGACGAGGCCTTGGACAGAACTAGGACAATCTAAGATCAGGGATCAGGAGCATATCTCAGAGTGGATATCAGAGATGCCAGGAACAGGGTTCAGGAACGGGACATGGTCATATTACAGGATGGAGGTCATTGTAGAAAAAAGGGGCAGTGATGTTACTGTAATAGGACTGTAGTGAAGACACAGACATAGCCAAGCGTCAACACCAGGAGAATAGTTCAGATGCCAAATGCAGTAACTAAGGCTCAAGACAGAATAGTTATCACGCACTGCCATTAATTAAATAGTACCACAATGCTCAGGAACAACATGAAACAGGACAATTAGAAGAAAACTTACAACAAGATGGCTTGAGGTGAGAATCCACAAAGATTGGGCAGGTCCTTCACCAGAGTTCACCAATCCTCAGTCACTGATTATTACAGCAGAGAAGCTTTTAATATCAGACTTCATCATAAGCAGCCAATGGAGAGATGGACTTGGCAACAGGGGAACTGTTACATAGAGCTGAATCTGTGGCAGATTCCCCTCCATATCTTGTCTAAAATTATGAAAATATGGTTACAGGGAATGAAGAGCTCCTATACTGGACTGAGGTAATATAATGGAGCCCGACTGAAGAACATTTGAGAAGACATAGCTGCAAGGAACTAGAGGAGTCTTGGACTTTGTAAAGGGACAACATTTTCCAGATAGAGAAGAGATTCCTCAGAAGAGATTCCTCAGAAGAGCAGAACAAACCCGCCTGCATGCTCAGATCAAAATCGGGTGGCATCGCAGGAGCAGACAACTGTGGTTGTAGTAGATGTCAGTGCAACACCGAAGACAACAGCCAGATGTGGGACGCGATGAGAACACTCCTTATTGTCAGGATCTTGTTTTGTTGAACTCTTTTTTTTGCCAGCAGTCAAGATGGAGTTTTTTTGTGTTTCCTGCCTGTGACTTACCCTGGTTTCCTGATTCTTGATTATTTAGCATGTGTGTTGTGATTACCCAAGTTGCCTGAGTATTGGTTCCAGAAGTCTGTCTTCTTCTACCAAGTTCCTCAAGCTCTAACTGACTGTGCCAAGTTGGTTATTCACCTGCCAAGTTGTTGCTACCTGTAACTACTACCCCCAGCAAGTCCTCCTGCTACCAAAGACTTGCCATCCACCTGGTCCATAGGAGCCATGGAACTACTGGCCCCAGCAAGTCCTCCTTCTACTAAAAGACCTTGCTATCCACCTGATCCATAGGAGCCGTGGAACTACTGGCCCCAGCAAGTCCTCCTTCTACTAAAAGACTTTACTATCTACCTGGTCCATAGGAGCCGTGGAACCACTGCCTCCAGCAAGCCCTCCTGCTGATAATAGGACCGCTGCTTCCGACCAAGCCTCCCTGCCTTCCATTGAACGGACTGTAAGTCTATCTGTGCATTGCTATTGTTATACTCCCTGTTTCCAGCCATTGGTCTCTAGACTACTAGTAAAGGTATTGTGACAGAATACTCAGGCCATGATGATGGAGACCGCTGGTTCAGAGAGTTTGGAGGTACGTTTCAAGAAACTATACAATCTGACTACCTCTATGCATGTTGAAATGCAGGCTTTAAAAGCAAAGATTGATGCAATGGAGGGACAATCTAACCATAATACCCAGGTGTTTGGGCAAGCAATTCAGGAGCTACGTAACCGCACTGCGCAATTGGAGGTGCAGGCACCAGTTCCTGTTCCCACTCCCATTCCTAAGTTACCACCCTTTTAGATTCGGCGGTGAACGTGACAAGTACCGTGGCTTCATAAACCAATGTTGTTTATATTTTGATGCCAATGTTAGCCAGTTTCCAACCGATCGTTCCAAAGTGCTGGGTATTATCATGCTCCTGACTCATAAAGCCATAGCTTGGGCCAACCCTTTCATTGAGAATGAAGATCCCATTTTGGACAAATTGGACGATTTCCTTACCGCTATGAATCTAATGTTTGATGACCCTAATCGATGTGCTGAAGCTGCCATTCTAACTTTACGTCAGTGCAGGCGCTCCGTTACTGACTATGCTATGGAATTCTAAAGATGGGCTGTGGATACAACCTGGAACAATAAGGCACAGCTTCCTCTTTTTCGTAAGGGCCTATCCAGTATTATTAAGGATGAGTTATCCCGAGCAGAGGCTCCCTCAGGCTTGGACGATTTCATTAATCATTGTATCCGTATTGACACGTGTATTACTGAACGGAGGCAGGAGAAAGAGAGATGGCTCGCCCTGAATAGGAGTAGTAATTTTTTCCCCTCTTCATCCGTGAAGGATCCACTGAGTAAACCTCCCCGGGATGCAGGGATTGAACCTATGCAAATAGATTCTCTACAGAGACGTCAAAGTCAGGACCATAAAGAACATAGGCTTCGGGAGGGCTTATGCCTGTACTGTGGTGGTTTGGGTCACTTCCTTATGAATTGTCCTAATCGTCCACTTAGAACGGCTGCAGCAATTGCTGAATGTGACTTTTCTGATTCTGAGTCAGTTGTTTCAGAGTCAGCTTTACTTCTGAATGCTGTTATAGCTCCTGTGACTCTGCACCCTAAAGAAAAGGAAAGAGGATCACACTGCCTACTTCCAATTCAGATATTGATCAACTCTCAGTGGGTTACTAGTACGGCCATGATTGACTCAGGAGCTAGTGGAAACTTTATAGATTTATTGTTTGCCAAAGAGCATGGGATCAAGTTCCGGAAGAGGGCTTCACCGGTGGTATTGATGACAGTGGATGGATCTCCACTAGTCTCAGGGCCAGTAGATCATGAGACAGTACCCTTGAAGATCCAGCTGAAACCTGATCACCAAGAGACACTTACTTTCATGCTGATTTCCTCGCCACACTTTCCTATCATTTTGGGTTTTCCATGGTTGCAGACCCAGAACCCTGATATCAACTGGGAAACTAGTGAGATACGTTTTCCGGGAATGGATCGCCCTGCCAGCATGAATATTCAAGATCCGGCTCCAGCCCCAAATGTACCACTTGCCAGCATGAAGATTCAAGCTCAAATGCTAAGTTTACCACCTTGTTATGAGGAATTCTCCGATGTTTGCGACAAGAAGAAAGCCGATCTACTTCCTCCACATCGTCCATATGATTGCCCGATAGATCTCCGACCTCGTGCATCTATACCTTTTGGGAGCATTTATCCACTAGCAGGGCCAGAACTGGAAGCTCTCAAGTTATACATTGATGAGAATTTGGCTAAAGGCTTTATTCGTCCCTCTTCATCTCCAGCTGGAGCTCCCATATTCTTTGTCAAGAAGAAAGATGGCTCTCTCCGACCTTGCATAGACTATCGGGCATTAAATAAAGTTACAGTTAGGAATCGCTATCCTTTGCCATTAATCCCAGAATTATTGGAGAGAGTATGACAGGCCAAGATATTTACAAAATTAGACCTTCGTGGTGCATATAATCTAGTCCGTATCAGGACCGGGGATGAATGGAAGACCGCTTTCAGATCTCTGCGTGGGCACTTTGAATATCTTGTTATGCCGTTCGGACTTTGTAACGCTCCAGCCACCTTCCAACACCTTGTGAATGACATTTTCAGGGACCTTCTAGATCTCTTCGTGGTCATATATCTGGATGACATTTAGATTTTTTCAAATTCTCTCGAGGAACATCAACAGCATGTAAAGACCGTCTTAGGACGCCTGAGAGAGAATCATCTATACATCAAACTTGAGAAATGTGAGTTCCATAGAACTGAAGTGCAGTTTTTGGGGTACATAATCACTCCTCAAGGATTAAGCATGGATTCAAGTAAGATACAGGCAATCCTTGAGTGGCCTGTTCCCAAGAACGTTAAACAAGTTCAACGTTTCATTGGGTTTGCAAATTTCTATCGACGCTTCATTAAGAACTTTTCAGGGATTGTCTCCCCTATTACCCAACTAACAAAAAAGTCAACAGCTTTTAATTGGAGCACTCAGGCACAGGAAGCCTTTGACCATTTAAAGGAAAGATTTACCACAGCCCCAGTCTTAATTCATCCTGATCCGGAACGGGCCTACATTGTTGAGGTAGACGCGTCAGACATTGCTATTGGAGCTATTCTCCCTCAGAAAACATGAGAGAAGAATTTATCTATGTGCTTTCTTTTCTCAACGTTTGTCACCCGCAGAAAGAAATTATGATGTAGGGAATAAAGAATTATTGGCTATCATCACTGCCTTTAAGGAATGGAGACACCATCTCCAGGGGGCATCACAACAAATTGTTGTCCTCACTGATCACCGTAACTTGGAGTTTATCAGATCTGCAAAATGTTTGTCTCCCCGACAGGTTTGCTGGAGTTTATTCCTCAATCAATTTAATTTTGTGATTTCTTTTTGGCCAGGCTCTCGTAATGGTAAAGCTGATGCCTTATTCAGAATATACGCTGCTGACCCTACTCCGGGTTCTTTACCCAAGACAATACTGTCAAATTCCAATTTTGTAGGGGTAATTCACAATCAAGATTTGTTGCGTGACATTAAGGAGGCTTATGATTCAGATTCATTTCTTTCATAACCCACAAGTGATGTACGTTTAACTGTAAGGAATGGAGTGTGGGTTCAAGGGCAAAGCCTTTATGTTCGTGAAGCAGTGAGAGTAAAAATTTGGAAGCTGATGCACGATTCCAAGATGGCAGGTCACAGGGGGATACAGAAGACCCAAGATTTTCTTTCTCGTTTTTTCTGGTGGCCAAGTTTTCGAGAAGATGTCAGGAATTATGTTCGCTCATGTGACGTCTGTGCCAGATGTAAGACACCACATTCTACACCAACAGGACTACTGCAGCCTCTTCCTATCCCAACGTGCCCCCAGGGGTCAATCTCCATGGACTTCATTGTAGAACTACCAACCTCCAAGGGAAAAAATAAAATTTTAGTGGTGGTTGATCGTCTGACGAAAGCTGCTTACTTCATACCCTGTGCAGGTCTATCTTCAGCTAAAGACACTGTTGACTTAATTATTTAAAATATCTTTCACCTACATGGAGTTCCAGATGAGGTTGTTTCTGACCGAGGGGTTCAGTTTACTGCAAGATTCTGGCGAGAGTTCTGTGCGGCATTGGACATAGATGTTTGTTTGTCCTCCGCTTTCCATCCGCAATCAAATGGACAGACAGAACGTACTAACCAGACTCTGGAACAATATTTACGATGCTACGTCTGCCATCTACAGGATGATTGGGTTGATTTGCTTCCTATGGCAGAATTCTCCTACAACAATTCGCAAAGTGCTTCTACAAAAGTAACACCATTCTGTGTGAACCAAGGCTATCATCCAAAGATCTTTCCCAGATTTCCGGTGGATGCCCCTGTGCCAGCAGTTGCAGAAAGAATTGCCTCTTTACAACAAGATCTGAATTTGTTAAAACAGACATTGCGCACGGCTCAAGAGAGATTTAAGAATACAGCTGACAGTTTTCGTAAACCAGCACCAACATTTAAGGTAGGAGACGCAGTTTGGTTATCTACTAAGAACCTGAAATTAAGGGTGCCCTCACGAAAATTGGGACAAAAGTACATTGGTCCCTTTAAGATTAGTGGTCTGGTAAACTCCGTAACCTGTCGATTGAGTCTTCCAAAGACCATGAAGATTCATCCTGTTTTCCATGTCTCTTTGCTGAAACCTACGATTTCCAATCCTTTTCCGGGACGGTCATCTTCTCCTCTTGGTCCTGTCTTGGTAGATGATCAAGAACATTTTGTTGTGGAGAAGATTCTGGATTCCAGGATCCTCAGGGGCAAGTTATAATATCTTATCAAATGGCAAATCTATCCTCCAGAAGAGAATTCCTGGGAACCTCTGGATAACATCAATGCCTCTCAGTTGATTAAACAATTTCATGATAAATATCCTGAGAAGCCTGGTCTGGGATCGCCCGGAGGCCGTTCCTGAGGTGGGAGTAATGTCATGATCTTGTTTTGTTGAACTCTTTTTTGCCAGCAGTCAAGATGGAGTTTTTTGTGTTTCCTGCCTGTGACTTACCCTGGTTTCCTGATTCTTGATTATTTAGCATGTGTTGTGATTACCCAAGTTGCCTGAGTATTGGTTCCAGAAGTCTGTCTTCTACCAAGTTCCTCAAGCTCTGACTGTGCCAAGTTGGTTATTCACCTGCCAAGTTGGTTGCTACTTGTAACTACTACCCCCAGCAAGTCCTCCTGCTACCAAAGACTTGCCATCCACTTGGTCCATAGGAGCCATGGAACTACTGGCCCCAGCAAGTCCTCCTTCTACTAAAAGACCTTGCTATCCACCTAATCCATAGGAGCCGTGGAACTACTGGCCCCAGCAAGTCCTCCTTCTACTAAAAGACTTTGCTATCTACATGGTCCATAGGAGCCGTGGAACCACTGCCTCCAGCAAGCCCTCCTGCTGATAATAGGACCGCTGCTTCCGGCCAAGCCTCCCTGTCTTCCATTGAACGGATTGTAAGTCTATCTGTGCATTGCTATTGTTATACTCCCTGTTTCCAGCCATTGGTCTCTAGACTTACTAGTAAGGGTATTGTGACACTTATTCAGCGTCCTCGTACTGAAGCAGAAATCATTCTAGAAAGACTTGGATCTGTTGTGGATCCTGAAGACAAGGAACAGTTGTTTTATCATACAGTTTATGGACAACTGGAGAAGGTACTTAGTAAGAAAGTTCAGACACAATTGGAGTGTGTGCACAATTTTGACAGTTCAAACAAGATTCAGCAGAGCCAAATTCATACTTTTGTATAGTAGAGCTGAATGTCAAGCACAGACTGGATGTGGAGTACAAGGGCACAGATTGGGAGCACTAGGAATATGGTCAGAAGATTGGAGAAGCAGAGGCTGACTTGGCAACATGGGAGAAGCAGAAATGGACTTGGCAACATGACAGTAGCAGAGGTTTGGTATCTAAGGAGCAGCAGTGCTGGACTTGGGGAAAATGAAAGTACTAGTGCTGGACTTGGCAACAGGGGAACAGCAGTCAGTAGCGGGCTTTGGATGGAACCAGACCACAAAGAACATCAGCCAGGAGAAGCCTTTGGACAGAAACTGAAGACACCAAAAGCTATAACCAGGGCAAGTCCTCAGACTAGGAGCCAGGAGATTCCAAAAGCATGCTTAGAACAGACTTGGAACTAGGTACTTTGATGCAACATTACACAAGGAGTGGACTAAAGGTGGTATCAGCACCTGAAAAACTTGGGCACGCCCCAGGGCTCCTTGTTTCTGTCTCTGACCTTTTATGTTGGATTCTTCTACAAAGTTGCAAGCAGTTTCAATTGCAACCAGGATGTCCAGATACACTTTCATGCTGGGCTGTTTGTGGCTGCCCACCCAAGGAAGTACCTGCAGTTAAGACTGTGTGGAGGCTCAGTATGACAGGCTCCCTCCCCCATTATTCTGCAAATAGTTCCAGTGCTGTCACTCAATATTTAGCCCAGAGCAAAGATGGCACCCAGAGAGGTGATAGTGGAAAAGTTGCAAGTTATGTCGACTTTGTTTTAGAGAAAACATCATTATTTTGGACAGTAGGTGGGTACTTCCTGCTGTATTACCACACGATGGGGATGGAGCATGTCAGCTTGACTCCTCAGGCTGCTTGTTAGCCCAAGGAAGGAGCCCAAAGAAAGAGGAGTAAAAGTTTGAGTAGGAGAAATGTCCTCCATGAACATCCCCTCCAGGAACAACAAAAAGTGGTGCTTGAAAGAAAAATGGGGTGCTGAGGAGCAGAGGCCTAACAGTGACGACTGTAGGGGGTACAACCAAACCCGGAAGGGTAGAGAATAGCTGGAAATGGATATGTACTTAACATGGCACGGTGTATGTTTTATGGCGACTGATCCATGTAATTAGCTGCGTCCTATAGAAGTGAACATGATGAAGTGAAGAGGCCTCGGTGCTCCCACCAGCGACATGGTCTCTTCAAACAACTGATCAGCAGGGGTCCTGGGTGTCAGACCCATAAGGGTCTCTTATTGATGATCTATACATCAGTACAAGGAACTAAAATACTCCTTGTGGTTGGCAATTTCGTGGCATTTTACAGTCACTGCAAAGTGGATGGCAAATTTCATCCACACATTGTAGAAAAATACGCTAAGCGAAAACACTGCGACACTGCTGTTATACCCATAACCAACACTTAAGAATACACTGAAGGTATGGGAAAGGAGGCCATGCTCAAAGTTTGCACTGGATCCACAGGATCTTAACTAAACCACGATTGAGAAGACTTCTAAGGTAAGTCCTAGCACTGTTTATATTCATGAGAGATAGCAAAGGTGTTCTGTACAGATGAACTCTGACCTCTTGTCTGACTTCAACCACTCTCATCAATTAACCCTTAATTGCCATGTGTTTTGACCCCAGATTGCTCTGACTATTCTTGTTTGCTCATTTGGGAGTTATTTGTCCTCCGATTTTGACCACTTGCCTGACCTTGATGCAGACTGAATTTTATATATTACTGGCTATTGCATTTAATATATAGCACACCTGGCTCTCACCTGGGGATTGTAGCAGCGAAGACCAGATCCCTGTATAGGGGTTAAAGGGTGAAAACCTGCAATCCCTTAGACTCTGCTAACCAGAGTAGCTCAAGCCAAATCTGACTGGCAGAAGCCCTTTTTTTACACAGGTGATAGCGGAGTTACATTAGTCCTAGAAAGGCAAAAAACAATAGAGCTCTAGAGAGGGCAACACAAGAAAGAGGTCCAAGAAATAGTGAAATATAAAATAATATATAATAAAAATAGTTAAAAAAAAAAAAAAAAAACACTTAAAAAAATATAAGAAAGAAAATAAATAAAAGTTCACTTCCTTTCCCTAGAATACATATAAAAGTATAACATTACTGTGAAACATATACATTAGGTATCCCTGTGTCTGAAAATGCCCGGTCTACTAATATTTTTATTTTTTGTACAGTGAATGTCAAAATCAAAAGTGCTAAACTGCTGGGTTTTTCTCACCGTTTTGCCTCTGATTTAAATAAAAGGTGATCTAAGCAATAAACATTTCCCAAAATGGTATAACTAAAAAGTACACCTGGCCCCACAAAAAAAAAAAACGCCCTATACATCCCCGTACAGCTGCAGGAACACCTGTCAGTGTGGCCTTGCAGCTGTTCCAAAACTACAACTCCCATACATTAAATATTTTATCATTTTTTTGCCTGAAATTTTTTTTTCCCTATTTTTCTCCTCTAAAACCTGGGTGCGTCTTATAGTCCGAAAAATACTGCCATAAACAGATAATGCCAAAATAAATCAAAACAAATGGAGCTTTTAAAGTGGTTGTGCACAGAAAATATTTTTTTTAGCAACTGCTGGTTGTGCTGTAAATAATAAATCCCACTCCCCCATGGGCTACATCCTCTGCTCACGATCTGGATAATTGGTCTTGTACTGCCAAAGCACAGTCGCTGAAAGCTAGATGACATCACACCTGGCACAGCCAATAACAGGTCTCAATGGTATCACCTCTAAGTCCATTGGTTGACCACAGAGGTCATGTACTTAGACAGCATATGACTGGTTTTCTAGGAAGTGAATAGAGAGAATGCTACCTAATAGCCAGAGTGGCAGAGACGGAGAGTTGAGTATTTCATTGGGGGACACAGTACTATGGATATAGACCTGGCCACAAGGAGTCTGACACTAGAAGTAGTATCATGTCATGTATACCCCCTTTGTACCCGAAGACCATTTCCAACATGTCCCAAGAGGAGCCAAATCTGTCCCCAAGAAGGATGACTCCCTTTGTCCCATCCTGGACCTGAAGGGGCTCAACCATTTTGTCGTTAACCACAGGTTCTGCATAGAGCCCCTTCATTGAGAAGTGGCATCCTTAGAGACTGGCGAATTATTGTTGTCCATTCACATTCACAACGCCTGCCTTCACATTCCCATGTTGCTGTGCCATCAGATCGTTCTTTTGCGGTGTATCTGCATCATTTTCAATTAGTCATGCTTCCTTTCAGGCTGGCCTTTGTTCTTGGGCATTATCCAAGATCCTTGCCCTCTGATCCGATGTGTCTTACCTTCGGAGGAACTCTCCATGTGGTTTTTTTTTTTTTTGGTCCTTCATGTGGATCCTTGGCATGATGGTCTTGACCTTTGAGGCCGTTCCTTATACTCAATTCCACTCATATCCTATGCAATTGGTTATTCTGGCCCACTGGGTCAAGTCTCCGTCCAGCCTCCACTGCCTTCTTCCGTGGCTCTCCTCCCCAGGAATCTCCTTCCAGATCAATTTGTTGGAATTGAGGGCCATTTTCTTAGCTGTGTTTGTGTATATCCCCTGAGGTCCCTTGCAAAGTCCGGGCTGCTTCAAAAGCTTCCATTTTGTCTCCGGTTCAGGACATGTTGGTGGTTCAGTGTTAGTGTCTGTGGAGAGAATATAGCTCAGAGGTGGAGCTGACATCTTTAGCTAATCCTAGTGTCAACCTCATAATGGACAGGTCTATGCAAACATTACTGTACTCCCAGCAGTTCCTAACCTTTTTTCAAGTGGACAGTCCCTTTAAACTCTTAAGAATGCAGTAATTTTTTTTTTTTTGTGAACTAGAACTTTCTAATTTTCCATCCAAATGAGTTAACGCTTTCTTCTGAGCAAGTTGATTTTGTTAATAGGACCATTTTGGGGAACATATATTAAGTTTAATAACTTTTTTTATACTGTAATATACTAATATTTATAAAAATGATATGTTAAATTATACTTCAGTAAAGTCAAATTTTACTTTATTCTGATAGAACATGAAGTCTTTAGGTAAATGGTCAGATATCCGCACAGGTAAAGTTTATTAAGTAGACGGTGTGGTCCCCTTTGATTGAATATGAGGAAAACTATTTTAATCTGTGTATTATGGTGGAGAAGCTAATTCACATATGTAAGAAAACTTTAGAAAAAAAAATTGTTGGCTTATCAGTTATCACATACAGATGTTTGATGGATTTTAGGAGGTGATGAGGGAGGAGGGTATTTTTGTCTGAATGCTCCTGACCAGCAAATGGTCAAAAAATCTGTTTTTATAGGTTTACCGAAGGTCAGCTAATAAAGAGCATTTGATTAGCAGCACCTGGCTGATAATTACTGTTAATGGGGTTGTCCAAAACTTTGGTATTTATGGTCCAAAACATGGGGAAGGGGAGTAACAGATGTACAGAACTTGGAGAATCTAGGACCAAAAGAAGGCTTTGGATGGAACCAGGAGATGACAAGAGTGGTGATCAAAGGCAGTCCTCAGTCTTCAATGTCAGGAACAGGATTCAGTGGCGGGCTGTGGTCACATTACAGGTTTCACATCATAGTAGCAACGTTGCAGTGTTGTCATTGTAATGCTTGGTTCACACTAGCGCTCGGGTCTCTGTCTTTCTGGTCCGCATGGGGATCTGAAAGACTGAGACCATGTCTGCTTAAAAAGCCGGTTCCCGGTGTGTACCCCCATAGACTAATGGTGTCTGCTGGGTTCCCATCCAACATTTGCCATTGCAGAGAGAAAGGCCCTCCTTGCAGGACTTTTCTCTGCCATTTTTAAGCAGAATCTGTGACCATCTACTATGGAGACTCCAACACTAATGTGTATCTAGCCTAATTGGACTGTAGTGAAGACACAAACATAGCAAAGAATCAACACCAGGAGAACAGTTCAAGAATCACATACAGAAACTGAGGATCAAGACTGGAGAGTCATCACTAACAACCATAAGTCAGGGATTACCACAACGCTCAGGAACAACTTGAAACAGGCCAACAGGAAACAAACGTAGAGAAAGTTGGTTTGAGGTAAAAATTCACAAAGATTGAGCAGAGCAAGATCTTCAGGAATCCAGAACATAGTACACCAATCCTTAGGCACAGCCTATTACCATGGATAGTCTGACCTAAGAACAGGTGGTAAGAATAAGCCTGAAGAGCTAGATGGAGGCTTCACATTCTACATGACAAGATTTTCCAGTCAGGAGACAGACTCCACCGAGGAGCAGATTTATTCTCAACAGGATATTCTAGAGAAGAATCAGAGACAAGAGAGGAGAAGTCTACCACCATGGAGCCATCAGGAATCGGCAACACAAGAGTAACAAACATGGGTATGGCAACTCAGGAGAAGCAGAAGCAGTTTAGGGAATACAGGAGTTTTAGAGCTGGAAATGGTCCCACAATAATAGTGGCATTGAACCTGACAACACAGAAGTAGGCCTCAGATGTAACCAAGGGATGGGGGACTTAAACGCCTCAGAACCAGGAAAAGGTGTTAGGCAGAATCTGGGAACACTAGGAGCAGCGACCAGGAGAAGGACTTGGGTGAAAGTAGTTGATATCAGGAGAAGGACTTGGATGGAAGTAGTAGATATCAGAAGGACTTGAATTATAGCACGAAATCCCAGGAGTAGCAATCAGGAGAAGGCCTTGAATGATACTAGGAGTAACCACCAAGGGTAGGTCTTGGATGGATGAAGGAGATTCCAGGAGCCACAGGCAGAGAAGACCTCCTAGACATTAAAACAGAAGATGCCTAAAACAGAGTCCAGAATCTTCCTCAGGTCCGAAACAAAAGATGCCTAGAGCTTCTTCGAGAAAGCCATATGACTTCATAGAAGGAGGTCACAGCATAAGCATATGGTTAACATGTCAGATCACAGCACATCAGGGCTAGTAGGAGGACACGTGGTAGCAAAACTTTTTTTTTTTTTTAATATAGACTATGAGCCCCATATAGGACTCACAATGTACATTTTTCCCTATCAGTATGTCTTTGGAGTATGGGATAGAAATCCACGCAAACATGGGGAGAACATACAAACTACTTGCAGATGTTTTCTTTGTTTGTTTTTTTTTCCCTTGGCAAGATTTGAACCAAGGACTCCAGCGCTGCAAGGCTGCAGTGCTAACTACTGAGCCACTGTGTGGCCCCTAGCTGGTAGTGAAACTTGAAAGTGGTCACATGCACACCAGGACTTGACAATACAAAACAGTAGCCAAGGATCATAACCTGGAGAGTAATTCCGAAGTCATACATAGTGTACGAGGAGTGATCCAAAAGTAATGATAATCGGTTATTTCTAGTGCACATAAAAATAAAATGTCCTCTACTCGCTTAGGTACCCACTAGTTCAGGAAAAAAAAATCACTTAAATAGGCCACAATTCCCGGGAGCTACATTCATTTGAATATGAACAGCCGAGGAGTGAACATCAAAATGGGAAAAAAACTAAATCAGAGCTCTCATCAAATACCTCTGCTTGAAAAAAATGTCTACCAAAGACATACCACAGCGACTTGGGGGACTCTTCTCCTCCATATTCCACAGTTGCACGCTGGGCCAAGGAGTTCAAGCTGGGAAGAACATCGACGGAAGATGAACATCGTGAAGGACGCCCATCCACGTCCCTCACTGAAGATAACGTGAAAAAAGTTGAAGAAGTTGTATTGGCAGATCGAAGAGTGACTATCAGACATGTAGCTGAGGTCACAGGGATCTCATATGGCAGTATTCAAAGAATCCTTGCGAACGAATTGCATATGAGAAAGGTCTACCTGCGCGTTGGGTGCCAGAATGTTAACCGACGAGCAAAAGAAGAAACGAGTCGACATTTCAAGAGCAAATCTCGAAACGTTCCAAGCAGACCAGGAGAATTTTTTGTCACGTTTTGTGACCATGGACGAGACCTGGATCCACCACTTTGATCCCGAAACTAAACAACAATCGATGACATAGAAACGAAGCGACGCCGAAGAAATTCAAAGTGTCAAGCTCAGCAGGGAAGGTTATGGCGTCCATTTTTTGGGACGCTGAAGGAATTATGGTGGACTATTTTGAGAAGGGAGCCACTATTACGGGCTCCTACTACGCAGAACAAATAAGATTGCGGGAGGCTATCAAGGAGAAAAGGCGCGGCAAACTGCGGACTGGAGTGCTGTTTCACCAAGACAACGTGCCGGCTCACAAAGCTACAGTTGCCGTAGCTGCCGTCCAAGAAGCGGGCTTTGATCTGGTGGAACACTCCCCACCTATTCACCAGATCTAGCCCCCAGTGACTTCTTTCTCTTTCCTCGGCTCAAGGAACACCTCCGAGGCAAGAAATTTGACGATGATAGCGACGTGATAACCGCTGTTGGGGATTTTTTTTGAGGGTCAAGATCAAGATTTTTTTTCTAAGGGAATTCTAAGTTTAGAAAAGAGATGGACCAAATGTATAGACTTGTTAGGAGACTATGTAGAAAAATAATTATTTTTACTATATTGATTGTGTTTATTATTGATTATCATTACTTTTGGATCTCCCCTCGTATATGGTGACAGCTAGAACGTTGTCAGATAGTCAGAAGTCAAAACAATAGCAGAACCTCATGTACCAGAAAACTTGAAGAAGATCGGGCTGCAGACAACATTGAAGCTGACAAGAAACTTGAAAACAAATTTAGAACTTAGAGACAAAAGAAATAATAGCTAATAGGGGACTATATAAATGGTACCCAAATGGAGTGAAGAGGGAGAAGCAAAAACACATTGTCCAACCAAGGACCAGTCACGGTTTGGCTGTAGACCCGTATACTGATACCTTGCATTTACAATATTCTGCTGTTAACTTTTCCTTTAGAGTTTCATTGTAGGAGCCATACAAAGTCAACCAGACACGACGTTGGAGACTGGATGAGGAGGACACAGCAGCTCTGGTCAGAAACATCACTTAGGTAAGTAGTCCTAGCTCTTCTGATTTAATTCTATTGGAGTGTCACACATCAACCTTATGTGCTTGCATTGGCCGCAGAATTGGAAGCTGTGAACATATTGTAGGGCGATCTTGGCCCGACATGTCAGGTTTTCTGTCCGCTTGAAAAGTCGAACATCTTTACATCCGGACAGTGAAGGAAGGGCACGGAGTGCAAAAGAACATACCCGATCGCCATTTAAGTGAATGACAAGTGTCACGGATACAGCTAATGTCCGCTCCTAATGTCCGTGCCAGATTTTGAACAGACACTAGGAGCGGACACTACCTGTCAGACACAGACGGTAGTGTGAACGCCCCCTAACTCTTCCGGAAGCTCTGGGAGGCTCCCAATAAAAAGGGGTGACCTCCCGCACTCCTGGAAGAGCAGGCAAATCTAGCACGTTGTTGAAGAAGCAGTCACATTAATTGAGGGATAAAATTAATTTAGGAGGGACACAGGCGGTATTAATTGGGGGACATATAGGAGGTATTATTAATTTGGCACACACAGGGACATTATTAAACTAAAGATGCACACAGAGGGTATTATTATTTTCCAAGGGATTTTATATTATAATTGGGGTAGCCATTGGAAGGGGATATTGTATAAATGAGGATAATGTGTGTTGGGTGCCTGTAAAAGTGAGAAGCCAAAGATTTCTGTGTTACTAACTTTACAGAGACAAGTCACAGCTGGTAGAAGTGGTGATGGCAGTCCAGATAGAAGAGAAGAAAAATGTGAACAATTACATCAGAGATGTCACCTGTAAGCAACTAAATGTTTCCTGTGTCGTATTCATGTAAATTGTCTGCAGAGCCCTGTGTAGATCTGGTATATACCACTATATGGTCATCATATACTGTATGCAGAGTCCTGTGTAGAGCCAGTATCTACCAGTATATGGTCACCATATTCTGTCTGCAGAGCTCTGTGTAGAGCCGATATCTACTGCTGTATGGTCACTGTATTTTAGTAATATCGGTATAGCAGGGTTGGGGGCCTCCACCCTGTGATGTATTTGTCTTCCACCCTGTGCTGAACCCCTAGATACGCCTCTGATTTTCCCATTTCAGTCCTGAGATTTTATTCCACTTTCTATTATATCCATTGTGACAATTTTGCTGTTAATAGTTGATAAATCTGGAGTACAGACAGCTAGATGGGCTGATCACATTCACTTTCCAAAAGTGGAATGAGCAGTGTAAAATTGCAAATGTCATAAATTTTGGACAAATGATCTCAAAAAGTTGCAAATCTTTACTTTGTGACTTTTCACGCCAGAATTGGAGGGCATGGCTTGATAAATTGCCCGTTTTGTATATCCTAAAATGGTGTCATATAAAAATACAACTCATCATGTTGGTATAGGGGTGCAGAAGTAGCAGTCACACCTGGATCATGGTGCTGTTAGGGGCCCAAAAGCACTTCAGAAACATACAAGGACACCAGGTGGGGGCCTAGTTACAGATTTTGTACTAGGGCCCAGGAGTTTCAAATTCCCCATCTGCTTTTTTCCAGTTATTTTTGTGTTTACTTGTCATATATAAGGAATAAAGTCATTGGCACAAACAAGATGAAGCATGAACGGAAGGTTGCGAGGTGTTGTACCCATCTATAAAGAGCAGAGAGTCATTGTTAAGTAGACAATCCTATATCATCCAGGTATGGGGGACGGACTCAGCTTTTCATGATTCAGCCAGGAATAATCACTTTACATTAAGTCAGAATGTCCATTGGGTGCAGGTACCACCTATATGCCGAGACTGGGCCCCCCTCCCTTTCTCACCTATTTCATAGTGATTGGAGAGAGCGGCTCACACTGTGGCCACCTATTGGTTTCTGCCCCGTAGCACCCCGATAGACAATTGTTTCCTGAGTGTTGTTGCCCCTTTACTGTATTCTCTGACACAGCGCTACTTTAATGTGGCTATGTTTGGTAATGCACATCTTTCTCACAAGTACAAGCCACAATCACTATCGTGTAAGACATGGATGATACTGCCAGAACTGTATTTTAACTTAAGCTGAACGTTATCTGTTGTCCCATACAGGTCATCTGACTGTTATTTCTTCCATACAGTAGGGAAGGGGAATAAGCTGTTGACAAATACCTCTGGTAATGGTTTATCTCAAATGTAAACAAGGGATCAGAACTCTTAAAATCCCACATGGCCGATCCTAATTCCGCCCACTGTCTGCCATCAGGGAAGAGTCAGGACTCTACCATACACATTAGATGGTCAGCTGGTCCCACGGGAATCAGTGGTTTCTGTTGACATTCATCTAACATGTATGCTCACCTATAGAGAGCATCTATAGGAGGGTCTGGTGTAGAGGACCCTCCTTAACGACACCCATATGCCTTAAGGACATATTGACTAGTTATCTTCATGACACAACTCTTTTAGTAAAACATCTTCTCGTAGGTTAAATATTTCTTGTTAAAGTGGTCTTTTTTTTCCTCTCACATTGTTTTCCATGTTTTTTCTAGGTCACATTTATTGGGCTTCCTCCATGGACTTACTGGAACAGCGTTCTGAATGTCTACAGAGACTCACCAACCCACCAGGATCACTCAGGATTGGATTCTTTCTTGATTTGGAGAAGGCAAGGATGAGGACGACTCCACTAGGACTCCAGTACAATGTCTGTCTTGGTCTCATTCGTGCCAGAGATTCAACAACAAGAATTTCTAGTCTCCCTAATCCTTGACCTTCAGGATTTCCTTCTCTGAACCAGAGGTGTCATCTGCACTTTTTCCACCAGAGACTACAGAAGACAAGGTTGCATTTCTTTGGAGGCTTAAAAATGTTTCCTTGGATGACTTTATTTAGAGGACTAAACATCTGCTGTATTACAGGAAAGCCTTCATGATTGGAGTTTCTCTGTGTTCTATAATGCTGAGTAAAATTTGATTAAACTGAGTCTTTAAATATAACTAAATGTTATTTTGAAATGTTTTTTCATGAAATCTTCATTCAGACTGGAGGTCTATCTGTCCAGGAATTAGGATTTTATGGCGGATCCTTTCCTACTGTCCCCGTCGGTAAAAGATATGTCTTGGCTTCAGCTCATCTGCACTTTGAATACAGTGGTGAAGTAGAGAGCTATCCGCTCTCTGTCTCACCTTTCGGATCCTGTCTCTGCTCTTGGAGCTGTAGGTGTGATGTGGTGACGTCACTTACATTGCACCTGTTGCTTCCTGATGCCTCCATAACCAGAGACAGCAGGGGAACTGGGCAAGGTGTTAGAGTTGTTTGATACTGAGGGGGCACCATCAGAGGGACGTAATACTGTGGGGGACCAGGATAGTGACACAATACTGTGGGGGCAACTGGAGGGGGACATTAGCCCCTTGATTACACATCCTTGTTTTTTCATGACACATTATACTTCGTCTCAGTGGTAAATTTTGGTTGATACATTTTGTCTTTGGTTATGAAAAAATCGCATATTCTCATTGCAGGCATTACTACTCTCACCCCTTCTGAGGTGCTCTGCAACCTGTGTCCTAGGGAGGCCTCTCTGATTACTGCCACTGTCCCACAAGCTGCAGTTCCTCTGGAACTGAGGCACCTCAATAGTGGAATGATGGTGTAAATATGACCAGGGTTATCACATAGAGGTGATTACCCTGGTCCAGTGATGGGTGCAGCAAACTTCGCACAATTTTTCCCAGTAACGGGATGGGGACAGGCTATTACTAGAGATGAGCGAATAGTATTCGTTCAAATACCTCGCTCCCATAGGAATGCGTGTAAGCGGCCGAACACCAAGGGGTTAAGCGCAGTGAATATTCTATGATATAATACTATTATAAAATTATACTATTATTATAATATTCTATAATACTACTCGCTCATCTCTAGCTATTACTAATGCAGGGGGGACTATTATATGTAGGGTGGCTCTGAACCCCTAATCCCACCCCCAACCAGCATATCGTGGCCTTAGCGGTCACAGAAAAGGACTTGGGAATTCACCAGCAACATATGTGAGTGATGTCACGGGTCCTTTCCTGTGACAGATGAGGCCATGTGCAGCAAGGGCTTCCATCAGATCAAGCCCTCGGGGTTACACTGGACACAGGTGAGTATGGTTGGGTTTTTTTGTGTGTATGTGTGTGTGTTTCTCCTTACCAAGTTCTGTATTTCCTGAACAACCCCTTTAAGGCAGTATACAAAATTATTAATTAAGGGCCATTATTAGATGAGGCATTATTTATTTAAAGGGGTTGTCCAAAAAAAATGGAACATTCCCTTTAACTTTTAAATCAGCAGTGGGCCATAAAAATGTTTTAAAAAAAAATGCATACTGACCTGTCCCTGATGTTCCGGTGTCCTCCTGCACTTTCCAGTTCTTCTGCTTCGGTGACTTCTCCTGGGTCTCTTCAGGAGTTACGTGACCACTGAAGCCAATGAGCGGCTTCTGGAATAGACCCTTGATGTCACCGATAGTGACATTGCTTGCCATTCACTGATTGACCTCAGCGGTCACATGACCATTAATAATTTAAAAGGTTGTACTATCATAAATTTTAAAGCAGGCATGTGAGCGTTATAATGTACAATCTCCCCTGTACCTGCACTGGTCTGTCACCTTTGCTTGTATACAGAGAGGCTGCACTGTACTTTAGAGAGTGGTGATTGGCTGCAGCCATCTCTGATATCAGTGCTGCAGCCGTTACGTGTACAAATAGTGCCGTGAAGGTGATGGTAGGAACGGGGGGGGGGGTCAAGTGTCAGTGCATTATTATTTATAACCCTGGCTGCCTGCATTCATATTTCTGATCCTGAGCAATCCCACAGGAGGTATTGATTTAGGGGTGCAAAGGGACAATGTTAATGTAATGTATGGGGGTATCATTCGTTTTCAGGGGAGTTTTATATTATGTATTTTATAATTGGGGGTAGCATCAGGATGGGGACTTTGTATAGGCAAGTAAAAGGTGGGTCAAGTGTCTGGAAAGTGAGGAGCCAAAGATGTCTGTGCTGCAAATTTTACAGAGACAAGCTATGGCTGGAAGAAGTGGTCATGGCGGTCCAGATGGAGAAGACGAGAAATGTGAATGATTAGTAAAAGATGTTACCTGTAAGTCACAATATTTTCCTGTACTGTATTTATTTAAAGGGGTTGTCCCATCACAAGGATCCTATCTATACTGCTTGTTAATGTGAATGTAAGACTTTTTCTAAATACATTGCTTCAGCAAAACTGCTTTGTTTGACGTAGCTGTCTGCTGGGAGGGAGGAGGGGCTAAGTTCTCGGGAGCGTGCCTGCGTCTCTCTATTTTGTTAGTCCCCCCCAGGGGGCTTGAACCTGCAGTCATTTGATTGTAGTTCCCAAAGACGTTAATACAACTGTATTGCCGTCTATGAGACTTTCTGTATATTACTATTACGGCTGGTCATAGACCCAGCCGCAACACTAATATAGCCGTGACAGGCCTGGGAGCTTTCAGTAGGCTCCCGGTTGTCACCGGAACAGGTCGGCTCCTGCGATATCGCCGCGCAGGAGCCGGCCTGCAACTGTACAGGTATGGGGTCGGTGTGGACTGGCCCTGGGGGGGAATATTATACACCTTGGGGGGAAGGGGCCGCCAATACAGACCCGGCATCTGCTGTAATAGAAAGGCGGATGCCAGGGAGGGTTAGACGCCGGCTCATCGCTACGCTCCTGCCCTGCATGAAGCCAGCAGCGGCAGGAGCGATGCTGCTATTCCGGGGGAGGGGGGGGGGGGCGGAGGAGTGGAATAGCAGCATCGCTCCTGCCACTGCTGGCTTCATGCAGGGCAGGAGTGTAGCGATGTGCTGGCGTCTAACCCCCCCAGCATCTGCCTTTCTATTACAGCGGATGCCGGGTCTGTATTGGCATTGTGAAGGCTGGGGAACTGACTGGTCTTCATAATGCTGCATCGGGAGCGCGCACGCAGAGCCAGCGGCATAGAAAGCCGCTGGCTTTGCATATGTAACCCCGCCCACCAATGACGCAACAAAGCAGGAAGAAAGAAGATTTTCCAGCAGCGAAAACAGGTGAGTATGCGACGTGGGAATACCCCTTTAAGATGTATGCAGAACCTTATGTACAGCCAGTATATCATTATATGTTTAACATATAGGGATAATGTCAGTATACCCAGGTAGGGGGTCCACTTATATGTGTTTGCCCTCACTGTGCCAAACCCCTAGTTATGCCTCTGCTGACAATAGAAACCCCTCACAGATCAACACAAACTGCCGGTCTAATAAAATGTAAACTCAATTATCCCTTAAGCTCAATCCTGGAGCAGGAAGAAAAAAGTCAAAACCTGAGTCCTCTCAAAAATCAAAACCATTTCACCTCTCAAATAAAGAACAGACAGCTGAGATCCCACGTTGCGGAAATGCAGTTTTTTTTTGTTGCAGATTTTGCAGCGATTTTTGAGCTAAAGCCAATAATAGCTAATCCCACCTAACACATAGTATCCTCAGATGCTCCTGTCAGGCTCTGTTCACCTTTCAGGCTTTTAGACAAGGCAAAGACCAGTACACTGAGCGGCAAACTACTACACAGCCTGACAGGGGTGGTGCAGAAATACAGAACTAATGCATGATTCTGGGGAAGGTAAAACATAATAAAAGAAAAAAAACATGCTCACTTGTCCCCACCACTTCGGCATCCCTCGCTGCTGTCCGGTCTAGCCGTGTCTGGGGACTTGTTCAGTGGAAGTCCTTGTCACACATGACCACTCGGGCCAATCAGTGGCCTCATCGGTCACATGAAAGGATCGGCCATGTCACCAGTGTTGTATGTTAATGATGTCCTGGGTCCTCTCCTGTGACCACTGAGGCATCTGATTAGCCCCAGTTGTCACCTGCAGCGAGGACCTCCGCTAGAAAAAATTCCCAGCCACTTCTGGACCAGACAGTAGCAGGATATGTCGGGGATAGTGGGGCACATGCATTATCAATATCACTGCAGATTTACTAATGGTTTGACAGTGTAAATTTAGATAGATGGTCTGGAAATTTTCCAGATTTATCACAATGGCTGATGCTGGATGACACATCTGGTGTATCTTTACGGGCCTTTAACACGTAGGAATTTGATGCTGATTTGGGGGCAGCTTCTGCCCAATTTCTACCTCCCATTGTTTTCAAAGGAAGGCAGAGAGTGCAGCAAGACGCTGGAAAAATAACTGTCCTCCATCTTGCCGCAGACAAGCCGTGACTTAGGGGCTCCCCACTGACTAGGCCCATTCACCTGGAAAGCCGTGACAGAATCAGATAGCTAAAAGCCGTAAAATTTTCCACCATGTGAATGGCCACTTACACTGTCTAGTCGATTTATACAACATTCTTGCTGACTTTGAGCCAAAAGTTAACACAAGTTTGGTAATTTTTGGAGTATCACGGCATATTCTAAGCCACACCCCATTTCCACCGCCACATGTCTAGCAAGCAAACAATTTTAGCCCAAACTAGATGTGCTGCATTGCAGCACATTTCTGCCAGTATCCACTACTAACCACAATAGTAATTCGGGCCTTTGTGTGTTTTTGATCCTAGAAACAATTGTGAAGAATTTCATTGTCCAGGGGGAGTTGGATTAAAGCCGAGGCTCCTGGAATACGGCCAGCTATAAAACACGGGTATGTGACAAGTTTTTTTTGGCATTTTGTTTAAAGGGACCTGGTTAGGGGCCAGTATGCTGTTAAGCAGAAGGAAAATGGGGACCTAAACCTCTGTCATATCACTGCTCACCATCAGTATCTTTAGGAATCAAAGGATGAAGATGTCTGGTGTCCATGTGCATTTTGTGCAGTGAAGCCAAGCTCTGTACACCTCACTTCACTGTGCGTGTACACAAAGTGCAAAGCATGTGTAGTGCAGGGACCTGTACTGACCAAGGCTTAAATACACATGCATTGGAGTCCCTCAGTGGACAGTAGACATCTTCATGTTTAATTCCTAAGGATAGTGGTGGTGAAAGTCAAAAATCACCAAAATGACAGGCAGTACTACATGAGTAATGCACTGGTGTATTTTTGCACACATGGTTTCTGCCAGTGCGTTACTCATGTAGTACTGCCTGTCATTTTGGTGCACTGCAATATCTGCATTTATCGTGTTGTTTTTGCTCTAATTCCTACACTGAATGATTGACATTTCATGTGCCTTGACTTGGTTTCCTATCATGGTCTTAGTAGTTTGGTGTATACGTTTAGTTATTCAGTGTTGTTTATTAGCTTTGCAATTATTTATTTGAATAAAATGTTATTTTTTTATGCAATATAGACTTATATGAAGATATGTATGAGGTCTTACTGTATTGGGGGCCATTGCTGTAAGGGGCGCTGTTCTGTATGGGCACGTTTAAACTCACTGTTTGGGAGGGTTAGTATAGGGGACGTAATATTTAATGGGTGGCCAGGCATTATATCGCATTGGAGTTGGTAAAGAGAGCATTATATCATTGTATGAGAGTACAAGGGTCTTTTTATCATGTGGGGGCTAGGAAAGGGTTTGTTATACTATGTGGGGCTAGGAAAGGGGCTTTATACCATGTAAGGCCAGTAAAGGTTGAGTTGTATGGTGTGGGGCCAGTATAGGGGCTTTTATTCCATATGGGGGCCAGTAAAGGGCTGATCAGAGGGTGAAGCTCTGCTTCGGCTTTCCACTGCAGGGAGCTGGAGGGCCAGAAAATGAGGAAAGCAGAAGTCTGCCTCAATTCCACTTCATTATCTGCCCTGACCCTCTGAGAACTACAACCCCCAGCAGCCCCAGATCCTCAGGACCTGCTGAGAGTTGTAGTTTTATTGTTTGCCAACCACTGTACCATTATGCTGCAATGATGGTGTGTGCTCTAGTGGCGGAGATAGCAATCTCAACCGTTTAACCCTTAGATGCCGCAGTTCATTCAAACTGCGACGAGTTACAGCTTGTTCACATTTGCGCCTGATCTCCGTTTGTCGGATTTCTGTTTTCTGCAGACAGAAGACGGAAATTCGACAGACAGTGTCCAGCCGTGAGCACCGGGAGCGTTTTGTGCTCTCCGCGGCGAAACAGTTTTTTTTTTTTTTTTAACTGGACACAAAGTCCTGCATGTCCGCTCACTAGCGCTCACGACCGGACAGTTTCCAAACCCATTCAAATGAGTGGGTTTGAAAACTGACTGCAGATTTCCGTCTCCTGTCCAGTTAAGGGCAGGAAACGGAAGCCTACAGTGTTGGCCAAAAGTATTGGCACCCCTGCAATTCTGTCAGATAATACTCAGTTTCTTCCAGAAAATGACTGCAAGCACAAACTCTTTGGTATTAATATCTTCATTTACTCTATTTTGCTTGCAATGAAAAAACACAAAGGAGAATGAAAAAAAAAAGTCAAATCATTGATCATTTTACACGATACTCCAAAAATGGGCCAGACAAAAGTATTGGCACCCTCAGCCTAATACTTGGTGGCACAACCTTTAGACAAAATAACTGCGAACAACCGCTTCCGGTAACCATCAATGAGTTTCTTACAATGCTCTGCTGGAATTTTAGACCATTCTTCTTTGGCAAACTGCTCCAGGTTCCTGAGATGTGAAGGAGGCCTTCTCCAAACTGCCATCAAGAGATCTCTCCACAGGTGTTCTATGGGATTCAGGTCTGGACTCATTGCTGGCCACTTTAGAAGTCTCCAGTGCTTTCTTTCAAACCATTTTCTAGTGCTTTTTGAAGTGTGTTTGGGTCATTGTCCTGCTGGAAGACCCATGACCTCTGAGGGAGACCCAGCTTTCTCACACTGGGTCCTACATTATGCTGCAAAATTTGTTGGTAGTCTTCAGACTTCATAATACCATGCACACGGTCAATCAGTCTAGTGCCAGAGGCAGCAAAGTAACCCCAAAACATCAGGGAACCTCCGCCATGTTTGACTGTAGGAACCGTGCTCTTTTCTTTGAAGGCCTTTTTTTTCCTGTAAACTCTATGTTGATACCTTTTCCCAAAAAGCTCTACTTTTGTCTCATCTGACCAGAGAACATTCTTCCAAAACGTTTTTGGCTTTCTCAGGTAAGTTTTGGCAAACTCCAGCCTGGTTTTTTAATGTCTCTGGGTAAGAAGTGGGGTCTTCCTGGGTATCCTACCATACAGTCCCTTTTCATTTAGACGCCAACGGATAGTACGGGTTGACACTGGTGTACCCTCGGACTGCAGGGCAGCTTGAACTTGTTTGGATGTTAGTCGAGGTTCTTTAACCACTATCCGCACAATCTTACGTTGAAATCTCTTGTCAATTTTTCTTTTCCGTCCATATCTAGGGAGGTTAGCCACAGTGCCATGGGCTTTAAACTTCTTGATGACACTGCGCACGGTAGACACAGGAACATTCAGGTCTTTGATGATAGATTTCAACTGGCTGCAAGTGTGATTTAGTTATTGCCACCACCTGTTAGGTGCCTCAGGTAAGTAACAGGTGCTGTTAATTACACAAATTAGAGAAGCATCACATGATTTTTTATGTTTGATGTGGAATTATATCCAATTTGCCTTTTTGACAATTCTTTTTGTGGTTTTCCATTGAAGACAAATTAAATGAAGATAATAATACCAAAGAATTTGTGAGTGCAATCATTTTCTGGAAGAAAATGAGTATTATCTGACAGAATTGCATGGGGTGCCAATACTTTTGGCCAACACTGTACCTGATAAATGTGGCGCATGTTAGACCGTTATTTGATGCAAGTTACACCAATTTAGAAATTACACCCATTGCTTCTGAGGTGCCAATTCTGCCTTCTGCTATTGTTATACATTATTGTGTCTTGTTTTTTTTTCTTTTTAGAGAGAAGCTGCTTTCATCTGATGTTATCAGTCATATTCCTACAGGTATGTGATGAACAGATAAGTTACAAGAGGTAGGTGACTGTTTACTATGATTTTATTGTCTATGTTTTCAATATGTTTATCATTGCACAAGTAAGCTTGCCTCAATGAGGAGAAAAATTGTATCAGTGTCATCCAAAAAATGCTCAAGAGAGGCCATAAAAAATTGAAGTTTGCAGCATGAAGGTTTAGCTCTTCTACACATGGGGAATACGGTCTGGATACAGTACTGGACAGTAGACCTGTAGAGCGGCAGGGACTTCCAGCATCATACATCACTATGATGTTTGGTGTTTCTGGGTCTCTGGACTTGGTTCAGGCTGTATTCCCTGTATGTGGTTTGCTTAACAGGTCCTGGTTCCCAAAGTGGTCTAGCATTGGGGGATTTTTCGTTGGTGGAGCAGAATTGTGGTCTGGAAAGGAGCATAGGGTTATCACCAGGAGATCCTTTAGAATGCAACAAACCAGAAGACCAGACAGGTGCAAGGATAAACCAGAGGACAAAGTAAGAGATTACTCAAGAACAAGGTTGGGTTAAGGATCAGAGGCGTTCATCAAAAGCAATAGCCATAAGATGAACAAGAGCTAAGGAAGGACATACCGTGATTACTAATTTCTATTCAGCAGCTGAGGACCTCTTCAAGTAGACTGCTTAGCCCAATCTCTTCTGAAGTTCTTAAGAAACCTGTCAGTGATGGCTACAAGATAAGAAGAGCCATGTCTAGGAACCACAAAGTCACAGGTATCCCAGAAACGCAATCTTCCACAATGGTTGGCACAGAGCCACGCTGGAGCACGGAGTGGTAACAGACTAGATATTTGAAAGTTGAATAAACTTCGGGAATCACTTAACTCCTTGCTAGTGACACTAGGTTGACACTAGTGTCATAATGTCTGTTATTCTGGTCCTCCAACTGACAGGCAAACTAGAAGTAAAGACGAAAGAAGGACATACAGTCCCAAAAGGTTGAAATATTCAACATATACAACAATAATTATGAAAAACGTTTTTTTATTCATGAAAAATTCATATTAAAAAACATATATACACAAAATATGAAGAACAAGACACTGAACACCAAAATTCAAAAGAACCGGACAACCCACAGAAACGGGCATCCAACTGTAAAATCACCATAAACAGAATAAATATAGGTCTTGGCATTGAGGTTGTTGCTGATTGCCTATACAGATATAACTAGACTTGTATATGCTCAGTCATATGCCCTCCCCCATCTTATAGTAAATAAACGTAATCAGAAGTAGGGTAAAGGGCATTTCAATATTGAAAAAATATGCTATCAACACTATATAGCATTCTATCACAAAGTCAAATAAGCCATATCACTCATGTAAGGCAAGTATAGGGTATGTATCCAGCATAGACCTATAGCATACGTCTCAGTAACATACCGACGCAAGAAAAATGTATCTCTTACCCATTATAAGGTGATTCACAAGAGCCCGCGTCTGTGGGGGATCCCAACCCGACGCGCATTTCGGCCGCGTGACCGGCCTTCTTCCGGGGGTGGCCGAATCTCTTCTGAAGTTCTTAAGAAACCTGTCAGTGATGGCTACAAGATAAGAAGAGCCATGTCTTGGAACCACAAAGTCACAGGTATCCCAGAAACGCAATCTTCCACAATGGTTGGCACAGAGCCACGCTGGAGCGCGGAGTGGTAACAGACTAGATATTTGAAAGTTGAATAAACTTCGGGAATCACTTAACTCCTTGCTAGTGACACTAGGTTGACACTAGTGTCATAATGTCTGTTATTCTGGTCCTCCAACTGACAGGCAAACTACTAAGACACATAGGAAGCCCGATGGACCTCATTAACAATAATGGTTTCTGTCAGGTGTCCATTGTTTTTAAAAGTAAAGAGGCAGACTAAATAGTTGTGTGCCAATTTCAGGCGTAAACTGCAATGGAGTCTCCTAATGGAGTAGAGTGCTTTGCTATTCAATGAGAGCATTGGATACACCCACCCTGATATATGTACTGGTACACTACCTTCTACTGTTACTGTTCTATTACGTCTAGTGCTGCTTCTTAGGTATGTGATATTTTGCTGATCTCTAAAACTCTAACCTCTTGCCTACCTCGACCACTCCTCAGTTACCCCTTTATTGTAAATGAGGATCATAGAACTGGTGTCTGAGTGAGGAACAGAAAACTAGTGCCTGAGTGAGGACTATAGGAATGGTGACCCAAAGAGGTCAAAATCAAATGATGCCCAAGAGAGTTGTAAATCAGATGGTGCCCTTGAAAGGCCAAAAGAAATGAAGCCCTAAAGGCTGAAAATGAATGGAGCCTGTAAGAGTACCATAGGAATGATGCCCATAAGAGGCCTAAAATAGATGCTGCCCTAGATAGGCCAAAATATATGAAGCCCTAAAAGGGCATGAACAAATGGAGCCTGTAAGAGGTTCGATAGAATGTTGCCCGAGTGAGGACCATAAAACTGGTGTCCGAGTGAGGACCATAGGAATGATGCCGATAAGAGGCCTAAAATAGATGGTGCCCTAGAGAGTCCAAAATATATGAAGCCCTAAAAGGGCATGAACAAATGAACTCTGTAAGAGGTTCGATAGAATGGTGCCCAAGTGAGGACCAATAGAATGGTGCCCGAGTGAGGATCAATAGAATGGTGCCCGAGTGAGGACCAATGGAATGGTGCCCGAGTGAGGACCATAAAACTGGTGCCCGAGTGAGGACCATAGGAATAATGCCCATAAGAGGCCTAAAATAGGTGGTGCCCTAGAGAGGCCAAAATACATGAAGCTGTAAAGGAGTGAAAAGAAATGGAGCCTTAAGAATTACAAAGAAATAGTGCCTAAAGGAGGACCATAAAGCTGGTGCCCAAGTGAGGACCCTAGGAGTGATGCCCATAATAGGCCTAAAATGGATGGTGCCCTAGAGAGGCCAAACATATATGGTGCCCTAAAGGGGAAAAAGCAAATGGAGCCTATAAGAGGTCCAAAGAAATGTTGCCCAAATTAAGACTAAGAAAATGGTTCCAGAGCGAGAACCATGGAAATGATAACCATAAGAGGCCTAAATTAGATGGTGCCCTAGAGAGGCTAAAATATATGAAGCCCTAAAGGGGCAAAAACAATTGGAAGCTGCAAGAAGTCCAAAGAAATGGTGCCCAACTGAGGACCAAGAAAATGGTGTCGAGTGAGGACCAAAGGAATGATGACCATAAGAGGCCTAAAATAGATGGTACCCTAGAGAGGCCGATATATATGAAGCCCTAAAGGAGTGATAAAAAATGGAGCCTTTCATAAGTCCAAATAAATGGTTGCTGATTGAGGACCAATAAAATGATAACAATAAATTGTGCTTTACAGAGGACTATACAAATGGAGTGTTTTAAGATGTCGAATGCTGCTCCAGTAAGAACTGTTTGACCCATTGAAGCCAAAATCAGATGATATAAAAAAAAAGATCAAAACAAATGGAGCTTTTAAAGTGGTTGTACACAGAAAATATTTTTTTTAGCAACTGATGGTTGTGCTGTAAATGAATAAAATAATTCCCACTCCCCCCCCCCCCATGGGCTACATCCTCTGCTCACTATCTGGATAATTGGTCTTGTACTGCCAAAGCACAGTAGCAGAAAGCTAGATGACATCACACCTGGCACAGCCAATAACAGTATTAGATACATACAAAATAAAGGCTCATCACAGATGTGTGGAAGAACTACCAAGTAATACAAAAATGAACAACCACACAGACAATAAATAAAACATAATAAAGTTTAATAATAAATTTGAAATAAATGACAGACATAAAACATTTAATTTGGGGGACTATAGAAAATAGCATACAGGTGTGCCAATACAGTGGGTAGCTCCGGTGTATAAGGAGAAACATGAACAGAAGGGGCTATACGGCAATCAAAGCTATTACAAATAAGTGTCTATATGGTATATACAATTTTCCCTCCGGATGGGTAAAGACTCCTAGTCCAAAATAATGGTTACCAAAACAACACTTGTGTATACAGTATAGACCCATACAAAACAATAGACATGTACACCAAGAGCCTACCTAACTGTATGAAGGACCCGACGCGCGTTTCACCCACTGGCAGTGTGGGCTTCGTCAGGGGACATTCTACCATTAAAGCAACTTTTTTTCTAATTACCACGTCGGAATAGCCTTAAGAAAGGCTATTCGTCTCCTACCTTTAGATGTGGTCTCCGTCGCGCCGTTCCTTAGAAATACCGGTACTCACCGCTATGCTAATGAGGTCTCGGCAGCAATGGGAGCATCCTTCTTCTTCATCTGCCTCCTCCCCTTGTCTGTCGTCTTCTTTGTGCGTCATGTCTGACGCCTGCGCAGTCGGCTCTGACAGCGAAACCCTGTTAGAGCCGACTGCGCAGGCTCAGTAAGGTCCGTACAGCCCTCCGACGCGCGAGTGAACTCATCCAGGCGGCGGAGGGCTGTACGGACCATACTGAGCATGCGCAGTCGGCTCTAACAGGGTCTCAGCCGACTGCGCAGATGTCAGACATGACGAAGAAAGAAGACGACAGACAAGGGGAGGAGGCAGATGAAGAAGAAGGACGCCCCCATTGCTGTCGAGACCTCATTAGCATAGCGGAAAGTACCAGTATTTCTAAAGAACGGCGCTACGGAGACCACATCTAAAAGTAGGAGACAAATAGCCTTTCTTAAGGCTATTCTGACGTGGTAATTAGAAAAAACGTTGCTTTAATGGTAGAATCCCTATAAAGGGGTTTTCCCATCTCAGTGTTTTTGCATGCTGTGTGCAGTGTCTGCTTCTCACTTCCTGTATTTCTCTCCCCCCCCCCCCTCCCTTCAACTGAACGGGACACACAACACTTCTGCAGGTCAGATAATCTGCAGATTCTTGTACAGAATGGACTGTGTTCTCTGTGTGTTTACATAGATAACAGACTTGACTTTATCAGCAAACTGCATTTAACTGAACGATTGTCCTGCCAGCAGAGCAGTGAGCAAGTGAGGCCACTTGTCCTTTAGGTCCGTGGTTATAGCAACGCTGTGTAAAGAATGGGTGAATAAATTCACATACCAGGCAAACAAAGCAGAATTTCTAAACCAATATATTTAGGAAAAGTCTTCAATTTACATAAGCTACCAGTATAGGATAAGGATCCTTGAGATGGGACAACCCCTTTAAGGCAGCGACTGCAAACACAAGAAAGTATACTGGGATCCCTGATACTATCTTTGGGGTGTTAAAAATAGCCCCTGTGTGTCATTATTACAGATGGGCTTAAATAAATTAATTTAACTACAGATTATTGTCTTAATTTGATTTTAGTCACTTGGTTTCTAGGAAATTTTACAACCTTGTTTACGTGTATTTTTTTTTTATATCAGTGATAAGTGTGTGTGTGATGAGATTACCTCTTTAAGACCTCATGCACTCAACTACACTCACCGGCCACTTTATTAGGTACACCTGTCCAACTGCTCGTTAACACTTAATTTCTAATCAGCCAATCACATGGCAGCAACTCAGTGCATTTAGGCATGTAAACATGGTCAAGACAATCTCCTGCAGTTCAAACCGAGCATCAGTATGGGGAAGAAAGGTGATTTGAGTGCCTTTGAACGTGGCATGGTTGTTGGTGCCAGAAGGGCTGGTCTGAGTATTTCAGAAACTGCTGATCTACTGGGATTTTCACGCACAACCATCTCTAGGGTTTACAGAGAATGGTCTGAAAAAGAAAAAACATCCAGTGAGCGGCAGTTCTGTGGGCGGAAATGCGTTGTTGATGCCAGAGGTCAGAGGAGAATGGCCAGACTGGTTTGAGCTGATAGAAAGGCAACAGTGACTCAAATAGCCACCCGTTACAACCAAGGTAGCCAGAAGAGCATCTCTGAATGCACAGTACGTCGAACTTTGAGGCAGATGGGCTACAGCAGCAGAAGACCACACCGGGAGCCACTCCTTTCAGCTAAGAACAGGAAACTGAGGCTACAATTTGCACAAGCTCATCGAAATTGGACAATTGAAGATTGGAAAAACGTTGCCTGGTCTGATGAGTCTCGATTTCTGCTGCGACATTCGGATGGTAGGGTCAGAATTTGGCGTCAACAACATGAAAGCATGGATCCATCCTGCCTTGTATCAACGGTTCAGGCTGGTGGTGGTGGTGTCATGGTGTGGGGAATATTTTCTTGGCACTCTTTGGGCCCCTTGGTACCAATTGAGCATCGTTGCAACGCCAAAGCCTACCTGAGTATTGTTGCTGACCATGTCCATCCCTTTATGACCACAATGTACCCAACATCTGATGGCTACTTTCAGCAGGATAATGCGCCATGTCATAAAGCTGGAATCATCTCAGACTGGTTTCTTGAACATGACAATGAGTTCACTGTACTCCAATGGCCTCCACAGTCACCAGATCTCAATCCAATAGAGCATCTTTGGGATGTGGTGGAACGGGAGATTCGCATCATGGATGTGCAGCCGACAAATCTGCGGCAACTGTGTGATGCCATCATGTCAATATGGACCAAAATCTCTGAGGAATGCTTCCAGCACCTTGTTGAATCTATGCCACGAAGAATTGAGGCAGTTCTGAAGGCAAAAGGGGGTCCAACCCGTTACTAGCATGGTCTACCTAATAAAGTGGCCAGTGAGTGTATGTTATGGCTCTAATTGTGTGGAACTATAGAAGTCTATGGTCCCACTCAGTACCTCCTTGTGTCCAAGTTTTTCATTATAAACTTTGCATTGCAAAGTCACCTTTTGGCTTTATAGGAAGTGCCACTGCTTTGTTAGTATAGCTATAGGTACTCTGTCTGCAATTTTATGGGTTGGGGCATCTAGGTCTGCTGTATACATGTGACTTTACTGTAACCTTTCACTATAAATGTACAGAATATGGCAGATATCTGAAGACTTATCATATTTAGGTAGTTTGGGTTTTTATGTCCATCACAACTAACTGTTGTATGCATAGCAGTTATAAATTTCTACAGGATGTCTTATATAATAAGATATTTTATTTATCTTCTGTATCTTTATTCACAGCTGCATCTATGCATACAATGAGTGAATAGTTGATATATTAGTGATTGCTTTACCATTTTGGATTCTTTTCCTATTACTTAATTGTTTTTCCAATTTAATGTATATATTTCATTCCAGACTAATCCTATTTTACAAGTTAATGAACCTTTCTGCTGCTGGTTTAGAGAAAGTTCCATATGTAATGTTCCCCTGGAGGTCCTGAAGAAAAGTAAAACCTTTGTTTTTTTCCATACAAAAAATAGTTACAAAACAGTAGTCCATTTTCCAGGATGCGAATACAAGTGAGACAATGTACTGTATATGCTATTAATAAATTCATTTCTATACCAAGCAATACACAAATATAAGCTGGATATTTAGCCCAGTTCCTTGAAAAACAGAAAGCCCCTTTCATACTTACCAGCCTTGCTGTGATTTTTCTAAAAGGTTTTTCTCATATGGAATAGGACAAATATAATATGAAACATGTATCTTTTTGAGAAGTGGGTGTATATTGCTTTATCTGTAAATCAAACTAAATAGATTTTTTATAACTCAAGCAATAATGGGTATATTCATAGAGTCTTCCTATCTGAATATTAAGTTAAACTAACCAGAGTTTTGGGTTTCATGCCCAGATTGGAAACATATAGAAAAACACTTGGCTGTCACTTAAACTGTCATCAGTTGTCATGAACCTAACATTGTGATGTACGTTCCATCAGTGGTACAAGTATTATTTTCACAAGTGCACCAGCCTGGTAAATAAAGAAGAGGGTTGTGGGCTGTGTAATCTTGAATATAACAGTGCCAGCTTACCCAGTCTCACTCAATGATTGCAATACTCAGATTTCTATAAAACCGCCATAACATGTAATGCATATCACACTTGGAGCTATCTACATCAGTAAATGGGGTCACTAGGAGGTGCCCACTGCAGATGGCTCTACCATCAGATCTGACAATCATATGAATGGTATGGGACAAGAAAATATATGTGCAACAGTGAACCTGTTGCATATATACTTCAATGTGCAATATCTTTAATGGGCAGAATCTCAACACAGAAAAATTGGATCTCTAGTCAGTATGACAAATTAGCTGTGGCCATGTTAGGGTCTGTTCACACGGAGCTTTGTGCAGGCGGATTTTGACGTGGAACCCGCCTCAAAATCCAGCTGCAAAAAGGCTTCCCATTCATTTCAATGGAAGTCCCTCTCTTTTTTTTTCCCCCGCTAACAATTTTTTTCAGTTAGCGGGAAAAAGAAGCGACATGCCCTATCTTCCCGTGGATTCCGTGGCTGAGTCAGATGCTGCATCTGCGGCTCGAGACTCCCTCCCGATTAGACCCATTCATTCAGGCCTATTCAGGAGTGGGATGCTGCGACTGGATGCCGATGTGAACATACCCTTAAAGGGAACCTTTCACAAGTAAAATGCAATCTGTAGAAAGAATATTACAGAGCAGCAGAAGCTGAGCATATTGAGCTATAGGCTTGGAGAAAAAGGATCAGTAAATCCTTGCTCTTTCTATGCTGAGGAGTCAAGTAGGTGGTCCGATCAGTGATTGATGACCCCCTCTAAGTCTATGCATAAAGAGATAGCTATTGATAACTGATAGGGCCGTGTCCTTGACTTCTCAACATAAAAAGAACAAGAATATTAATGGATAAATGACAAACTATATGGAATTTTTCCCCATGAAACTATGTATCGATCTGCTTAACTCCCCGTACTATAGAACATGCAGCTTGCAGATTAGACAGTGTTTCCATATGACAGTTTCCCTTTTTAGATGCATCTGTTCTAGTGCTTGAAGATCCAGCATTACTTACAATAACTACCATACAATATATCTTCATCATATCACCAAAAAATAGTTCCCAAGTACAAACTGCCCAGAAAAAATATAAATTACATTAATTTATCGAAAGAAAAACAGTAAAATAAAATCCCTACATAGACAGCGATAAATAACCTCATTGATTGCATGCCAAGGCACTTGAGTGCATAGATTTTTGTGCATGGCACTAATTCTTGATACTTAAGATATTTAGAATTTTTTTTTTTATTTGCATATCATTAACATGTTTATCAGTTTTGAGATTTCCATAATTCCAAGACTTTTTCTTCTTGGTGTTGCAATTTCAATGTTGAGGAGTGTAGACAACCTAGGGCTTGTATTAGCTACTAAAAGGGGACTGCCCAATAAATGCCCTGTTCTAGATACCAATCAGCTTTACTTTATCACAGCAACCAGATGTCCACTATCAATGGAGCACAAAGTCTTAGAAGAGTTGTGCTTTATTTTTATTTTTTTTGTCATTACACAAATGAAGTGATGTACATGTATTTTTTGCATTGTCAGGCAATTGATTATTAGGAATGGGCGAACAGATTGACTTAAAATTGGACTTGACCAGACATTTCCATAAGATTCGTGTTTGTCCAAACACAAAGCTTTTGGGATTTATCACCCACAAAATACTGTTATACTCTGGGGTCTCCTCAGACCCCAGACCCCAGTGTATAATAAGTGGAGGGCCAATTGAGTTCACCTACAATATTACACTCTCCACACAGTAATATGTCTTACAGTTTTCCCTCTACATAGTATTATGTCTCACAGTAGACCCTGTGCACAATATTATGCCCCATAGTGGGCCCTTCACACAGTATTATGTCCCATAGTGACCCCACGAGTAGTATTATCCCCTATAGTGGGAGGTGAAAAACATAAAAACCACCGTTACTCACCTCTCCTGGGCTTCGGTGCACTCCCTACTGCTTTTGGCTTTTTTCAATATCAGCACAGACATTACATGGGTTGGGCTGGCATCACGATGCATAATGACACCTGCTTGGGCAATGTGACATCTTGGACGTCACTAAAGATGCCCAAAGATTGCAAACAGTCATCTCGGAGTGCAGGAGAAGTGAGTAACATTGGTTTTTATGTTCCCTCACCTTCCCTGGGCCTCTGAAAAGACCCCAGAGTATAATAATAGCAGTATTTGTTGGGGTTACCAATCCTCGCCCCTGGTCACAGTTGCATAATGGAGCCCCAGGGGCAGGATATGGGTCACAAGATGAAGCAGAGGCGCAAGTGAGCAGGAGCGTGGATAGGGCTGCTGCTCTGGTACTTACGCCACTGCCTATATGTAATAAACCAGGGCAGTAATAACGTGTCAGTCCATAGTGCTCTATCCTGCTACTAGTGTCTAGACTAGCTCCTTAGGTTTTACACTGCAAGCAAAAGGGAGATCCCTAGGGACTACTATTATAAAGCAGGAGGCTAGCTATAGCCATAAAAAAAGACCCTATACATTGCCTTGGTAGTAATTCAGGTGTTTGATACTAAATCCAGAGTGAACAGATAGATAATAACACACTTGGACAGGGTGTTGGTATCGGCACAGCTGAATCGAGCCAATAATTAGTGCATGCCCCATCTACGTCTGTTCACACAGGGCTCTCACCCCCACCGCAGTAGTGACTAATAAAGTGCCCCCCTTCCCCTCACAACCAAAATGGCATATGCATGCAAAGTTAGTGATGTACCCCCCCCCAAAAAAAAAAAAAAAAAATTAAATAAAATTGTTAGGTTTCTTTACTGTTACTGACAACATAACTCATATGGTTGCCAGATTGCCCGTCTGGCCTGCGGATCATCACATAGTGAAATATGTCTCACTTCACTGTGTTCTTTTTGATTTAGATTGTGAAGCCTGATTTGGACAGTGTTGACAATATCTATAAAGCTCTACAGAGTATGTCGGATCCATATAAATAAGTAAAATAAAAACCTATTTATTTTTATAAAAAAATTTTTTTGACTAGCTCACAAATTTTTAGTACAAATTTTTTTGGGTGTAGTCCTCCAGGGTGCCCAGAGAATATTGGCACTGGTGCAAAAAATTGTTTAAGATCTCCTTCAGAAGCGGCACTGTACCACATATTGTGATTCCCCCACATAATATAATGCCCCTTAGTGGCCCTCACACAGCATAATTCCCCTACATTGGCATCACACATAAAACTGTCCCCTCCCAGTGGCCCTACAGACATAACATCATAATGTCTCCCTCCAGTTACCCTCATAGTATAAATTCACTCTCCTTTGGTGCCTACAGTATAATTTCTCCCTCCTTATTGCCCCCACAGTTTGATGGCCTTCTCTAGAACAGGGCAGTTTGTTACTGGGAGGCAGGGACTATGATGCTACCGTGTTTCCCAGAAAAAAGGTCATCCCCGAAAATAAGGCATGGGGGAGGTTTCTGTTTAATTGCCTAATATAAGGCACCCCCCAAAAACCATTGCAACACTGTGCGGGATGTTCTGTGTGCACAAGAAAGCCGGCTGCTGCCTCTGCTGTGATAACGTAGGTTGTATTCACTGTCCCTGCTGTAGGAAGAGCTGGGAGATGTCTGCTGTGCATATGCTGCAGGGAGTTGGCTCTCCCAGCTCATCCCACAGCAGCCAGATCAGTGGTATCACAACAGAGGCAGCAGCCGGCTTTCCTGTGCACATGGAACACACTGCACAGCATTCAGCTGGCTGCAAGGCCCACAAAGTGAGGCTCTCTGGCAACTGCCGGCAGCCTCGCTAAGCCCCGCCCACCACTTCCGCTGGCGCGATCAACAGCAGCACCAGCGCTGCTATGAAGATGGAGAAGGTAAATAGCCTACCTCTCCCCTAACCTCCTGCATGTCTTATGGAGCGAGTTGTCCCCCGCTCCATAAGACACCCCCCAAAAATAAGACATGTCCTATATTTAGGACGAAAATTTAATATAAGACACTGTCTTATTTAAGGGGAAACACGGTAGGAGACCCTTTCCCAGCATGAAGTTCAGTTCGGTAAATCTGGTGAACAGACGGACCAAGTTGCACAGGTGAAACTCGGTCATGTGAATCTAGCCTTGGGGGATTGTAAGGTGTCTATTTCCAAAACCATTTGTATGGTGTTGTAGAGCCATTTATTGGAATAGTGAACATACATTTTTTGTGCTGAGAAATTCATTTTTCTATATGCAAATGAGCTGTTTCCTGCACTCAAGTTAGGGATGAATAGACCTAGTCCGGAGGAGGGAGTGTCTTCAGGCCGAATCATGAGGCGAAACGGCCTGAAGAATGAGCATGTCACTTCTTTTTCCGGGAGCCAGAACAAGCCGGCTCCCAGAAAAAAACTCCTGAGTGGCTCCCATTGATTTCAATGGCAGCTGTTTTTTTGGTCAGTATTTTGAGATGAATACAGCCTCAAAATCCTGACCAAAAAAACTCTGTGAACTTACCCTAACAGTCTATTTGCATGTGGAATAAAAGTTGAATTTCTCAGCAACACTTTTACACAAAAAAAAAAAATGTGTGCACTATAAGGGTCTATTCACACGGATTTTTTTTTTGCGAGGATTTGAGGCGTTAAAAATCCACGTGGAAAAAAGCCTCCCATTGACTTCAATGGGTTCCTTTTCCTGCTAGAATTTTTTCAGCGCTGAATCTGACGTGGACTCCACACCAAATTCAGCGCCATTTTTCTCTGTGTGAATGCACCCTAACAACAGCACATATGTGATTTTGGTGGAGGTAGACTCCCTTTACAGTATATATGTCAGAAGGCCACTGTCTACTGGCTCTTCTCTAGCTAATTTCTTTCTGAAATTGTCCTGTGACTACTAATAGCACAATCCACAAGCATGTGCTGTTATCTCAGGGGATAGTTGAAGAGATTGGACAGAGATTAACCGGCTAATGATAAATGAAATGTTCTATCAGTTCCAGTAGTAATGTTCTTACAGTTAGGAAACATAATGAACTTGATTTACCAAAACAACAAACAATGTTTCACTATTAAAGGTAATGGTAAAGTGCTGAAAATTACCTTCCAGCTAGTTGACAAATTGGTGCAGTCTGAATGTACAGAAAATTGTCACTTAAAGAGTGCCCTCTGCTGGGGACTAACAAAACAACATCAAAAAAGTTTTTTTTTTATTTTGTAAGCAATAATTACAATAAGCGTAAACATGTCATGTTAAATAACACTAAGGACAGAGATTTAGGCTTCTGTTGTGTCTCATCATATACATCACTAAAAGGCTTTTATTCCATTGTCAGCTCAGCTGTTGACTTTCTGATGACATCACTTAATCCTATAGCTCATATAATTAACAGCTGTTTCAGTAGTCAAAGCTCGCAAACTCCCAAGGTGCCATGGAAAAGCACAAGGGGCTGTCTAAGTGATAAAGTCTAGAGATGAGCGAACAGTAAAATGTTCGAGGTTCGATATTCGTTTCGAGTAGCCCCTCAATATTCGACTACTTGAATCGAATATCGAACCCTATTATAGTCTATGGGGGAAAATGCTCGTTTCAGGGGTAGGCAACGTTCGATTAAATTATGCTTACCAAGTCCATGAGTGAGGGTCGGGCTGGATCCTCCGAGAAGTCTTCTCCGTGCAGCGTTCCCGCGGCGTCTTCCGGCTCTGAATTCACTCTGCCAGGTATCGGAGAAGACTTCTAAAGGTAGGAGAAGAACCAGCGTTGATTGGCCGACTGCATAGCATTCGGCCAATCAATGCTGGTTCTGCATCGAACTTTTACATTCGAACAGCGAGTGGTACTCGATCGAGTACGAGTATTTTGAATACCGTAGTATTCGATCGAATACCTACTCGATCGAGTACTACTCGCTCATCTCTAATAAAGACTGAACGCTATGTTGCAAATAAGGTGACAGATGGGATGAGAATAATGTAAGGATGAGTGAATATTGTTAGGGCAGAATAGTACAGTTGTGACTTAACTATAGATTTACAATTGGGAAATTACAGCTATGTTGCCGCTGTTGATATTGATAAGCATTGATATGTTTCTGGATATCAATAGCTGTGCTAGATGATACATTAATATGGTTACGTTATTGGCACTTTGTTCAGACTAATGCATGGGGACCCAAAAGATGGAAACCCTGTCCGCTTACAAAGCAGTCACACATGAAAAGCCCGCTGACCCTATAATGGGGTCCACCGGGTTTCTGCAGGTTTCAGTATAAAATCATCAGAAACCTGGCAGACCCCATTATAGTCCCATGACCAGGACTTTTTCACATGATACAGTTAATTATTTAAAGGGAATGTGTCAAAAATGGGCTATTTTTTAAGCCAAGTTTTTTACGTGAAACATATTTTTTGAGAATGTTTGATGACTTTATTATTAATTTTCCATGTCATTATCTATTTTAAAAAAATACTATATACTGCAATTTTCACTCTGGATACTGACACTTTCCATTTCTGACCAATTTTCATTGCAGCAGTCATCTCATTTATATAAAAAATAAGACAGATAGCATAGCAATTGAAGATTACACTTCTATAGGTAAAACACATAGTGACCCATCATTGCATCCACTACAGACAATAGATGATGTGATAGTTTATCTATTCCCTATCCCTGCACAGAGCATGCCTAGAAAAGTCTTTCATAGACCTCAGTTAGTCAGGCCCAGACTATTGTTGCCTAAGGCCATGACTACACTGTAAAGCATACTATTAAATATTGTTAAAGAGGACCTTTCATCAGATCGGGCACATGCAGTTTTATATACTGTTGGAAAGCTGACAGTGCGCTGAATTCATCGCACTATCGGCTTTCCCGATCTGTGCCTGGTGTAAAGCGCTATCGGTCCCATGACCGTAGCGCTTTAGTGTCAGAAGGGCGTTTCTGACAGCCAGGAACGTCCTTCTGCCTCGCGGCGCCTATCGCGCTGTACAGTGTGAGCGGGGAGGAACACCCTCTCCCTCTACTCACACAGCTCGTCCATAGACGAGCATTATCAGGAGGGGAGGGGGCGTTCCTCCCCACTCCAAAGCACAGCGCGATAGGCGCCGCGAGGCAGAAGGACGTTCCTGGCTAAGTGTCAGAAACGCCCTTCTGACTGTAAAGCCCTACGGTACCGGGACCGATAGCGCTTTACACCGGGCACAGATCGAGAAAGCCGACAGTGCCCTGAATTCAGCGCACTGTCAGCTTTCCAGCAGTATATAAAACTGCATGTGCCCGATCTGATGAAAGGTCCTCTTTAACAGATTAGTTCAGGCAAGATGGCCGCCCCTATAATATGAATAGAGAATAATAGCTAAATAATAAAAAATAGAATTTAAAAAAGTCTACAATTTGAAAATTGAATAAAAATTTGCCAGTAATAGTGAGGAATATATTGTCTTGATTATCTTTTAAATGGCCAAATGGCTTTGACCGCCTACATGATTTCTTAGCAATTATGACCACCAAATTCTTATGAACAAGGACATACTGTATGTGCCGCAGACAATTCATATGACAGCTATGGGGCCACTGTTATTTATTATTAGTTTTAGAGCACCGTTGATTCTACAGTGTTTTACATACAAAATATGCAAAAACAAGTATGTGCAGTAGACTAACATAGTGACCAAAGGGTACAGTGGGATAGTGGACCCTGCCCACAAGGTCTTAGAGCTCAATAGCTAGTGGGTGGTGAGAGCCTGTGCTGAAGCCCCATGTGTACACGTTTCACATCTCTAGGAACTACATTTTTAGCAAACAAAGGGGTGTTTTTTTTATTTCTGTTTTTTTACACATCATCAACATATTTCACAGCCCTGTGCAGAGATTATCACCAATGTCTGAGGCTCATTTCACATCTGCGTTCGGTAATCCGTTTAGGGAGTCTGCATGGGGACACCCCTGAACGGACTAGCGAACGCATTGGCAAGAGGTCTAAAGTGAAAGCACAACGGACTCCATAGACTGTAATGGGGTCCGTGCACTTTCCACGTGGTGTCCGCACAGAACATGCAGACAGAAAAGTACTTCATGATCTACTTCCCTGTCCGCATGACTCGTGCGGAGACCACGAGGAAAGCGCTCGGACCCCATTATAGTCTATAGAGTCCGTGTGCTTTCACTGCACACCGCTTGCCAATGCTTTGGTAGTCCATTTGCGGGTCCCCATGCAAACTCCCCGAATGTGTTACCAAACGCAGATGTGAACAAGGCCTGAGTCTCAAAATCTATTTTCCTTTTTTTTTTTTTTTTGGACACACATACATAAGGTTAGCTTTATAGGATGCAGTTAAAGGAGTTTTTGAACACTTTTTAACTGATGACCAATTTTCAGGTTAACTCATCGGTTGAAGATCTGTGGGGGTCCAAAACCCAGGACCCCCGTAGATCAGTCTTTTGAAGTCTATTTCACAGGCTTTGTGATGTCATGTTCATTGGTCACATGAACTGATCGTGGCTCAGGCCCATTCAGGTGAAAGATCTAAACTGCAATACCAAGTACAGCCACTGCACAAATGTATGGCAATGTGCTTGGTAAGTACTGAGGAGATTGTAGCAGTTATGTGAACATTGAAACCTTTTGGGGCTGTTGGAGGATAGGTTATCATTTCATAGGATAGGGCATCATTTAATTCCTGGAAAGTCCCATAAATTCCTGGAAAGGCTTTTACAAGAGTAAGCAATGCCTAAACTGGAATGCAAAGTCTAAGGTAAAACCGTATTCTTAATATTTAAATTCCACATAAAGTGTTTATTTCCAGGTTATGTCCCTTGGTATCCCCTTATTAAGAATAGGTGAACAATAGGCAGAGGTGTGGTGAAAATTACCAGGTTGTCTGACTACCTTGTGGTTGGCCTTAGCTTAAATGGAGATGACGTAGGTACCTATAGTGTTGGCCAAAAGTATTGGCACCCCTGCAATTCTGTCAGATAATACTCATTTTCTTCCAGAAAATGATTGCAAGCACAAACTCTTTGCTATTAATATCTTCATTTATTTTGCTTGCAATGAAAAATCACAAAAGAGAATGAAAAAAAAAGTCAAATCATTGATCATTTTACACAAAACTCCAAAAATGGGCCGGACAAAAGTATTGGCACCCTCAGCCTAATACTTGGTAGCACAACCTTTAGACAAAATAACGGCGAACAACCGCTTCTGATAACCATCAATGAGTTTCTTACAATGCTCTGCTGGAATTTTAGACCATTCTTCTTTGGCAAACTGCTCCAGGTCCCTGAGATGTGAAGGGTGCCTTCTCCAAACTGCCATCAAGAGATCTCTCCACAGGTGTTCTATGGGATTCAAGGCTGGACTCATTGCTGGCCACTTTAGAAGTCTCCAGTGTTTTCTCTCAAACCATTTTCTAGTCCTTTTGTTTTGGGTCATTGTCCTGCTGGAAGACCCATGACCTCTGAGGGAGACCCAGCTTTCTCACACTGGGCCCTTCATTATGCTGCAAAATGTGTTGGTAGTCTTCAGACTTCATAATGCCATGCACACGGTCAAGCAGTCCAGTGCCAGAGGCAGCAAAGCAACCCCAAAACATCAGGGAACCTCCGCCATGTTTGACTGTAGGAACCGTGTTCTTTTCTTTGAAGGCCTCTTTTTTTTCCTGTAAACTGCATGTTGATATCTTTTCCCTAAAAGCTCTACTTTTGTCTCATCTGACCAGAGAACATTCTTCCAAAACGTTTTTGGCTTTCTCAGGTAAGTTTTGGCAAACTCCAGCCTGGCTTTTTTATGTCTCTGGGTAAGAAGTGGGGTCTTCCTGGGTATCCTACCATACAGTCCCTTTTTATTCAGACACCGACGGATAGTATGAGTTGACACTGTTGTACCCTCGGACTGCAGGGCAGCTTGAACTTGTTTGGATGTTAGTCGAGGTTCTTTATCCACCATCCGCACAATCTTGCGTTGAAATCTCTCGTCAATTTTTCTTTTCCGTCCACATCTAGGGAGCTTAGCCACAGTGCCATGGGCTTTAAACTTCTTGATGACACTGCACACGGTAGACACAGGAACATTCAGGTCTTTGGAGATGGACTTGTAGCCTTGAGATTGCTCATGCTTCCTCACAATTTTGCTTCTCAAGTCCTCAGACAGTTCTTTGGTCTTCTTTCTTTTCTCCATGCTCAATGTGGTACACACAAGGACACAGGACAGAGGTTGAGTCAACTTTAATCCATTTCAACTGGTTCAAGTGTGATTTAGTTATTGCCACCACCTGTTAGGTGCCTCAGGTAAGTAACAGGTGCTGCTAATTACACAAATTAGAGAAGCATCACATGATTCTTCAAACAGTGCCAATACTTTTGTCCACCCCCTTTTTATGTTTGCTGTGGAGTTATATCCAATTTGGCTTTTTGGCAATTCTTTTTGTGGTTTTCCATTGAAAACAAATTAAATGAAGATAGTAATACCAAAGAATTTGTGATTGCAATCATTTTCTGGAAGAAAATGAGTATTATCTGACAGAATTGCAGGGGTGACAATACTTTTGGCCAACACTGTATAAGTAGTCCGGCTGATGGGCTGGTAACATACTAATATACTGGTATGTATCAGAACAATAAACAGACAAGTGGAAGAAAAACAGCATCTGAAAACAGAAAGATGATATCCTTCACGTGGTAAAGCTTGTCAATGATTAGATCTTCTAGAGATCCTGTTTAGATAGTACAATATCAGAATGAACAGTTTTTAATAACAGCAGTATAGTATATTGTACAAGCCTTGAATAAATGTGATGCAAAGCACATGTACAGGCAAAATTCTCTTTTATGTCCATGGTAGATACATTGATCTGTTTCCCACAGAATGCATCTGGCATGGCAAAAGACATATGCTCAGCAAGTGTGGGCTGTGGAACAGGAACCTAAAGCCTGTGCGCAACCTGTGCAGCTTTCATGTGGACAGTCATGTATACCATGTCCCGTCTGGTTTTCAGAATATTGTATGAGATTAAGCAGGACATGATAAAGGATCTAGGAGCTCTGACAAAGCGGTCATCTCTCATGATTAAATTAGAAAACATGCTTTGAGAGCTAGCAGCAATTACACCGTACCATTCTCTCTACATTCCAACATGTCTAACATTAAGCAGACCTCCTCTGAGTACTTTGGGATTCTGTTGTGCTCTGTTCTTCAAGCTCAGGTGCAACCCATGTCAATGACCATGTCCATATCAAAAGCCAATGAACTGTAAAGTGCTCTCACAAGAAAAGTGGAAAGACAATCAAATGCAAAGTCAATCACTGATTCTGGCACTGAGATAGTTAACAAAATGCAAGAGTTCCCTGTAAAATCAACTTATGTTAGCGCTGCTAGAATTTATCAGGTTTTATAGGGTTAAACATATAGGATAAAAGATTACAGTAAGTTTTTAACAAAAAAAAAATACAGTTCTATCATATTTTTTTACATTTTGTTTTTATAGCGTTTTTTTGCATTAAAATGACATGGCAGCTTTGTCTAGCAGGTCATTACAGTGATATATTTATATTGATTTTATCATGTTTTACCGCTTTTACAAATAAAACATCACTTTATGAAAATGAAGGATTTTCTCGGGATCACCGTATTCTGACGCCTATAACTTTTTTACCTTTTGTTCATGGTGATATGAAAGGGCTCTTTATTTGCACAGTTGTGGTTTTAATTGGCACCATTGTTTGATATATATTAATTTTTGATCACTTTTTATTGCTATTTTTTTGGGAAAAGTGAGTGGGACCAAAATATGTTAATTAGTGCATTTGGTTGTTTTTTTTTTGTTTTTTTTTTACTGGATGGAATAGCATGCCACTGCAAGATACTGTGGTAGCCATGCTGGTTCAGTATGCCTTCAATTTTGAATAAATCCCCAACAGTGTCACCAGCAGAGCACCCCCACACCATCACACCTCCTCCTCCATGCTTCACGGTGGGAACCAGGCATGTAGAGTCCATCCGTTCACCTTTTCTGCGTCACATAAAGACACGGTGGTTGGAACCAAAAATCTGAAATTTGGACTCATCAGACCAAAGCACAGATTTCCACTGGTCTAATGTCCATTCCTTGTGTTCTTTAGCCCAAACAAGTCTCTTCTGCTTGTTGCCTGTCCTTAGCAGTGGTTTTCTAGCAGCTATTTTACCATGAAGACCTGTTGCACAAAGTCTCCTCTTAACAGTTGTTGTAGAGATGTGTCTGCTGCTAGAACTCTGTGTGGCATTGACCGGATCTCTAATCTGAGCTGCTGTTAACCTGCGATTTCTGAGGCTGGTGACTCGGATGAACTTATCCTCCGCAGCAGAGGTGACTCTTGGTCTTCCTTTCCTGGGGCGGTCCTCAGGTGAGCCAGTTTCTTTGTAGCGCTTGATGGTTTTTGCAACTGCACTCGGGGACACTTTCAAAGTTTTCCCAATTTTTCGGACTGACTGACCTTCATTTCTTAAAGTAATGATGGCCACTTGTTTATCTTTACTTAGCTGCTTTTTTTCTTGCCATAATACAGATTCTAACAGTCTATTCAGTAGGACTATCAGCTGTGTATTCACAACTACACAACACAACTGATGGTCCCAACCCCATTTATAAGGCAAGAAATCCCACTTATTAAACCTGACAGGGCACACCTGTGAAGTGAAAACCATTTCCGGTGACTACCTCTAGAAGCTCATCAAGAGAATACCAAGAGTGTGCAAAGCAGTAATCAAAGCAAAAGGTGGCTACTTTGAAGAACCTAGAATATAAGACAGATTTTCAGTTGTTTCACACTTTTTTGTTAAGTATTTAATTCCACATGTGATAATTCATAGTTTTGATGCCTTCAGTGGGAATCTACAATTTTCATAGTCATGAAAATATAGGAAACTCTGTGAATGAGAAGGTGTATCCAAACTTTTGGTTTGTACTGTATCTGTTTATGTCATGTGTTTTTTAAATGTAAGGCTCCGTTCCCACGGAGTAACACGCCACGCATTCAGACACGTTTACACGTGTCAGAGTGGGAGCGCTCAAAACAGATCCCATTTACTTCAATGTGTGCCGGCACATGTGTGAAATCAATGGGAGGCTTTTTAACCCATTGATTTCAATGTGTAGCGCCTGTAAGCTGCACACATTGAAGTGAATGGGATCTGTTTTGAGCGCTCACACTCTGACACGTGTATACGTGTCTGAATGCGCGGTGTGTTACTCCGTGGGAACGGAGCCTATAGGTGTATTTTTGTTTGTTTTTTACTTTTTACCTGTCCCACAAGGGGACTCTCTGATCCCCAGTGCAATGTATTTCAGCACAGTACACATAGGCTCACTATGTGTGATGGACATAGTAAGCCTGGAGGATGATGCTCAGCCTCCTGACTGCCAAGGCAACTCCTTGGACCTGGGATTGAAGGGAGGGCAATCTTGTCCCCGGACCAACTGGATGCCATACTGGCTATTGATCAGGGCATCCAAGAGTTTAATCTGTCGAAGTTAGAGTGTCTTTGGGAATATTAGTATACCTGAGTAGGGGGCCCACTCAGATGTGTTTCAATTCCCCCGTTAGAAATCCTAGCTATGCCTCTTGCTGCATAGGAACTGCATCAAACTATGGGGTATCTCTTCTGTCTCAGTTTACTTTTCATTATTACTTCCCATGGCTCTCCACAGCAGAAAGACAAAGCAGAGTTTAGGCTTTCACTAAATGAATGGGGCTGATCAGCTGCGAGTCTTGCTGGCTGATCAGTGATGGAATCTATGGTAATATTGAGTTGAATGCTTCTTTTTTCAATGTCCTGTTTTGATTTCTGTGTCCCATTGAAGACAATGAGAAGAAAAATCAGGAGAGAATTTGGCACAACCTCAAAATCGAGACCAAATTTGTATATGTGACCATACCCTGATATTTCCTACGGCATTCCTAGCATGACATGTAGTCAAAAGAATGGCATGTTGAAATTAGCTGGTAAACAGGGGTCCTCTAAGGCTATGTTCACATCTGTGTCAGAGGTTTTGAATGAGGATCCTGCATTTAGGACTTTTGCTGCCAGCAAAATGACAGCCATCATTACGGATAGCCTCTGGATCTCATTATAATCAAGGGGGTTATGTCCAGCATATGACAGATCAGTCCCAGTCGGGATATCCAAAGGTAATGTGAACACAACCTATAGATGCTGTACCAAAATGTACCTATTTAATCATCCCTTACTGCAAAATAGGACAACACTGCAATTTTAAGATTCCATAAGCTCTATAGAACAACCTATTTCTGCAAGAATCATTGATGGGGCATGGAGGCTCTCTCAAGCCTGGGAATACAACTTTGCATATAAATTATGGTGGTATCATCACTAATTTCCGCTATTCAGTTGGTATTTCTGAAAAACGTTCTTAAATAACCTAAAAATCTAAGAAAAACAGTGATTTTTGGAACCTAGACATGTTGTTAGGCAATTCCTAAGTAGGAAACAGTAATTTCAGGCGTTGCAAGTGAACCATCAAGTTTATGTTGATACAATGACTTTTTCCTTTTCACAACAGTCCCTGTGGAAGCACTAAAGTTAGGAAGTACTGTTGGGAGGAATATTTGTAGTCCCAAACCTATTTGCAGTTCTGTACTTAGCGAAAGGAAATTCATTTTGAAGCGTGGGCCATGTGAACTGTTCCTCTAGAGACCTTTTAACAGGAGTTGTTCCAGGTAAAAGGGAAATTAATTTTCAACATTTAACCACATGTTTAATATTCATAAACTTTTTTGACTCCTTGATTCGTAAAGGATTATGTTTAGAAAACTATTAGATACCAGACAATATGGGAAAACGTCTGCCACAAATAATAGCAGTTTACATTACGGGCTTAAGCACTTGTTCCTAATAATACATATGATAATGTGTAAAATGATGTCTGAAAAATGCTGATAATCAGATGAAGCGTCGGATAATCAGAAAGTAGAACTGGAACTATACAGATGCAGCAATCTTCTTCTTGAAAAACTGTCTGGACAGATGTACAAATGACACATACAAGGCTTGTGCCCACGATGAACATCAGATTTTTCATTTTTACTTGAAATCACTGTAGGATTGAGTAAGCAGAAAAAGACAGTTTACCACTATGATGTCTGGCTTAATGTCTACATAGTCCTTTTATCCAGCCATAAAACCTGGATCATAACTGTTTCTCAAAAGATCTACAGAATTATTTTGATCCTTTGATTGCAGAAAGATTTGTTGCAGCACCTGTCAGTGGCATTCCAGCCTGTATCAGATCATGTGATAGGGAGTGCACCCGGAGCTTAATGCTAACATATATTCAGCACATACGTTCTCTGATACTTGTCTAAGATAGTATCACACCGGAGATTTATCAGTGCAACTAAAAAAAATAAAAGAGAAAATACAAGCCTCAGTAAACTGTATATACAGAAAAATGGTTGAAAATTACAGAAGTTTAATGTTATTGATACCATAGGTAGGTTTTTAATAAATATTTTATTTGCAAGATTTTGTACTGTATATGTACCACAACATATAGCAAACTGCAGAATGCTGTTCACTAGCAAATCTGTCAGACTGGCATAATTGCCAACATGCAAGAATGTTTTCTAGGGACAGTTTATGGTGTAGTATGCCAAGCTGCCGGGTTTAAAGGGGCATGGCTTGTCACAGGACAAAAATACAAAAATATATTGTCTTCCAAATATTCCCTGTACCTTGTCCTTACTATGAGGAAGGATCTTACAGTGGGAAAGGTATAGAGGCAAGGGGATGCCCTTAAATGCCATTTACTGTTTCACTTCCGCTGCCAATGTTTGCATTATGTAATAGCTACTGCTCCACTGATTCCAGCATAGTTGTATTGTGTCTCTATTAGTTTTGTGTTTTATATGCTATTAAGGCTCTGTACTGTCAGGTTGGAGCAGGCAAGGGGTGCGATTCTGAGCTCTGACACTGTCCACCTCTGATCAGAGCTCTGAATCAGGGACTCTTTCCTGTTTCAGCCTGACACTATGCACCTGACAGTACAGAGATTAAAGGGAGTCTATCATTGCAAAAAAAAGTTTTTTAACTAAACACCATGTATTGTAGACTTTATAAAGGCTATTCTAGCAGTACCTTTATTTTCAAGATGCATCCTGTAGATTTTGAACAAAGTGACTTTTCCTTTTTAGCGGTAGCATCTTCAGAGAACACAGGGGGCTTATACTTCCTTCACAGAGTACAGCTGCATCATTGCTGGATCCCACCTATTTATCGTTAGATGCCGCCTCTTCTAATTGTAGAGCCCCCCGTCCTCGTGCTAGTGGGTTACTAGAATCTCAGTGCTGCTCTTCCATGTGCCTTTCTTGAAATCTCACATATGTGCAGTATGCTTGGTAACTTTGGGTCATGGCTGAGCATACTACGCATGCTCCATGAGCCATCTTGGTTTACCGAATGAAGGAATGTACTGCGCATGTCCAGTACAGTCTTGTCGTTCTATGAGCTACAGAGCATACTGTTCTCTCTGCTGACTTTCTTCTTCATTTATAACTGAAGGAAAAATGCCGGCATTTTCGTAGGTACAATTTACATTTCTGCTGAGGTAATTTTTCTGCAGTGTGTGGATGGGAGTCATTAGAATCCCATCCACGTTGCAGGGACTGTAAAATGCTGCCGTTTACGCCATATGGGGCCCCGGCCTAAAGGAACCAACTTGTGACAGACATTGACAGCATGGTGCTAGGTGATAGACCCACCACGAAAACAAGTTGCCACAGAAAGAGTTGATTCTGCAATAGGATAACCCTACAGCCTTCGGAAGAAGTCAAGCTGAGTTTACAGCCATCAAACTACCACCAAAAATGTCAATCCCTTTAATATTCTATTACATTATAGATACAGATGAACATTGTAAAGTGATTCTGTTCGAATTGTTTTTTGAGCAGATCTACTTAATTCCTAAAGTATCTTCTAGAAAACATTTCTTTCGTACCAATTTCTTCTATTTTTCTTGCACATTTCCCTTCTTGAAAAAAAGATATTAAATTCCAGACTTGAAAATTTGCTAAGTGCACTCATAGTGTGGATTATAAATGACTGAAATCCAACCCGATGGCCATTTGCACTGGAAATTAAGTCATAGTCACATTTGACCTGATGAAGGCTTTGATTCACACAATAGAGACTCTAAAACCTATTACTCCAAACTCCTCGCCATCCAAAGTGTTCAAACCAATATGTCCTTGCATCTCAGTCCTAGAAATTAAAATACATTTTATAATTTAAAAAAATCTGTTTTAATAAAGAGGGGTGTCACTTTTGACATATTCCTTTTTTCTATTATGCATCATTATTTTGTTCTCTGAATGCATTGTAAAGAATGGATGTTGTAATGGACAAGGATACACAGTATGGTCAAAAGTATGTGGATACCAGACTATCACATCCATGTAGAATTGGTACACACTGCAATCTAGAATCATGGACAATAACATAGATGGAGGATGTCCTGTGCGGAATACACTTTTGGTGTCCCCATCCATCATACTAACAATAGGATATATATATGTACCCTGAAGGCGCTGTTTCTCAATCTTTTCAGACTCTGGACATCTCAGGAAAACACACTTCCCTGGGGCACTCTTACCAAATAATTTTTACCAAAAGACAAGAAATGCGAATGTTGATTTGATTTTAGCACAGTTTTTGAAGTTACAGCAAGAACATCTGAAATAAGTTTGTTTCACTTGTAAAATTAGAAAATCTCACCAAAAACCACATCAAAACTGCATGAACTTTTTTTTGCAGTTTTGATGCAGTTATAATTGCTCAACAGCTGTACAGTGTAAATGCACCCTCAAAGCTACACTGTCCTGTACGTCACACTCAACCACCTCCATCCAACACAAAATTAATCTTTAACCATCGCTATGCTCCCTAGTGGCTCCAAGACACCTAAAAATGCTCCCTAGTGGCCCCAAAGCACCTAGTAGTACTCTCCAGTGGCTCCCAAACATCTAATAATGCTCCCCATTGCCCCCAGACAACTGATGATGCTTCCAAGTGGTCCTCAAATACTTGTAGCTCACCAGTGGTCCCTAGAAAACTAATAATTAGAGATGAGTGAGTAGTATTCGATCGAATACTACGGTATTCGAAATACTTGTACTCGATCGAGTACCACTCGCTATTCGAATAGAAAAGTTTGATGCAGAACCAGCATTGATTGGCCGAATGCTATACAGTCGGCCAATCAACACTGGTTCTTCTCCTACCTTTAGAAGTCTTCTCCGTGCAGCTTCCCCGCAACGTCTTCCGGCTCTGAATTCACTCTGCCAGGCATCGGGCCTGGCAGAGCCGACTATGCATGTCCACTTGTACTGCGGGCATGCGCAGTCGGCTCTACCCAGCCTAGTTGCCTGGAAGAGTGAATTCAGAGCCGGAAGATGCCGCGGGACGCTGCACAGAGAAGACTTCTCGGAGGATCCAGCCTGACCCTCATTCGTGGACTTGGTAAGTATAATTTGATCGAATGTTGCCTACCCCTGAAACGAGCATTTTCCCCCCATAGACTATAATAGGGTTCGATATTCGATTCAAGTAGTCGAATATTGAGGGGCTACTCGAAACAAATATCGAACCTCGAACATTTTACTGTTTGGTCATCTCTACTAATAATGTTCCCCAGTGGCCAGTTGTGTTGACACATAATAAAGAAACTGTAACAGTTACTCCTCCTCTTTTCCCTTGAGCTCTCTCTCCTTTCCAATTGATTTTTCAAGGAATTTAGTGATGAGCCATTATTCCTAGTAACACTGACAACACAATGATATTCTGCATCTTAGGGACACCAATACATGCAACAGGCAACACATATTAGGCCCACTATGCTAATAAAATGGTTTGCCCGAAGGCCACCTCTAAAGGTGTAGATGCAGACTCCCTGTTATTCACCCTTTAACCCCCATACTGAGATCTGAATTTGGTTGCAAGGAGACTGCCAGGTAGCTACTCCATAAGGTCATCTTGGTGTTGGTATCAGCTGATCAGGCAGGTCAGGGACTATTGTGCAAGGCTCCATGATAACAGACAAATAACAGTGTTACTAAATCAGGCACAGGCTGAAACATGCAGATAACAGAGGCTAGTTTTAATACAGGAATTCAAATTAGGACAATATGAAAGGTAGCATATATAATGGAAGGCCCCTAGGCCAAAGGTAGCATAAGAACAAACAAAGCAGAAGCTGTAGGACAAACATTTAAAGCAGAAGACCTAAAAGTCTTAGGTAGCTGAGATACATGTATGGCAGAAACCTGAAGGCTGAAAACAGAAGGACAAGCCTCCAAATATGGCAGATGGAAGGACTTTCATACAAACATAGGAGACAGAAAGACCCGTGTCCAGACATGGTAGATAGAAGGAAAGACGTCCTCAGAGACAAGGCTACCAGGTAGGAGGACAAAAGCATCCACATAGACAGGAATACAAGGCAGAAGGACTAATGCATCCATGAATGAATCTGGTGTCAGATATGCCTCTAATAACAGAATATGAGACAGACAGACGAAAGTTGCTCAGCCAGCGTGTGACTAGAGAAGCAGATAGGGATTGGCAGGAGGAAGATTAGCAGGTGAGCACACTAATCCTAAAAAAACTGGAGCACACTCACAGAGGGAGTCAGGTAGCTAGGGCTGTTGGGAAAGTTAGTACACCTGCATGCAAATAGTGTCGGTGTCACAATACAATTGAATTCAAAGAAAGGAGATGAGCTTGTATGTGCCCCCTTACACCCTGGAAATCTGTGGAAAGGCAAGATCTCAATTATTGTTTCATTTGCTGCTAAAAGAGTTGCGGTTGGGGAACTGTGTAACTCAAGTTTCTTCACACCAGAGTTGCCAAAGGAATATAGTAATATACTTAAACTGGCTAAAGATGGGTACCTACCAAAACAAAATTGTGTTTTCAAATCCCCTGACACTACATTCCCAGCACTGTCTGAGTCGAAGGTGCTCTACACATCCTAGTGTCTCCTGACAGAAAATACTTGGCGATATCTGTTCAGCCAGTAATAACGTTTTATTCTCCAAGTAAGCCACGTCTTTATGGATATGGCTATGAACACAGGGGTAGTCATGCTAAATCATACAACTGTCTCTCTTCCATTTGTGAGATGTCCTCTCTTTTTCTATACATGGTGATGGTGGTCAGCAGGGCCCTGATGATAAGGGCAGGAATGACCCAAGAAGCAGCAGTGCAGTTGAACCAAATGATGAAACTTAACTGAGATAACAACAATAGATGCAGCTTTTTAGATAGGGGTTGTAAGGCAATGGGAACTCCACAGTGGGTGATGGTCCTGAGCAGTGGCATAACTAGGAATGGCATGGCGGGGCCCCGTGGCGAACTTTTGACATGGCCCCCCCAACTGACAAGGGACGCCGAACACCTCGACCGACTGCCTCCTCCGCACTCTATTATGTCCCTTAGTAAGCCCTGCACACAGTATTATGTCCCTTAGTGGCCACTGCACACAGTATGATGTCCCTTAGTGGCCCCTGCACACAGTATTATCCCCCATAGTGTCCGCTGCACACAGTATTATAGCCCATAGTGGACACCCATAAACAATTATTATACTCTGGGGTCTTTTCAGACCCCAGAGTATAATAATCGGAGACCCGGGGGAATAAAACCATAAAAAATTACTGTTTCTTACCTGTCCCCCGGCTCCTACGCTTCTTCTCCGCTGCCGTCCTTCTTCTATGACGTCGGATGTCACATGACCCGGGAAGCAGGCCAGGTTCATGTGACGTCAGAAACGTTAGACAAGTAGGAAGGAGGCCTGGCAGGATCATGGAGAGGTAAGTAACAGTGTGTTTTACGTTCCCTTACCTCTCCTGGTCCGCCTATCATTATATTCGGGGTCTGCAAAGTCCCCTGAGTATAATAGTATTTGTGGGGCCCGCGGTGTCACCGATCCCGGCCCAGCCAGGATCGGCAAGTAAATAGGGCCCGTAACGGCCTATTTAAAAAAAAAAGAACGCAGCGGTAGCGGCTGACACCGGGCCTCCTAATGGCCCGGGCCCTGTGGCAGCTGCCTCTGCAGTAGTTACACCCCTGGTCCTGAGTCCGGTAACTATTTTTTTCCACATCAAGGGAATTCCCATTAAGTCTAGTGCCTGATAACTCCACTGTAATGATACTATACTTTCCCTCCCTTTCTAGATATATTGTGGCTGATATAAGTAAGTCCCAATTGGTACATTGTCTACCTGTGTACTGCAAAGACCAGGCTGAGAGGCTCTACTAACCTCAACTTTTCCTTCAGCTCAGCACTTTCTTCCCTTTCAGAAAGTTGACAGCAATTTCTTCCCTGTCTCAGGGCTGCACCATTGGTGATCCTGGGCCTTAGTTCTCTCTCTTTTGTTCTCCATGTTTGATGTGGCACACACAGACACACAATACAAAGATTGATTATGTCTTTTTTATCTGGTTTCAGGTGTGATTTTTATATTGCTCACACCTGTTACTTGCCACTGGTGAGTTTGAACATGCTTGATAAAAGTTATTTACCCACTATTTTATAAAGGTGCCAACAATTTTGTCTGGCCTATTTTTGGCGTTTTGTGTGAAATTATGTCAAATTTGCCTTTTTTTTTTCCCTCCGTTTTTCTTGTGTTGTTCCAATACACACAAAGGAAATAAATGTGTAGAACAAAACAAATGTAATTGCAATAATTTTTTGGAAGAACAACTTCATTTTCTCAAAAAAAATTTCAGGGGTGTCAACACTTACAGACATCACTGTATACAGACAGAGGCACAAACAATATAAAACAAACAAGTGGCCCCCATACAGTATATTGTTTCACAGTAGCCCTTCAACACACTATAATGCCCTATGGAGGCCCATATGATTTTATGAATTTTCCAAAAATGTTGAGTTCAGAATAACCCGGAATTTTTGGGGTTCGCCACCCATGTATCATTATTACACTCTGGGGTATGACAAATAACGTCTCGATGCAAAATGACACCAACGTAACATCACATGGGTTACACTGTCGTCGTTCTCTTATGTCTCTCTAAGACTAGAAAAGGCTCAAGGACTGGTGCCCAGGAGAGGTAAGTAACACTGTTTTTTTTATACTTAATCATCTCCTCTGAGTCTCCAATCATTATACTCTGTGGTCTAAATACATAGGTATATTTAATTACCATAGTATTGACCATTTTCCGTATCATAAGAGTACAATAGCTGTTAAAAGTGTTGTATAGATTTAGAAAAAAACATGACTGCTGTCCATTAATAGTGCCACACCTGTATACAGGTTTTTTGTACTATAGCTGTTATTTGTTGAAGAATATAACCATGTTTTTGCAATCCTGTATAACCCCTTATATATCAGATATATAGAATGATGAATAGTTTACACCAACAGGACCAAAAGAATCCATATTTTGTTCCACAATAACTTATTTTGATATGTCCATCAGATATAATATCTAAATATTACATATACAACAAAGACACAGAATACGGCACAGCATTCTTTGTGTAATATGAGCCATTTCTGTTGTCAATTAACAATACAATTTCACAGCTGTTGTCGCTGTGTTGTGGTCTGAATGCTAACCACAAAACATTTGCATCAAGTCCATTAGATGTTTCTTTCTACAATAAGGCTAGTTAAATCCATTTTTACATCTCCAGTTTCAGAGCAGGCAGGCTTTTGCAGCAGGAAACTGACAAGAAAGACAGGTGTATCTGGCCTGACAAGCTTTATGGCTTAGTTGGACTTTGACAGAGGCGAAACATTAAACAACTGGCAGCCAAGGCCTTGTCTGATTCACCGAGAATGCAAATTCATATTCCTGCCTGTTTAATAACACATGAAACATGCAGTGCATATTTATGACCAAACAGTATCACAAATGATGTTCAAAATATAAACTATATTTAAGTAAAATGTAAGACATAAATTCCACTTAAAGGGGCTCTATCAGCAAAATTATACTGATAGAGCCCCACATATGCATGAATAGCCTTTAAAAAAGGCTATTCAGGCATCGGTAAAGTTATATTAAACTACCCCCCCCCCCCCCCCCCCCCGTTTTAAAATAATACCCTAAAAAAGAATATGGTAATCATACCGTATTATGCATGCTGGGTGGGAATACACGGTCCAACGTCATCTTTAGCCACGCCTACATCTTCTTTCTTCTTGTAGTGATGTCCTCGGGTCCCGTCTTCATCGTCTTCTTCTTCTGGCGTCATTGCTTGTAATCCCACGCCGGTGCAGTAGCAGGGGAACAGAGCATACTCTGGCGGTGAGCATGCTCTGGCACGGGATTGAAGACAAGGAAGACAGGACCCGAGGAGTAGCATGGGGAACAGTAGCATATGAATAAAAATGGGCTCATTCAAAAACTATGAGGCGATTTACATACAAAAGGTATGTGTGGAATAGCATTTCTAAAGGCTATGCAAGTATGTGCTTAGTTAAAAATGACTTTTCCCAATGATAGATCCCTTTTAAAGAGCATTACAAAGTGAATGGGGGCATTAAGGAGCATTATACGGTGGATGAGGACACTTAGGAGCTTAATATGTAACGTTGGGTCATTAAGGAGTATTATACAGTGGAGGGTGCATCTGTATATAGATAGAATTACTTATATGTTTGTTATTGCAGATTGCTTCTATGGCAGAAAGGTTAGCCTTATCCCTGGTTGGAGATTCATGGTCCCTTTGTACAACTATCATTTGCACCCAACTGTATTTGTGTCTCTCTATGTCTAGCGATCAGTCACTAAGCACAGACATGGGGACAGCCAGGCAGTATGGTTGTCACTGCTGTGGCTAGCGATGTCATGACTCAGCTAGCCTGCATTATGGAGCTTTGTAACATTTCTGATCCACCCAGTTGGAGCCACAGCTCCATCTGTTTTTCTGTGGCCTAATCTCCAGGATTGACTCCTAGGCAGTCCAGATCATAAGATGTACAGTAAGCACACTAGAGGCATTTTAATTTTGCCCAGAGCCACACTTTGTCTTAAACTGTCCCTGTGGCTTGTGTGGTGCTCCTGTCATTCGAATCCAGGACTTTGTTTTGTAACTGTGTTAAAACTGTTTGGAGAAGCAGAGAAGTATAAGAGACACATTATGTATACAGTTATATTATAGCTAAAAAAGGAACTGGTGTTTGGTTCTTTTATCAGTCTACTAGCAGGAGGACCCGGCTTCGCATGGGTATATTAAATTTTTTGTTAGTGTAGTGGCTCCATAAGAATTGTCCAATTTTACACTGGTGTATTGTGTATGTCGTTTGTGTGTGTGTGTATAAGCGTCACGTGATCATGTGTATCTCATATTGGATATCAGTAAAAAAAAAAACCTGTGATCAGTTGTTATGGATACCTGGAGTAAAGCTGTGTGTATGTGACCTTGTGTAACAGTGTCATCCACAGTGCCCTGCTTCTTTAAAGCTGACACACATCAGTGAAGACAAATGGCTGGGTTGCTATGGAAACCTGGAGTAAAATTCTAACGTGTGATACTCTGTACAGGGCCATCTATCTAATTCCTCCAGAATATGGTACTGTGTGCAGAGGCACGTATCTAATCCTCCCTGTGTGGTATTGTGTGAAGAGGTACGTATATGTGCAGATTTGCGTATCTAATCCTCTTCTATGTAGTACTGTATGTAAACGCACGTATCTAATCCTTTGGCGTGTGGTACTGTCTAAAGATGTGCGTATCTAATCCTCCTCCATGTGATATTGTGTGCAGTGGAGTGTATCTAATCCTCCGGTGTGTGGAATTGTGTGAAGACACGCACATCTAATCCTCTGGCGTGTTGTACTGTGTGCAGATGCGCGTATCTAATCCTTCCTCATGTAGTAATGTGCGTAGATGCAAGTATCTAATTCTTGTTCATGTGGTACTCTGTGCAGATGCACATATCTAATCTTCCCCCATGTGTTATTGTGTGAAGAGGCGCTTATCTAATCCTCCGGCAAGTGAAACTGTGTGCAGACATGCGTATCTAATCCTCTGGCGTGTGGTATTGTGTGCAGAGGCATGTATCTAATCCTTCCCCGTGTGGTACTGTGTGCAGACGCAGGTATCTAATCCTCACCTATGTAGTATTGTGTGCATTGGCACGTATCTAATCCTCCAGCATGTGGTATTGTGTGGAGAGGCGTGTATCTAATCCTCTGGCGTTTGGTACTGTGTGCAGAGGCACGTATCTAATCCTCCCCCCGTGTGGTATTGTGTGCAGTGGTGTGTATCTAATCCTCCGGTGTGTATTGTGTGAAGATGCATGTATCCAATCCCCCGGCGGGTGGTAACGTGTGAAGACGTGCGTATCTAATCCTCTGGCATGTGGAAATGTGTGCAGATGTGCGTATCTAATCCCATGGGATGTGGTACTGTGTGCAGATGTGCGTATCTAATCCTCTGGTGCGTGGAACTGTGTTCAGATGCGCATACCCAATCCTCTGGCATGTGGTACTGTGTACAGACTCATGTATCCAATCCCCTGGTGTGTGGTACTGTGTGCAGACTCGCGTATCTAATACTACGGCGTGTGGAACTGTGTGCAGATGTGCGTATCCAATCCTCTGGTATGTGGTACTGTGTGCAGATGTGCGTATCTAATCCTCCCCTGTGTGGTATTGTGTGAAGAGGTGCATATCTAATTCTCCCCCATGTGGTACTTTGTGCAGACGCACGTATCTAATCCTTCAGTGTGTGGTACTGTATGCAGATGCATGTATCTAATCCTCCCATGTGGTATTGTGTGAAAAGGCACGTATCTAAACCTACGGCATGTGGTACTGTGTGCAGAAACGTGTATCTAATCCTATGACGTGTACAACTGTGTGAAGGTGGCGTATCTAATCCTCTTGTGTGTGGAGATGTATGCAGATGTGTGTATCTAATCCTATGGCATGTGGTACTGTGTGCAGACTCGCGTATCTAATACTACGGCATGTGGTACTGTGTGCAGATGTGTGTTTCTAATCCTCTGGTGTGTGGTATTGTGTGAAGAGGTGCATATCTAATCCTCCCCCATGTGGTACTTTGTGCAGACACACGTATCTAATCCTTCAGTGTGTGTAACTGTGTGCAGATGCGTATATCTAATCCTCTGGCATGTGGTACTGTGTGCACACACATGTATCCAATCCCCCAGTGTGTGGTACTGTGTGCAGACATGCATATTTAATCCTCTGGTGTGTGGAACTGTGTGCAGATGCGTGTATCCAATCCTCTGGCATGTGGTACTGTGTGTACACACATGTATCCAATACCCCAGCATGTGGTACTGTGTGCAGATGCGTGTATCTAATCCTCCTCCGTGTGAAACTGTGTGCAGACGTGCGTATCTAATGCTACGGCATATGGTACTGTGTGCAGATGCGTGGATCTAATCCTATGGCGTGTAGAACTGTGTGCAGACGCACGTATCTAATCTTCTGGTGTGTGGTACTGTGTGTAGACACGCATATCTAATCCTGCCCCGTGTGGTACTGTGTGCTGAGACGTGTATCTAATTCTCTGGCGTATGGCACTGTGTGCAGAGGCATGTATTTAATCCTCCAAAGTGTGGTACTATGTGCAGACGCACGTATGTAATCCTCCTCTGTGTGGTATTGTGTGAAGAGGCACGTATTTAATCCTACGGCGTGTGGAACTGTGTGTAAACGGGCGTATCTAATCCTGCGGCATGTGGTACTGCGTGGAGACGCGTGTATCTAATCCTATGGTGTGTACAACTGTGTGCAGACGCGCATATCTAATCCTCTGGCCTGTGGAGCTGTGTGCAGACATGCACGGTGCCATGGGCTTTAAACTTCTTGATGACACTGCACACGGTAGACACAGGAACATTCAGGTCTTTGAAGATGGACTTGTAGCCTTGAGATTGCTCATGTTTCCTCACAATTTTGCTTCTCAAGTCCTCAGACAGTTCTTTGGTCTTCTTTCTTTTCTCCATGCTCAATGTGGTACACACAAGGACACAGAACAGAGGTTGAGTCATCTTTAATCCATTTCAACTGGCTGCAAGTGTGATTTAGTTATTGCCACCACCTGTTAAGTGCCTCAGGTAAGTAACAGGTGCTGTTAATTACACAAATTAGAGAAGAATCACATGATTTTTCAAACAGAGCCAATACTTTTGTCCACCCCCTTTTTATGTTTGATGTGGAATTCTTTTTGTGGTTTTCCATTGAAGACAAATTAAATGAAGATAATAATACCAAAGAATTTGTGATTGCAATCATTTTCTGGAAGAAAATGAGTATTATCTGACAGAATTGCAGGGGTGTCAATACTTTTGGCCAACACTGTACATATTACTAGTTCATTCACTTCTATTAACTCTTTATGAGGAGTGAAATGTGAAGCACCAATTCATCTATTGATTTTAAATTGTAACATTTGCTCTGCATGCTTTATAACTAAGGCTAGGTTCACACCAGCGCTTATACTCTATTTGGGGTTTCCATCCCCGAACCCGCTTAAAAATGCGGGATATGTTAGAGGTTGCCCAGGCATAATTTTTTTATGGTTTATCATCAGGATAAGCCATAAATACCTGATTTGTAGGGGGCCAACACCCAGCCCTCAGACCAATCAGCTGTACGGAGCCATTTCCGGCGCCATTCCGAAAATGTGCGCCCAGTGTTGTTTTTAGAGCACAAAATGATACTTTAAAGTGTATAAATGTCATATTGTGGAAAATCTATACACAAAGCATTTTGGTTTGGTTTGCCAAAGATATTCCCAGTTTACCAACATTCCTGGTAAAACAGATCCTACATTTATTAAGCAGGACTAAAGTCCCTTACAGACAACCATAGCGTGGTTCAGAGTGCTATCAAGGTTTTTCCCGGATAGCACAATAACCCATTAATTTCTGCCGAACCACAAATTACACAGTCCTGTGTGCGGTCCAACAGTCCGGGCCGAAATATTCAGATCTTATTCCTGTTCAGTTTTGTGCCGCCTCAGGTTCCGGACCAAAAGCCGGGAAGCCGCGACTGAAAGCTGGTGCACTGCATTGGCATCCAGCCGCGCACTCCGCTCCGGATTAGGTCCAATGAATGGGCCTAGTCCGGAGGAGGGTGTGTCTTCAGGCAGAATCGTGAGGCAAAACGACCTGAAGAATGAGTACCTCGCTTCTTTTCTGGGAGCTGCTTGCTTTCAATGGGAGCCGTCTTTTTGGTCAGGATTTTGAAGCCAATACAGCCTCAAAATCCTGACCAAAAATCTCCATGTGAACTTACCCTTATCATCACACATCTGAACTTGTACTGCAACCACCATTTAATGTGACTTAAGACTTTATTTGTATTAATGCTTTTTTTTTTTTTTTTTGAATAGCCACAATTTTTACATATTCTTTTTTCAATCTGTCACAGATTTTGTTCATGATGATTGATTCCTACCATACAATCCTAGGACTCTGTCTTCTGTTTCCCTAACCCCTCGTTCACATCTGTGTTTGGTTATCCTTTAGGGGAGTCCACATGGGAACCCCCACGAACAGACTACCAAACGCACTGGCAAGAGGTGTGCAGTGAAAGCACACGGACCTCATAGACTATAATGGGGTCCGTGTGCTCTCCATGCGGTGTTGGCACAGAACATGCGGATAGAAAAGTAGATTGTAAAAGTAGATTTGTGCGGGCAGTGCGCGAAAAGCACACGGACCCCATTATAGTCTATGGAGTCCGTGAGCTTTCTCTGCACACCGCTTGCCAGTGCATTCGGTAGTCTGTTCTGGGGGTCCCTATGCCAACTCCCCGAACGGATTACCAAACACAGATGTGAACTAACCCAGAGTCCTGTATATACTTTAGGTACCAAATAACAAGTGTCTCCTGGTTACTCTTATTGTGCAATTACAAATCATTGGATATGTCTCCTGATCTATAGTATACTATCCTGTAACCTGGCTCTGTCCAGGTTCTGTCTTGCTGGATAACTGCCCTGTATTCCTTCCTATAGCCTGTATTTTACATCCAGAGTAGCATATCTTGCTGCTATATGCTATATGTCATATATTGCTATCACATGTAAAGTTTTGGTAACAGACTATAGACAGTTTACAATCTGGGGTAGAATTCTTTCTTTCAAATTCTCTTTTTATTGAAGTAAATGAACAACATCAATAAATCAAATACAGAGGATAACAGCTGCGGAAGCAGTCATAATGAACCAAAGCAAAGTATCAGTAAGCCAAAAATAGTAAAAAGGGTGAGGGAAAGGGAGGGGGGGGGGAGGGGAGGGGGTTGTTAAAGGTCCAAAGATACCAATAGATAATAGTGCTGTGTTGAAGTATACCATTGATAAGCAGATTACGTAGTAGCTGAGTGTTAACTGAAGGTAGATTGTCTCCTGAAAGCAAACCATGGTTGCCAAAGGTCTTTAAAAGCCTGGTGTTTTCGTAGCTCCCAGCTATATAATTCTTCTAACCTGGCTAGTTCATCTGCTTTGTGTACCCATTCTTCTATAGTAGGGGGGTCTTTCTCTAGCCAATGTAGGGGTATCAGGAGTTTTGCTGCTTGAACTAATAATGTGACTAGGTTTCTAGCTGTGGGAGCCCAAAAGTTCTCTGGTAAACCCAACAGAACAGATACTGGTGAAAGCTTAATATTGGGGGGTCCGACTTTGCGGAGGATCTCTTCTACTTGGGACCAAAATCTACGCACCTTGTTACAGTGCCAGAACATATGACCTAGGGAGCCACCTGGTGATTCACATCTCCAACATATATCGTTATTACGCAGGCCCATTCTCAGAAGATCTGATGGAGCACGATACCATCTCGTTACAATTTTATAAGAATTTTCTTGGATTCTCACACATGGAGAGAATCCATGGGATTTGGTGTGGATATGAGCTATTTCTGGTTCAGTAAAAGTACGGCCTAAGTCAGACTCCCATCTAGAAATATAAGCTGGTTTTACTATTTTCCCCGAAGTCAGCAGGAATTTATATAGTAACGAGATAATACCTTTAGATATATTTGCTCTGAGCAAAAGGTTCTCAAACCAGGGTGGTGAAGCTATAGAGGGATATATAGATTTGAGTCGAAAATGAGAATTTTTCAGGTCAGAGGACTGTAGGAAGGTGTGTGTCTGTTCTAGGATTTGTGTAGGGACATGATCCCAAGCAATAATATCTTTCAGTCTCACTTGTTTGACCAGTCTCCATGCCTCTGACACCTCCCTCGCACCCGAGCGAAGAAGAAAAGGAGCAAGATCACCAGGTAATAACGGTGGAGGGGAACCAATCAGGGGGTAGGATTCGTGAGTCTCCCTGAAAACCCTAGACAGGGCATTAGATATTAGAAAAGGAGAATCCAAAAAAGGGGTCACACCCCATAGGCCTGCGCGTTGGCGAGAGTCAAGAGAGTTTAGCTCTAATAATACATCCAAGGATTTTTGACCCTCCGAATGCAACCGAAGCCAGCGTTTAAGTAAAGCCGCCTTATAATAGTTTGCTATATCCGGCATGCCAAAACCTCCAAATTCCTTCGGGAAGACCAGCCTATCAAAAGACAATCTAGGTTTTTTACCGTTCCAAAGGAAGGAGATAAACAAAGATCTGACCCTTTTAAAATATACTTTCGGGACTGGTATAGGTAACATTTGGAACATATAAAGAAATTTGGGTAACACGAAGGTACGTAGTAGATTCTTTCTACCCATCCAGGATATACTGGGAATTGACAGGGAAGATAGGTAGGTTTTAACGGAATTAAAAAGGTGGGTGTAGTTAGCTTGGAAGAGAGCCTTTGGATCTTTTGTGAGGTAAATACCCAAGTATTTCAATTTACAGGGCTGCCAAGTGAAAGGAGAACCACATTGGAGAAATCTTAACTCAGGTATAGAGAGTGAAACATTCATAGCTTCCGACTTAGAGTAGTTAATTTTGAAATTTGAGAGTGTACTAAACCGTTCAATCAGTCTTATTATATGCGGGAAGGTGTTTATAGGGTCCGAAACAAACAGAAGCAGGTCATCCGCGAAGGCAGCACTATAATGTGTGACTTCCCCCACCTTAAAACCCTTGATGTGTGGGTGGTCTCGAATAGCTTGAAGAAGAGTCTCCATTATCAGAATAAAGAGGGTAGGGGACAAAGGGCAACCTTGGCGGGTCCCATTTTTGATCAAAAAAGGTTCAGACAAGAGGCCATTTACCCTGACCCTAGCCCGAGGACATGAATATAGGGATGAGATTGCTGTAATAAAATCCTCGGGGATCCCAAACCTGTGTAGAGTGCGGTACATATATAGCCAGTTTATCCGATCAAACGCTTTCTCGGCGTCAGTGCCGAGGAGCACTAAAGGTAAGCGATGGTGTAAAGCGTATTGGGTTAGGTGGAGGGCTCTGCAGGAATTATGATTGCCCTCTCTTCCAGGGACGAAGCCGCACTGTTCTTGGTTAATCAATTCAGGGAGGAAAGATTGAAGGCGTGTAGACAGAATTTTTGCCCACAATTTTACATCCACATTAAGTAATGAGATGGGCCTATAGTTTCCACATTTACATGGATCTTTGCCCTCCTTAGGAAGAATCGTAATTGTTGCTTCTAAAGCTTGTGGTGGCAAGGAGCCAGTAGACCTGATTTCCTCACACCAATTGGTAAGATGTGGTAGTAAAACTAAAGCAAATTTTTTATAATAACCTACTGGGAGACCATCCGGCCCTGGGCTTTTCCCTAATGGCAGCGAGTTCAATATGCTCTGAACCTCTTGTTGTGTAATAGGGCTTGACAACAGAGCGGCTTGATCCAAGGAAAGGGAAGGCAACTTCAAATCGTTTAAAAAACTATCAATCCGGGAGACAGTCTCCGTAGAACAAGGATCGAGAGCTGGGGTGAGGTTATAGAGATTTTGAAAAAAGGTTTGAAATTGAGAGGCTATCTCTTCAGTAGAAGTTGCAGCCGGGCCCGAATCAGGGACAATTTTACTAACAAAAGATAACTCTTTTCGTTTCTTAAGGAGGTGAGACATAATTTTGTTGCCCTTATCTCCATGAGCATAATATTTAAATTTAGAGTATTGGTAATTTTTGGCATGCCGGATATTTAGGTGGTCTTTCAATTGCACACGAAGTTGTGATAATTCAGACTGGACCGAGATAGCAAGAGAGCGTTTTTGAAGACATTCTAGAGTGTAAATCCTTGCTAATAAACTATTTAGTTGGGACATGCGTTCTCTCTTAACTCTCGCCCCTAAAGCGATCAACTCACCCCGTATAAAGGCCTTGTGGGTCTCCCAAGTAATTGACTGGGACGTATCAGAAGCTGGATTCTCATCAAAAAAGTGTTTCAAGGAGGTAGTAAGTGCTTCCACATGACCCTGGTTGTCCAAAAGAGTTTCATTGAGCCTTCAGGACCAACTCCTGCGGGGGAGCTCCCGGAGGGCCAGAGACATGGAGACCGGTGTGTGATCTGAAATAGTAAAAGAGCCAATGTGAACAAGAGTAACCATGTTAAGATACGGCAGCGAAATAAACAAATAGTCAAGTCTATGAGAAGAGGAGTGCATCGGGGACTGGTAGGTGAAATCCTTAGAGGAGGGATGGTGAACTCTCCAAGTGTCAATAATACCTGTCTCCTGTAACGATTTATGCAACCTAGAGAGGGCTTTTTGAGAATGTACTTTGGAGGGCGGAGAGGAGTCTAAACTAGGATTCATTGCCATGTTAAAATCCCCTCCTACTATTTTTATTCCCTCAGCAAAGTCCCGAAATTTAGCAAGCGTTTGTGAAACCCACATTGTTTGCTTCACATTGGGAGCATATACATTACAAAATGAGAAAATCTGATTACCTATTTTACCTTTCACGAAAAGGAAGCGCCCTTCTGGATCGGCACATACCACCAAGGGTTCAAAGGGGACTGTCTTAGCTATTGCAATCGACACCCCTCTGGAGGATTTAACATTACAACTATGAAACCAGTGTTTGTAACGGATGGTTGAGAGTTTTGGCACAGAGGAGGCCTTAAAGCGGGTTTCCTGCAAAAAACAAATATCTGAGCCAAATTTCTTTAGTAAGGCCAACAATTGGGACCTTTTTTGCGGCGTATTCAAACCACAAATATTCCATGATGTCACTTTGATAGATGCCATGTAAAATCAATGTGGGTTGAGCAGAAAGAGCTATCAGGAGAGCTTATCTTAAGTAATGTTAGACTAGCACCTTTGGACCCGAAGAACATGGAATAACTATGCCAAACATATAAAAACATGATGGAAATCAAAAATGAAAACCAAGGGTAAACAATCTCGGGGGGGTATAGAGAGGAAGCGGAGGTTATGTAGGACCACGAATAGTACATGATCACCTGATCGTCAATGTCGACTGGAGAACCATATGGAACTATAAAAACAGCATAGCAAATATTACCAGGAACGGAAACGGCACATAAAGTCAAAAAGTTATAAGCATAAAAACTTATAAAGTCTCATAAAGAGCAGCCTCTAGTTGGATAGGTGAGGATCTTATATAAAAGGTAGACAAAATCGCAAATAACAGCAGAACATAAATACCAATGCAGCTCTTTTAGGTAAATTTACGAATTTTCGATGTTTTCCCTTTGGACACTTTAGACCATTGCTCCAAAGAGGGCAGTTTTGGAAAGTCCAAATGTTCATCCGTGACTGATAGCCACGACGTAATACGAATGGGTTCAATATGGAGAACGTCCCATGCTGCAGGCAAGTCGTCCGGGACTCTAATGGTACAGCGTCTGCCTTCATACTGAAATTGGATACCGAAAGGAAAGAGCCAGCGGAACAAAATCTTCTTCTCTCTCAAATAAGTAGTGAGTGGCCTCATTAAACGTCTTTTGTACAAAGTAGAAGGAGCTAAGTCCTGAAATAAGAGGATTGGTTCTCCATCTAGAGATAAATCCTTGTGAGATCTAGCAGCCTTAAATATTGCCGCCGTATCTGTATAGCAAAGTAAAGCACAAATTACATCCCTGGGTGGGTCGCCATCTTGTGGAATGGGGTGCAGGGCTCTGTGGATGCGCTCAATGGAAATGGAGGCTGCCTGTTCTTCCCCCAAAAGCTTAGTGAAAAGTTTCATAGCTACCTCAGGCAAGTCTTGATGTGGTTTCGATTCTGGAATGCCTTTAAATCTTATATTTTTGCGCCTTCCCCTATTTTCCTGGTCTTCTATTCTTTCTAAGGCCAGATTCAATGCATTAAGTTGTTGTTTGCAGCATTGCTCAGTAGCAGTGCAAAAAGAAATAATGTCTGTCTGTGTATGCTCCACAACGTCTAGGCGCTCCCCCATACGTCCAACTTCAGCCTTAATATCCCCCAGTTCTTTCATTACAGGGGAGAGGGCCTGTGCTAGGGCCTGAGAAAGCACTTTTTTCAAATAAGCACGAGAAATAGGGGAAGAATCGTGTAAATCCGATACCTCCATTCCGCCGCCAGAGCTGTCTCGGTCTGAGTCGTCTAGGCCGTCTTGGTCCTCTGCAGGAGGGAGCGTCGGCGCCATTTTGTGAATGTGCGCTGGAGAAGTTAGGGCCTTCTTACGAAGAAATTTGTCAAGATCCCCGGTACTTTTCTTGGATTTCGGGGTCTCCAGTCTGTCCCCCACCTTTTCCTTAAGCGGCTTCACCATCTCCGGACCAGGTAAGTGCGAAATAAACAGGTTCTCCAGCCGAGCCGACGGGAGCTCTGATGCTAAGCGGCCGTCTCGTTCAGCGGTCAGGCTCCGCCCCCCTGGGGTAGAATTCATGGGGCCTCTAATTTTCCCCATATTCCCTGTTCCATGTTTAGATCACTCTTTCTGCTAATATATAAGACTATGATATGCTTTACACCTAAATATCAGAGATCCTTTAATTGCAGCTTTGCAAATATGACTATGTCTATCTCTAGTGGAGAAATGCTCAATTGAAATGATTATTCGAGATATAAACATAATTACTTTAGTATTAGATCTGACAAGTGCAGACAAAGCACAGCAAAATATGAATTTCCATGACTGACGGTAATAGCTGATATAGCCATTTAATGCAGTTCTATATAAAGCAGGAGTGTGATTAAAATGTTAGGGTTATATGAATGTGTTTAATTTGCACCTGTTCTATAAAATCTTTGTACAAAAATGAGTAATGGACTGCAGGCAGGTGCAGAAGGGATAATGAACTGAGATGTGAGACAGTTTACAAAGATGTATACCACTATATGTGTGATCAGATTCTCAAGCCACAAACCAGAATAGCATCAAAGTGTGGAGGGATGGGAGTGGAGTCTTACCATTCTGTCTGTAAACTGCAGGTAGTGAATTTGACATTTTCTTTCACACTGGATGGGCGCCAGGCTGCAAACCACAGAGAGCGCCATAAAAGATGAACTAACAAATGGCAAGGAAACACTCAACTGTGGCATTTCAGTCTAAACCAGAATGTCTGGGGCCAGACACCTTAAAAATATACATGGTTCTGTTCACACCTGTTTAAACATAAGCATGTACATAGTACATACAATTGCCAGCTCTTGTGTGTTTAATCCCCAGTTGCAGACATAGAAATGTATATTTAATTAAACTAATTCCAGCTGAATTCTGGGCTGCCATCCAAACTCTAGAGCTCCAGAAGAAAGGCTTCCTCTAGAAGGGTGTCCAGTGTGAGCTGTCAGTGAAGATGGCCACTGGATTAAATGTGTTCAGTCATTGTGACCTCTAATAATCTTTCATGATTGATTGGTTAGAAAATAATGCCAAGCACAAAAAGTAACATTTACCTATGATAATTGCTTAACTTTAGAATTTTCTTTCTTCAACCGTTTATCAGCTTTTTAAAGGGATCCTATCACTCACACACAATTTTTTCTAGGTACCACATCGGAATAGCCTTAAGAAAGGCTATTCTTCTCCTACCTTTCGTCATCTTCTCCATGCCGCTGTTCGCCTACAATCATGTTTTTTCTCAGTATGCAAATTAGCTCTCTTGCCGCACTGGGGGCGGGCCCCAGCACTCAAACAGCACCTGGGGGGGGGGGGCGTCCCGCGTCCCTAATGCTGCGAGAGAACTCTCTCCAGCGCCGCCTCCATCTTCGTCAGCAGTATCCTCTTCCTATGTCGTCTTCCGGCGGTGGTTTGTAACTTCTAGGCCTCGAGCCTTAGGCAGAGCAAACTGCGCATGCCCACAGGCCACGAGAAAATGGTCGCTTGCACAGTATTGCACAGCGACCATTTTCTCATGGCCTGTGTGCATGCGCAGTCTGCTCTGCCCAAGGCCCGAGGCCTAGAAGTCGGAAACCTGCGCAGAAGAAGAGAACGCTGCTGATGAAGATGGAGGAGGCGCTGGAGAGAGTTCTCTCGCAGCATGGGGGACGCCCCCAGTGCTGTTTGAGCGCAGGAGCCCGTCCCCAGTGCTGCGAGAGAGCTAATTTGCATACTGGGAAAAACTTTGACTGTAGGCGAACGTCGGAGCGGAGAAGACAACAAAGGGTAGGAGAAGAATAGCCTTTCTTAAGGCTATTCCGACGTGGTACCTAGAAAAAATTGTGTGTGAGTGATATGATTCCTTTTAAGGATTTATCCACTTTCTAATATTGATGGACTATCTAAAATAAGCGGTGTAAGCGACTATTTTCTTGTGCCTGTGGGCATGCACTGTCAGCTCTGCCCAAGGCCCAAGGCATAGAAGATTCAAACCAAGGAGGAAGGAAGGAGGCGTTCCAGAAGAAGATAGAGGCATCGCTGGAGAGTTCTCTCGCAGCATTGGGGACTGCATTGGGGATGCAATATAGTCCAGGATGTGCTGGGGTCTGCCCCCAGTGCTGCGAGAGAAATCATTTGCATAAAGACGGAAAATGAGATTTCTACCGAAAAGCAGCGTGGAGAAGACAGCTAAAGGTAGGAGATGAATAGCCTTTAAGAGAGAATCCCTTTAAATAAGACTGTTGGTTAGGTTCTTACATCTAGCCTTATATCAGCAGCATATGGAGAAAACCTTCTCACATACCTCCTATATAAATCTTGGACATATGACTCAGTATCTCATATGAATAAAAATAGCATACCACATGGTAAAAAAAACAGCAGCACTATGGATAAAGTGAAGAAAAGATAGAAACTCATTAACTCATATGGCATTGCTTGCTGGCTGAACAGAAGCCTAAAACCACTCTTTTGATAAGCTATGGGTAATAGAGCCACATGGAAATATTTGGTGGATATGTTTGGAGCCTTTTGCTTTTAATACATATGTAGTTACTCAGATGCAGTGTACACAGCACCTAATAGACCCGTCTGCGCTGAATGGACTTAACTGCTACCAGTCCATAAAAATCTAATATTATTTCAGAGCATGAGCCTATCTGCTTCCCTACTCGCTAGTCTGACCCTGCCCTTTGGTGGGGAGTTAGGCTCATATATTTATTTTTTCCCTTGTTTGACTTGTTTATTCCCGTTTTTCACATTACTCGCTTCTGTATATAAAATGCAATATTACCAAGGCTCTACTCTTTTTCTCTTACATTCTCCCAGTAAATAAAGGTATTCTGCTGTCTGATTGCTTTTATCATGTCTTCTCAATTCTGCACTCCAGGGAGAACCTCTCACATCTATTTACTTCCTATTCAGCATAATGGAGAATATGATAGAAAAAAGACTAATGTAACAGACATCACATTATGCTCTCCTCACTAGAGAGCTTCTGACCTTCTTGTGATTCAATGTCCTCCTCACTATTATAAAATATGACAATTTCATTGTCCTCTAGAATAAAGTGTACTGTCTTTGTGTAACTAGTTCTTTAGTTTAATGGTTGCATAAAACGGGGTGTTCTGCGATTTTCAATGAGCTGTGAAAGAATAATGCAGCAAAGACTATAGAAAACAGCAGGATAGTATACAGTTCATTCTCATTGTTTCATTTGTGATATAACTTCTGTCGGGGTTATCATATCATGCATAGATACACAGAGAGCATCATTTACTGATAAGTCTTGTTCATTCATGAAAGCAATAGAAAATTTCTTTTATCCTGTAAAAGCAACACTTGCCTAAACCTGATATTTCTGTTTTGTGTCCAATATCAGCAGTATCTGGGATGAAGTGTAAAATATAAAGAAAGCAAGGGTGCAATGATTTATAAATCCGATGTAACTATATTTTATTTACTATAGAACATACAGTAGAACACATAGCAAAAATTGAAAGTTACCCAACAGAAAATAGAACACACATCAGAAGGTAAAATGTAGACATTTTTCCATTCAATTTGTAAAAAATTAACGTATTTGGAAAGTGATAGCTGCAACACATCTTGGAAAACTATGAGGTACTAATGTGTAATAAGAGCATGTTAGAGAGGCAGAGAAGTTAAGAGGTTTAACAATCTGTTAAAAACTGTATCTAAAAATTGTGAAATATTTTCAGAAAAATATTATTAAATGTAAAATTGCAAGACTTTAAATATCCCACCATCTAGTTCCTGTACAAATCTACAAATACAAGCTAAAGCTGTATCATGCAAAGACAAATTAATATAGAAACACAATCTAAAACCGCTGCCATCTTCTCAGTGCCACAGCTCATTCAAAGTAGACTAGGGCAAAATTGAAAACTGTTCTGTGGTCAGATTAATCAAAATTTGATATTCTCTCTGCAAACCATGTCTGTCATGCAGGGGTCATCCAGCTTGTTGTCAGTGCACAGTTCAGAGAAGGCCTTGCAGTCTTGTATATTTCAGCAAGACAGTTCTAAACCACATCTGGGTGCTTCCAAAAGGATGGACATGCCCTCGATAAAATATTTTTCTAAAGTTGCTATTGGCGTGAAATTCTCACCATATGTTGGGAACAACTCATCCGATCCACACAAGCAAAGACATCAAACCATAGATATCCATATATGAATTTATTTGTAATAATGAGAAATGAGGGGAAAAGTATTGAACACGTGAAGAAAGAGAGGTGCAAAAAGCCATGGAAAGTCATGACACCTGCTGAAATCTATCAGGAATTAGAAAGACTCAGAAATCCAGGATGTACAGGTATATAAAAGAAGGAATATCTCTCTATAGGGCACTGCCTAATCTTGTGGAGAAAATAGGGACTAATCAACAGGCCTCTCAAAATGAACAAAAATAAAATGTAACGTTTATTAGGGTAATATTAGAAGAAGATATTGTGTGACATAACCGGATAACAACCATAAATAATATTATTGTGTTAAGACTATCTCCATGGTTCCATGACAACAATAAGAAGTGTGTGTGAGGGTCATGCCCGGACTCTACCAGGGGTGAATCACTATTACACAATTTCCAGAGTTAACATAGTGTAAGCCGATGGCTGGTCAGATAATGGAGAAAGACTGGTTTTCAGCAGATAACCTTTTGTCTACCGAGTGTTATTTCAAGTTCACTCTATTGGGCTGGATTTTTATGAATGGCAGGTAGGTTGGTAGTGGAACCTGTCATTCCAACCCCCTCCAGTCCACACATTGTGGATGTTTCTGCAGCTTGTCAGCTACTGTGAATTGTCCTCATCAGTGAGGTTTAAAAGGTCAGCTCCAGCAGCAGACTTTGGGGAGAGCTTGGCTGGAGAGCCAACAGAGTGGTCATATTTTTGGAGCTGTGTCCTGAATGATTCTACTGGATTTTGATTTCTGTTATTCTAGGTGAGGTAACCTATTCTATGTTTAGTTAGAGCCTAGCCGGGCAGGTATTTATTTTTGTATTGTTTCCTTTTGCTGCTGCACTACCTTTTTGAGTGAAAATAAACTCTACCTTTGTTTTGGACTAAAGAATCTGGACTTTTGTGTCTGTGCCACCCCACCTAGCAACCCCAGACCCTGACAATTGGTGGAGGATGTGGGTATACAGTGGTTGCTAGGGGCAACAACACGTCCACTCCTTGCAGGATAATTTTTTTTTTTAATGTCCTGGGTGAAGGCTGCTGCCACTATACAGATCCAGACTATGGAGGAGATACTGAAGCATCTTGTACAGTCCAATGTGCAGCAACAACAAACTAATCGTTTGCTGATGGAGCAAATTGCGCTCCTTAAAGAGACTGGTGTCACTGGCCCGCAAAGACCTGTAGAGCACAGAGATGAGAAGCGGGCTGTGGAAAGAGCTTTGCAAAAGATGACCCCAGATGATGACGTGGAGAACTTCCTGACTATGTTTGAGAGAGTGGCTGAACGGGAGAAACTGCCAGCTGCTGACTGGGCAGACGTCATTGCACCCCATTTGACCGGTGAACCACAGAAGGCCTATTATGACCTCTGCCAGCAGGATGTCCAGGACTATGACAAATTAAAGGTGGAAATTCTTGCTCGGCTGGGGGTAACCACTGCTGTCCGTGCCTGCCGGGTACATACCTGGTGCTACCAGATGGACAAGCCTGCCAGAACCAAGATGTACGACCTGATTCACATGGTGAAAAAGTGGCTGGAACTAGAAACCTGTACCCCTGCAAAGATGGTGGAGAAGGTGGTCCTAGACCGGTTCACCAGAGCTCTTCCCCCTGGTTGGACATGGGGACCCCCAAAGATGCCAACCAGCTCATCAGCCTTCTGGAGAGGTACCTGGCGACTGAGGTGAAACTCCATGATGACCCTACAGCGTGACCATCCCCCAGGAACACCTGATGGAGGGCACCTCCCGGTAAGACTGTTTCGTTATTTGAGAGCGGTGGGAAAAGATATCAAGATATGTTTTCTAGGCAGTCCACCAACTCAAGAAGGGACTCTCTGCTGGAGAAACCAAGGCTGGTACAGTGTTGGAGATGCCATGAGGGGGGACATATTGCTACCCAGTGCTCATTCACCTCTGAGCCAATGGACTGTGACGCTGATATTATTTGCCAAGTTGTGGTGAATGGTCATTCTGTCCAGGCATTGTTGGACTCTGGTAGCCTGGTCACTCAGGAGCATGCAGCTTGATAGCTGGGGACTTTATCCCGGACAAACGTATGAGTGTTTGTTGCATCCATGGGGATGTCAAGGACTACCCCATGTCCAAGGTCACAATAGAGACTATAGTAGGATCTGTTTATTATGAAGTGGGTGTTGTAAAAAACCTTATGCATAATGTGATTTTGGGACGTGATTTCCCTTTGTTCTGGGATTTGTGGGGAAAAGGTACAACCACACAGCCAAAGGTGGAAACCCCACCTACGCCTGAAGTGCATGAGGAGGGTGACACCTTTCCGTTACAGGTCCTAGCTGGAGAGTAGGAGGATGCCTTTTCCCCAGCTCCTGAGCCTAACATACCTGAATTAGAAGTCTCACGGGATAATTTTGGTACTGCACAATTGAGAGATCCCACTCTTGCTAATGCTCGTGATAATGTGACAGTTGTTAACAATGTGCCTCAAGAACCTGATGCTGACCACCAATTCCCACATTTTGCTATGAATAATGACCTCTTGTATCGGGTTGCAAAAAGTAATGGGGAAATTGTGGAGCAGCTTCTCGTACCGATGCCATACCGCCGTGCGATACTTGATATGGCCCATAATCATGTGCTTGGGGGACACCTAGGGGCTGAGAAAACACAGGAGAGGATTCTTCAAAGATTTTATTGGCCAGGCGTGTACAAGGAAGTGAAGGACTACTGTGCGTCCTGTCCTACGTGTCAGGTACATGCTCCAGCCCCACATTTCCGTAGTCCCTTAGTTCCCCTGCCCATAATTGAAGTACCTTTTGAAAGGATTGCTATGGACTTAGTCGGTCCAATAGTCAAGTCATCTAGAGGTCACCAATATATTCTGGTTGTCTTGGATTACGCTACTCGCTATCCTGAGGAGGTTCCCTTGCGTAATACGACATCAAAGAGTATTGCCCGTGAGTTGTTCTACATGTTCTCAAGAACAGGCATACCTAAAGAGATATTGACCGACCAAGGCACACCGTTCATGTCAAAGGTGATGAAGGAGATATGCAAGCTGTTTAATATTACCCACATACAGACCTCTGTGTATCACCCGCAGACAGATGGGTTAGTGGAGTGCTTTAAAAAAAAACGCTAAAACATATGCTTAAAAGGGTAGTAGAAAAAGATGGTCGTGACTGGGATTGCCTGTTGCCATACCTGATGTTCTCTATTAGAGAGGTTCCCCAAGCGTCTACAGGTTTCTCCCCTTTTGAATTAGTCTATGGTAGACACCCTAGAGGCTTACTTGATATAGCCAAGGAAACCTGGGAAACTGAGGTTTCCCCATATCATAGTGTCATAGAGCATGTAGCTCAAATGCAGGACCGCATTTCAACAGTTATGCCAATTGTAAAAGAACATCTGCAAAGACCACAAGAGGCCCAAAGCAGAATTTATAATCGTTCTGCCAGAGTCCGAGAGTTTAACCCAGGGGACAGAGTCCTTATTTTGGTGCCTACTGTGGAAAGCAAGTTCTTAGCGAAATGACAAGGCCCATATGAAATTGTGGAAAAAGTAGGTCCAGTCAACTATAAGGTTCACCAACCAGGGAAAAGGAAGCCTTTTCAAATCTACCATGTGAATTTGATTAAGCCCTGGAATCAGAGGGAAACCTTGGTGGCCTCAAATACAGAAGTGGGTGATTCATTGCTAGCAATCCCTCCAGTCCATGAGAATGAGACCCTATCAGTGCCCCAACAACAAGAGGCAAAAGAGTTCCTGCAGAAAAATAAACGTAAGTTGTCTGATCTACCAGGGCATACACACCTGATAGAGCACCATGTAGAGACAGAACCTGGGAGGAAAGTAAACCTCAAACCCTACAGAATACCAGAGGCACATAGGGAAGTAGTGTCAGCTGATGATAAACGTATGCTGGAGTTAGGTGTAATTGAGGAATCCAAAAGTGAGTGGTCTAACCCAAATGTTTTGATACTAAAGCCCAATGGTACTTGGAGGTTTTGCAATGACTTTAGAAAATTGAATGAGATCTCGAAGTTTGACACTTATCCCATGCCCAGGGTTGATGAGCTTATTGAAAAGTTGGGTAATGCCAGGTATATAACCACACTGGACCTTACAAAAGGTTACTGGCAAATACCTTTGTCTAAAGAAGCCAAAGAGAAAACTGCCTTTGTTGTTCCCGAAGGGCTGTTCCAGTACAGGGTTATGCCATTTGGTTTACATGGAGCTCCTGCTACCTTTCAAAGGTTGATGGACCAGATCTTGCGGCCACATCGTGACTACGCAGCAGCTTACCTGGACGATGTGGTCATTTATAGCCCAGACTGGTGAAGTCATCTCTGTAAGGTGCAGGCAGTACTAGACTCCATAAGTGAGGCAGGCCTTACTATCAACCCTGAGAAATGTTCTTTAGGGCTGGAGGAAGCCAGGTACCTGGGCTATGTCATTGGCAAAGGGGTAATAAAACCCCCAAACCAATAAGGTGGAGGCAATACAAAATTGGCCAAGACCACTGACCAAGAAGCAAGTCCGGGCATTTCTTGGCATTGGTAGGTGAAGAGGGTACACATCCACATGCTGTGGATGTGTACCCTCTTCACCTACCAGTATATTTATTCCGGCTTTGTCGAAGTCCCAAAGCACACATCGTACACCCTGAAGACTTCGGTATAAAATGGTGAGTTGGAGCCGAAATATAATTTTGTTGGTATTTCTTGGCATTGCTGGCTACTGCCGGAGGTTTGTGCAAAACTTTGCCTCTATTGCAGCTCCTCTCACTGACCTGACGAAAGGTGGGAAGTCAGTGATGATCCACTGGACACCAGTGGCAGAGGAGGCGTTCCAGAAGTTAAAGGGAGCTCTATGCCAGCAGCCAGTGCTAATCACCCCTGACTTTAAGAAAGATTTCTTGGTGCAGACAGATGCCTCAAATACAGGTCTAGGAGCGGTGCTGTCCCAGGTGGTAAATGGTGAGGAGCATCCAATGATGTACCTGAGCAGGAAGCTGTCTCCTGCTGAGAAAAATTACACCATCGTGGAAAGGGAATGTTTGGCTATTAAGTGGGCACTGGATGCCCTAAGGTACTACCTCCTGGGCAGAAAGTTTAAATTGGTCACTAACCATGCTCCCCTTACATGGATGAAGATTAATAAGGACAGAAATGCTAGGGCTACTTGATGGTTCCTGTCTCTGCAAAATTTTGTGTTTGAAGTAGAACACAAGCCAGGGAAATTATTGGGAAATACTGATGCCCTGTCACGGGTCCTTTGTATGATGGTCACAAATGCCCAGCCCTCCAGTCTGGAGAAGAGGAGGGGATATGTAAGCCGATGGCTGGTCAGCTCATGGAGGGGGTGTACATCTCACCCAGACTACTCAGGTGGGTGAGATGAAAAACTCCAGAAAGACTGGTTCTCAGCAGATAACGTTTGTCTGCTGAGCGTTATTTCAAGTTCTCTCTATTGGGCTGGATTTTTAGAAATGGCAGATAGGTTGGTAGTGGGACCTCTCATTCCGACCCCCTCCAGTCCACACATTGAGGATGTATCTGCAGCTTGTCAGCTGCTGTGAATTGTCCTCATCAGTGAGGTTTAAAAGATCAGCTACAGCGGCAAGACTTTGGGCAGAGCTTGGCTGGACAGCCAATAGAGAGGTCATATTTTTGGAGCTGTGTCCTGAATGATTCTACTGGGTTTTGATTTCTGTTATTCTAGGTGAGGTAACCTATTCTAAGTTTAGTAAGAGCCTAGCCGGGCAGGTATTTATTTTTGTATTGTTTCCTTTTGTTGCTGCACTACCTTTTTGAGTGAAAATAAATTCTACCTTTGTTTTGGACTAAAGAATTTGGACTTTTGTGTCTATGCCACCCCACCTAGCAACCCCAGACCCCAACAATAGACACTGAAAACAGTGTTCAATGATATCGACTCTGTGTAGATGTTCAATGATGTATTTATGAGATATTAGACCCTTGAGTATGACCAGCTAGAGGTAAAAACTGTCAGTGTAAGGAAATTTCAATAGGAGCAATTCCCCAGTAGCTGCTGGAGAACCCTGGGGGGGAGGGGCATAATAGACTGAGCCCTAAGCTGAAACCCCCCGATGTCCCTTCCTGTTTGCCGGTCCTATTCTTAGGAATAGGTGGCAACGGGTCCATGGGCTCTTCCTAAATAAGTGACAAAACAGAATAAAGACAAGACACACAACAACAAAAGAAGGTCAGCTAGTCAAGGGTCCAGTAACAGTGGAGCAACGCAGTACAGAATCAAAATCCAATAGAATAGTCAAAAGGGTAAGCCAGAGGTCAGTAATACAATAGCAGCAGACAGAGGAGCTAGCAGGGACAAGGTCTAAGTACAAAGTTTGGATCTAACCAGATTCAACCCGAATTTTCCAAAGCTTCAGGTTCAACCTGAAATAAAAACTTTGGGGGTTTGTCAACCACAAACTGGAAGTGAAATGATCATACTCTGTCGTGTCTTCAGATGTTATGTTCTTGTTTACTAGTTTTCCTTATTTGTGTTTGTTTACTGTTTTTATAAGTGTGTCACTTCATAAAAGAGTAAATATTGTAAAAAAAAATCCATATATATAATGTTCTTCAGTACTGCTTTCACAAACAATGGGCATCTATATATTTTGTTATTTTTCCAATACACTCTTGTTTTATTGAAATTATTCATACTTGAATTGAAATTTCTAGGGAAAAATTTACTATCTACTGTTTTATTGAATATATATATATATATATATATATATATATATATATATATATATATATTATGTTGTGCAGCAGTATAGAATATTGAAAGTATGAAATCAAATATAAAGGGCTACATGCCAAATTGTATTGATGTTCCAGGTAATATAAACTGAAGCTCAAATAGATTCAGATGCTGTTAGGGCAGAGTAGTGGAACCCAACAATAATGTATTAAGACAGGCAGCAAAGTAAAGTACCACAGTAAAGGGTTGCCTGATAGGATCAGTTTAAAGATACTGTTATGAATATCACATTGCCAACAAATATTTATAGCTGTCAGAGCTTTGTTATGCTGAATGTATCTTCAGTTGAAGAGGGATATTTGAAGCCTGTTCTTTGTGTCCCAGATGCCTGTTATTAGTTAATTATTATTATTAAGTTTGTATCTAGAAATCTGTTCATATCTGTTTGTTGCTGTTATACTGACCTTGACTTGATATTCTCGTGTCTTTTTAATTTGGCATTGACTCTGACCTTGGATTGAACCTGGGCTGGATAAGATATTCAGCTTTCCTGTTTTGATGTGTCTAGTAAGTTGTACTGTGGGACTTGGTTTTGTATTCAGATTACAGGACATCTATTTCTTGCATTGAGCTACTAGGATGATAACCTGGGTCCAAATGCAGCATAAATCCAACCAACTTTGCGTCGGGTTCTGGTGAAGAATGTTTGGAGTGCCTTAGATCTATCTCCTGGTGCAGAGTGTTTTAGGGTGCTTGTTCTACTACTCTAGTATCTGCCATTTCCTGCATTTCTTGGGAATTGCTCCAGTGGCAATTCCCTAACAGATACATTGTCTCAATTTAAAATTCTCTTGTTGAAATACTGTATTTAGTAGCTCTGCCTTCTATAATAAAATACACTCACCGGCCACTTTATTTGGTACACCATGCTAGTAACGGGTTGGACCCCCTTTTGCCTTCAGAACTGCCTTAATTCTTCGTGGCATACATTCAACAAGGTGCTGGAAGCATTCCTCAGAGATTTTGGTCCATATTGACATGATGGCATCACACAGTTGCCGCAGATTTGTCGGCTGCACATCCATGATGCGAATCTCCCGTTCCACCACATCCCAAAGATGCTCTATTGGATTGAGATCTGGTGACTGTGGAGGCCATTGGAGTACAGTGAACTCATTGTCATGTTCAAGAAACCAGTCTGAGATGATTCCAGCTTTATGACATGGCGCATTATCCTGCTGAAAGTAGCCATCAGATGTTGGGTACATTGTGGTCATAAAGGGATGGACATGGTCAGCAACAATACTCAGGTAGGCTTTGGCGTTGCAACGATGCTCAATTGGTACCAAGGGGCCCAAAGAGTGCCAAGAAAATATTCCCCACACCATGACACCACCACCACCAGCCTGAACCGTTGATACAAGGCAGGATGGATCCATGCTTTCATGTTGTTGACGCCAAATTCTGACCCTACCATCCGAATGTCGCAGCAGAAATCGAGACTCATCAGACCAGGCAACGTTTTTCCAATCTTCAATTGTCCAATTTCGATGAGCTTGTGCAAATTGTAGCCTCAGTTTCCTGTTCTTAGCTGAAAGGAGTGGCACCCGGTATGGTCTTCTGCTGCTGTAGCCCATCTGCCTCAAAGTTCGACGTACTGTGCGTTCAGAGATACTCTTCTGGCTACCTTGGTTGTAACGGGTGGCTATTTGAGTCACTGTTGCCTTTCTATCAGCTCGAACCAGTCTGGCCATTCTCCTCTGACCTCTGGCATCAACAACGCATTTCCGCCCACAGAACTGCCGCTCACTGGATGTTTTTTCTTTCTCAGACCATTCTCTGTAAACCCTAGAGATGGTTGTGCGTGAAAATCCCAGTAGATCAGCAGTTTCTGAAATACTCAGACCAGCCCTTCTGGCACCAACAACCATGCCACGTTCAAAGGCACTCAAATCACCTTTCTTCCCCATACTGATGCTCGGTTTGAACTGCAGGAGATTGTCTTGACCATGTCTACATGCCTAAATGCACTGAGTTGCCGCCATGTGATTGGCTGATTAGAAATTAAGTGTTAACGAGCAGTTGGACAGGTGTACCTAATAAAGTGGCCGGTGAGTATATGATGCTGTGGAATTAGATTAAACTTTTTTTTACCCCTGATGAATGGACCATACCAAGGCAGATCAGGTGTACCTTTTAAGGTCAGACACTCTAGTTAGTGGTCGTAGGCATTTCTCTATGCTTCTGTTATTTACTACTCTTACAAGAGATGAAAGTATGATATTTTTAGCACAAGCAACAGGATGCCTTAGATCAGTGGTTCTCAACCTTTCTAATGCCGTGACCCCGCAATACAGTTCCTCATGTTGCGGTGACCCAATTCAGTTTGGAATGTGCGTCCATAACGGCGTGCGTTCCAGCTGAATAGTGTTGCTGCAGACAGTAGTGCGGCTTCTGAGTGGCTAAAGCCATCGGAAATATGTATTTTCTGATGGCTTTAAGCATACCTCCTACTTTTGAAGATTAGAAAGAGGGACAAAATACGTGGCGCGCGCAGCGCGCCTTGGCGAATTTAGCTCCGCCCACTTTTATGTTGACTCCACCCATTCATTTTTCATGTGCTCCTACACAGTATAATCCTCCTACAGTCACCCGTACATTATATGTTCCCTCGCCATCTCTCCCCCAGTTTCATATAACCCCTTCATCTGCCCCCAGTTTCATGTCCCCCTCCATCTCCTCCCCCAGTTTCATGTCCCCCCATCTCTGCCCCCAGTTTCATGTCCTCCCATCTCTTCCCCCAGTGTCATACCGTACCCCCCCTTCATCTGCCCACAGTTTCATGTCCCCCCCTCTCTTCCCCCAGTTTCATGTCCCCATCTCTTCCCCAGTTTCATGTTCCTCCATGTCTGCCCAGAGCTTCATGTCCCTCCATCTCTGCCCCCCAGTGTCATGCCGGCCCCCCCTTCATCTGCCCACAGTTTCATGTCCCTCCATCTCTGCCACTAGTGTCATGCCGTCCCCCCCTTCATCTGCCCCTTCATTATGTTCCACCTTATTTTTTAAAACAAATAAAACCTCTTATACTCACCTTCCAACGCTCTCCCACCGCTCTCTACGCAGTCTCGCTTACTCATATAGTTGTAGCCGCGATGTGACGTCATCCCATCGCAGCTACACATGCAGAAGCCGCAGCACAGCGTGTGACAGCTCCTGCTTTAATCGCCTGTGTGTTCAACTCATCGGCGTCCTCCGGGCGCTGATCAGTTGAAACCGGGACATACCTCCCATCGACCGGGACAGTTGGGAGGTATGCTTTAGGCGACCCCTGTGTTTTGGTCGTTCGACCCCCGCCGTGGTCGCGACCCACAGGTTGAGAACCGCTGCCTTAGATAGTACTGTACAAGTAGGCATTGAAGGTATTGCCATTGCCTTATCAATTTAATGGCAAAAAAGTCAATACTATTTTCTTTATGTACTTTTGAAAATAAAATGCTTAGATCACAAGATGAATGAATATCTGACCTTTTTTTACTAAAAGTAAATTTAGATTGAGAGCCCCTTTAAGGTTGATATGGCACCAAAATAGAGGCTGTGTTGCAGAAGGTGATAACTAAAAATGTGTTTGCTGCTTTGTGTTTTAGTGTGTCAGGTCAACCGGTCTAATGCTTCTGGTCACTTCTGAAAGTAGATACCAATCCAAAAAATGTAATGTTTACAAAGCCAGCTGAATGGGCACTCAATATGACAGTAAATATGGAGTCCTTAACCAAATTTATGTTAAGGGTGGACATATCTGTACGTGATGTAAAACATATGCATAAAAATTAACTGAGTGTATTCTGTATTCCAGACAAGCTTACTCAAATACCACTGAGTGTCTGACCATCTGGATTTGACCTAAAGTAAACACAGTCTCTGAATCGGATATGAATGCATATTTTAAAAAAACATTGTACGAAACATATAAATATACTTTAGATGTTCCTGCAGTTGCTGGTTGTGCTATGAAACTAAATCAACACCAGGGTCACAAGACTGATATTATGCATTGAAAGAGGCGACTGACACCAGTGAAATCTCTAGTCTTTAACACAACAGTTCAACTCGTGTCATCCAGCCAAGCAGACTTGGATCAAGGCCATTGGCAAAATTTTCCAGTACAGAATCCAGCTTTTCCCATGAAGGAATGCTTCAATTTAATGGGTGAGTGATTGCTGACCTACTGAAGCTACTGGATAGAGCGCCCGTCAATTACTAGGGACTCATTTCATTTCATATCTCGGTGGACAGATCCTCAGATTGTAAATGTAGCACCCTCTTTCAGGAAGATCACGTCAAGAACAGCAAACTTGGGTGAAACAGCTAACCAGAAGTGTAATATCATTCAGCATCATAAATGCTCACCAAACAATTACAACATCTTACTTACACATAAATACACAATTGGGAATAGCACAATACAATGGGAATGTTAAAACATGACATGTCCCCCTCCAAATTAAATTGATGTAGGGTTTATGTTACTGGAATATTTATGTAAAAGAACTATAATGATGAACCACGCAGCTGTATGTAACACAACACATTCTGATATCAAAAGCTTTGCCAAAAAATGAACAAGACAGCACTCATGAATTTGTATATTTGTTAAACCTCTGCTACCAACTATGTGTGTTCTGTAAATGTAAACTATTGTCTATTATGCTTCATGGAAAATGATGCATGTTGTGTTGCTTGGCAAGTTCCTGATTAAACGTTGTTCTAGGTTTACCTAAGAAATACAAAAGGATATTAATAACAGTACAGGAAACAAGAGGATTAAAATTATTTATGGTTTAGTAGTCTTCCTGTGATCAGTGCAAGAGTCTGCACCCAGTGAAATGCTTCTATTAGCCGATATTTATAAGGAGGTAAAAATAGGAAGCTCTCTAGTCATGGTGGTCAGATGGTAGTAACGTATTAACAAACTAAGGGCGGGTTCACACCTGCGCCCGGTCCTCGTTTTGCAGGTTTCCGTCTTCTGCCCGAGAAACTGGACAGGAGACGGAAAACAGCAGTCAGTTTTCAAACCCATTCATTTGAATCGGTTTGCAAAGTGTCTGCCCGTGAGCGTCTTCAGCCTCTCCGTGGTGAAACTGATTTTCTTAACAGTCGGACATGCAGGACTTTGTGTCCGGTTAAAAAAAACGGTTTCACTGCAGAGACCAGAAGACGCTCACGGGCGGACACTGACTGATGGGTTTCCGTCTCCTGTCCAGTTTCTTGGGCAGACGACAGAAACCCACAAAGCAGAGACTGGGCGCAGGTGTGAACCCACCCTAAAATGTAAAAAAAAATAAGTAAAAAAGAAACACTGTGCAATTCACGTGAACTTATTAGACATCAGTATTTCTTGCGCTCATGAGCTTACAATCAGGAAATAAATAGAGGTGACAAACAAGGTAAAAAAGCTTGATTTGGTCCAGCTTAATCCATTCTAAAGAACAAACTTGCACTTGCACCTCTTCAGTTGTCCTCTTGGGTAACGTTACCTGTACTATGGTACTGCAATTGTTACCATAAAGAATTAGACAACATGGCTGGAAGGACATTAAAAGAGATGCACAGCCCAGTGCCACATCAGCACTTTGCAGGAAGAAGAGTTTAGTATGAAATTCCCTACACCTGTAGATAGGTGTGGTGAGGGGGCCTATAAGGTCTCATAGCTTAAGGACCCAGTCGCAAGTGCAAACAATGTAAAGCTGCACCATTAAAGTGACCTTGTGTTACAGGCCACAAGACACAAGGTCACTGGATAGATTTGGCCTGTTGGCCTTGTGTTTGACACCTGTGATTAGGGAGTGGGAAAGCGCATTCTAGAGAATTAGCGCAGCATGAGCAAAGTCTTGGAGGTTGCTGTGTGTCATTCAGATTATTGGGTTAGACTTAAGGCCCAGTTACATAGGCCAATGATCGGTTAAACAACTGTACATATGAATTTCTTTCCTGATCATTGCCTCATGTGAACATGTCCCTTGATTAAATTATAGCTGCATCTTTTATGCAAACATAAAAATCATAGTTGTTGGCAGCACATTCCCTTCTCCGTATAGGGAAGGTGTTTCCAACAATAATTAACCACTTTTGGACCACCCATTGTGTATATACGTCTGGAAGGTGGCTGACTTATTCTGCAAGGACATACTCCTATAATGAAAATGTTACAGCCCTCAAAACCACACATACAAAAAAAAAACTTAAAATGTGTCTGGTCCTGGACCACAAATTGACCCGGTATTGAAGTGGATAGTGGTGAAGCATATTTTCAATTATAAGGCAATTTTTCATAAATGAATAGTGCAGGTGAATATAAGAAATGTTGTATTATATCTTATTTAAGAAATATGTTTCCTTCTCAACTTATCATGCTGAGTTAATTTTTACATATTAGTCTATGGAGAGGGGAGAGAGGAAGAGAAGGCTGCTGGAAAAGGCACATTTAAAGCTGCAGCTGCTACACTGTACTACTCTGTGAGTGAGGAAACCCTTCAAGACAAGCGTTTACGACTGCAAAGAATGAGGTAGTGAATCAATTAACAGCCTCCTTCTCCCCCTCCCCTTTCCACAGAGTTCTGTGTGTGAGCGGAATACAGATAAAGACTTTATGTGTCTGAGTGAAGATAAGGAGGAGGGAAACAGCCTAGTAAGAGGAAAAGCAAACAGACATCCTTAATAAATAAGATTAATATTCCTGCACCATAGAAAAGTCATTGTTAGAGTTGGTTTCAAACTCACAATACATTTAAATTAGTTCTGTGGTTGGCAAGCAGTTAGGCTGGGTTCATACACACAGGTTTCTGAAAAAGAAGATCAAACTTATAGATGCAAACAAAAAGGCAAAAATGAAGAAGAAGCAAACCCAACAAGTTGCAACAGCACTCTGCTAGCACCAAGATTATTACCAGGGGTGTAACCAGTGGTGAACCTACCCTTCTGCTGCCTGAGGCGGACGATCAACAGACGCCCCCCACCCTCGTATTGAGCCCAGGGGGTGTTCATCTTATGATTGTCCACCTCAGGTAGCAGGGCCGTTAGGGGTGCTAGCACTAACATTACAATAAATATAATGCAGTAATATTTTGTGCAGTAATACTCACAGGAGACGTCTTCCCACATTTCCCGTCTCCTCCCTTTGGACTGCCATGACCACTTCTTGCAGCTGTGACTTGACTCTGTAAAGTTTACAACACAGACAACTTTGACTCCTCACTTCTCCACGCGCCCAATATATATATATATATATATATATATATATATATATATATGTCCCACTGCAGCCTATATTATGCCCCACAGTGGCACATTAGACTGTGGGGCATAATAGAGGCTGCAAGGGGGCCGCTTTGGGGCATAATAGAGGTTACAGTGGACCCTTCAAGTTTTATTATGCCCCACAGTTGCACATCCATGAACTATTATTATACTCAAGGGTCTTTTAAACACTGTTACTCACCTCCAGTGTTAATCTGATCCGATGTTAATCCTAGCAGGCTTCGGGCCTGTATGGTAATGTCCCAGTCGTCATGTCGTCTGGGATATTACCTTATAGGCCCAAAGCACTGAACCCATACAAATCAGCTGATTTGGCTGATGAAAACAATATACGATGTAAATGGCTGGAAACAGCTCTGATCCTCTTGAAGTGAATAGGAGCAAAGATGCAGTTTACTGGAACCACCGCTACAGTGTACAGCTCCATATACAGTGTACAGTTTCTGGCTCTGTATACTATAGTGGTGGTGCAGAGGACCTGCAGTTCTTTCATAATCAGTAAACTTTGAGTTACTGTGTTTGCAACCCTGTCCCCTGAGGCTTATTCCTGCAGCTGCATCACATGTACTCTACCTGCTAACAGGTCGGGAAGGCTCTACTACTAGAATATTCCCCAGGAAACATTATTATCACCATTAGACACCCTGCAGGCCCATTCAGCATTGTACCAGCCGAGGAAGAATGCCAGAATCTGATCAAGATCCTTGCCACTGTGATCAAAGCAACTACAGTCCACAACCTCCTGGCCCTCCATATATCAGGCTGCTGCTGCGGCGGGGGCAGTTTGTTTGCCCCTTTTTAATAGAAATAAACCTAAAAGATTACGGCACTGCCAGTTAATGTCCTGGCTGCTGTGTCAAGTGTAGGTTCCCACATACAGTGGGGCAAAAAAGTATTTAGTCAGTCACCAATAGTGCAAGTTCCACCACTTAAAAAGATGAGAGGCGACTGTAATTTACATCATAGGTAGACCTCAACTATGAGAGACAAAGTACAAACTGCTTCACAGTGGCTCTTACACAGTACAATCTGTTCCACAGTGGCCTCCACACAGTATAATCAGCTGCAAAGTGGCCTCCACATAGTACAATTTGCTCCACAGAGACCCACACACAGTATAATCTGTTCCACAGATGGGTGCCCACAGAGAGGGCTCTGAGTGCCACCTCTGGCACCCATAACATAGGTCCGCCATCATGGCTCTAGGTTCTGTGATAAAGTGCACTTTCTAAACTCCCCACATGATGGCGCAGTTGTACAACAAAACTAGTGCTTTAGATGGGATAACAACATTCAGTTTCTCCTGTTCCTCTATCCAAATGTCTGTCAATTACAAAGAACAGGGTATATAGGAATATGCGAGGGAACTTACAGTTGACTTACATACAGTGGGGCAAAAAAGTATTTAGTCAGTCACCAATAGTGCAAGTTCCACCACTTAAAAAGATGAGAGGCGTCTGTCATTTACATCATAGGTAGACCTCAACTATGAGAGACAAAATGAGAAAACAAATCCAGAAAATCACATTGTCTCATTTTGTAAGAATTTATTTGCAAATTATGGTGGAAAATAAGTATTTGGTCAGTAACAAAATTTCATCTCAGTACTTTGTTATATATCCTTTGTTGGCAATGACAGAGGTCAAACGTTTTCTGTAAGTCTTCACAAGGTTGGCACACAGGGTTGTTGGTATGTTGGCCCATTCCTCCCAGCAGATCTCCTCTAGAGCAGTGATGTTTTGGGGCTGTCGCTTGGCAACACGGACTTTCAACTCCCTCCAAAGGTTTTCTATAGGGTTGAGATCTGGAGACTGGCTAGGCCACTCCAGGACCTTGAAATGCTTCTTACAAAGCCACTCCTTCGTTGCCCTGGCGGTGTGCTTTGGATCATTGTCATGTTGAAAGACCCAGCCACGTTTCATCTTCAATGCCCTTGCTGATGGAAGGAGGTTTGCACTCAAAATCTCACGATACATGGCCCCATTCATTCTTTCATGTACCTGGATCAGTTGTCCTGGCCCCTTTGCAGAGTAACAGCCCCAAAGCATGATGTTTCCACCCCCATGCTTTACAGTAGGTATGGTGTTTGATGGATGCAACTCAGTATTCTTTTTCCTCCAAACACGAAAAGTTGTGTTTCTACCAAACAGTTCCAGTTTGGTTTCATCAGACCATAGGACATTCTCCCCATACTCTTCTGGATCATCCAAATGTTCTCTAGCAAACTTCAGACGGGCCCGGACATGTACTGGCTTAAGCAGTGGGACACGTCTGGCACTGCAGGATCTGAGTCCCTGGCGGCGTAGTGTGTTACTGATGGTAGGCTTTGTTACATTGGTCCCAGCTCTCTGCAGTTCATTCACTAGGTCCCCCCGCGTGGTTCTGGGATTTTTGCTCACCGTTCTTGTGATCATTTTGACCCCACGGGGTGAGATTTTGCGTGGAGCCCCAGATCGAGGGAGATTATCAGTGGTCTTGAATGTCTTCCATTTTCTAATTATTGCTCCCACAGTTGATTTCTTCAACCCAAGCTGGTTGCCTATTGCAGATTCAGTCTTCCCAGCCTGGTGCAGGGCTGCAATTTTGTTTCTGGTGTCCTTTGACAGCTCTTTGGTCTTCACCATAGTGGAGTTTGGAGTCTGACTGCTTGAGGGTGTGCACAGGTGTCACAGTATCTGTTTTTATAGCAGACGTGATATTATTACAGGTCATAAGAACATTACGTGGTCACTATAAAATAGATCCTGTGCGATGTAAATGGTGAACATTAATTATTCAAAAGTACCAAATGCGGTACAAAGTTGTTTACAAAATTTAAAGCTCTGTAAAGCCCCATTCACAGGACTGTATTTTGTGAGTCCTTAATGGTCCACAATTGTGGATCGCCATAGTATTAAGGTTAAATTGCCGTGTTGGTACTTTGTGATAAAGTAGTAGGTTTTGGGTTGCAGTTTGGGCACTCGGTCTAAAAAAGGTTCGCCATCACTTAAAGCGATCCTATTAGAGATGAGCATGTAGTATTCGATCGAATATTGAATAACATTATAGTCTATGGGAAAAAACAGGAATGTTGTTCCGGTTTCCATAGAAACCAAAGTTCAACACATTGGATCCTCCAAGTTCCGGAAGTAGCAGGATGAGGAGCACAAGGAGGTTTTTGCATTGAATTCAATGGAATTTTCACGCGTGGTATTCGACCGATACGAGTATTCGATCGAATAGTCGTATTCAATCGAATACTACTCGCTCATCTCTAGATCCTATCATTGGATACCCTTTTTTCTAACTAACACGTAGGAATAGCCTTAAGAAAGGCTATTCTTCTCCTACCTTTCGATGTCTTCTCCTCCGCCATTCAGTAGAAATCCGGCTTTTTCTTCGCTATGCAAATGATTCTCTTGCAGTACTGAGGGCAGACTCCAGCGCTCAAACAGCACTGGGGGCGTCCCCAATGCTGCGAGAGAACTCTCCAACGATGCCTCCATCTTCTTCTGGAACTCCCTCTTCCTGTGTCTTCTTCAGTCCTGGGTTTCAATCTTCTAGGCCTCGGGCAAAGCCGACTTTGAATGCCCAGGCCACAAGAAAATGGCACCAGCTCCGGAAGAAGACGCGCAGAGAGGCCGTTCCTGAAGAAGATGGAGGTGGCGCTGGAGAGTTCTCTCGCAGCATTGGGGACGCCCCCAGTGCTGCTTGAGCACTGGGGAACGCCCCCAGTTATTGCGAGAGAACTCATTTGCATATAGCCAAAAAACGAAATTTCTACCGAACGACGACGCAGAGAAGACATCTAAAGGTAGAAGAAGAATAGCCTTTCCTAAGGCTATTCCTACGTGTGATCGAGAAAAAATTAGATTTTAATAATAGAATTCCTTTAAAGTCCCAATGCAGTTGCCCCACAATATTATGTCTCTATAACTGGGTCCCCCCAATTACAGGAGAAATGTAGCAAAAAAAGAGAATAGAAAGCTAAAAAGCCCCTAAAGTTTTATGACCTTATGGAGGACGCAATGTTTAAAGAAAAAAAAAAGCACACTACCACCACACCTATGTCACAGATTCTAGGCATGCCTTGGTGACACAAGAATAAGTGTCAATTATTTAAAAATTACCATAACCGGGAAAACTATTTATTTTTTTTTAGTAGCACTGTAAAAATATGAAAAACAGACACATTTCTGCTATTTTTTGTTTGAATTTTCTGGGATAGTAAAATAAAGAAAAACCATGAAAAAATAAAACCTATGCTATGCTGTGGAGCTATACACTCCACTCAGTCTCCACTCAGTATATTGCGCCACAGTGTCTCCACACAGTATAATGCTCAACAGTGTCTCCACCCAGTATAATGCTCCACAGTGTCTCCACACAGTATAATGCTCCACAGTGCCTTCACACAGTATAATGCTCCACAGTGTCTCCATCCAGTATAATGCTCCACAGTGTCTCCACACAGTATAATGCTCAACAGTGTCTCCATCCAGTATAATGCTCAACAGTGTCTCCACACAGTATAATGTTCCACAGTATCTCCACGCAGTATAATGCTCCACAGTGTCTCCACGCAGTATAATGCTCAACAGTGTCTCCATCCAGTATAATGCTCAACAGTGTCTCCACACAGTATAATGCTCCACAGTGTCTCCACGCAGTATAATGCTCCACAGTGTCTCCACACAGTATAATGCTCCACAGTGTCTCCATGCAGTATAATGCTCCACAGTGTTTCCATCCAGTATAATGCTCCACAATGTCTCCACCCAGTATAATGCTCCACAGTGGCCCCACACAGTATAATGCTCCACAATGTCTTCACACAGTATAATGCTCCACAGTGTTTCCCACAGTATAATGCTCCACAGTGGCCCCAGACAGTATAATGCTCCACAGTGTCTCCACACAGTATAATGCTCCACAGTGGCCCCACACAATATAATGCTCCACAATATATCCACACAGTATAATGCTCCACAGTGGCCCTACACAGTAAAACGCTCCCCAATGGCCCTACACAGTGTGATGTTCCACAGTACCCCAATCCATTATAATTCTCCACAGTGCCCTTCACTATAAAATGCTCCACAGGGTCCCCACAGTTTAATGCTCCCAGATGGCCCCATACATTATAATGCTCCACAGTGGCCCCACACAGTATAATGCTTCATGGTGTCTGCACATAGTATAATACTCCACAGTGTCTCTACACAGTATAATGCTCCACAGTGTCTCCACCCAGTATAATGCTCCACAGTGTCTCCACATAGTATAATGTTCCACAATGTCTCCACACAGTATAATGCTCCACAGTGGCCCCATACAGTATAATGTTGCACAGTACCCCAATCCATTATAATGCTCCACAGTGCCCTCCACTATAAAATTTTCCACAGTGTCCCCACAGTATAATGCTCCCAGGTGGCCCCATACATTTTAATGCTCCACAGTGGCCCCACACAGTATAATGCTCCACAGTGTTTCCCACAGTATAATTCTCCACAGTGGCCCCACACAGTATAATGCTCCACGGTGTCTGCACATAGTATAATGCTCCACAGTGTCTCCACACAGTATAATGCTCCACAGTGTCTCCACCCAGTATAATGCTCCACAATGTCTTTACACAGCATAATGCTCCACAATGTCTCCACACAGTATAATGCTCCACAGTGTCTCCCACACAGTATAATGCTCCACAGCTGTCTCCACCCAGTACAATGCTCCACAATGTCTCCACCCAGTGTAATGCTCCACAGTATCTCCACGCAGTATAATGCTCCAGAGTGTCTCCATCCAGTATAATGCTCCACAATGTCTCCACACAGTATAATGCTCCGCAATGTCTCCACCCAGTATAATGCTCCACAGCGTTTCCCACAGTATAATGCTCCACAGTGGCCCACCACAGTATAATGCTCCACAATGTCTACACCCAGTATAATGCTCCACAGTGTTTCCCACAGTATAATGCTCCACAGGGGCCCCACACAGTATAATGCTCCACAATGTCTTCACACAGTATAATGCTCCACAGTGTTTCCCACAGTATAATGCTCCACAGTGGCCCACCACAGTATAATGCTCCACAATGTCTTCACACAGTATAATGCTCCACAGTGTCTCCACACAATATAATAATCCACAGTGGCCCCACACAGTTATAATGCTTCACAGTGTCTCAACACAATATAATGCTCCACAGTGGTCCCACACAACATAATGCTCCACAATGTCTCCACACAGTATAATGCTTCACAGTGGCCCCACACAGTAAAACGGTCCCCAATGGCCCTACACAGTGTAATGTTCCACAGTACCCCAATGCATTATAATGCCCCACAGTGCCCTCCACTATTAAATGCTCCACAGTGTCCCACAGTATAATGCTCCCAGGTGGCCCCATACATTATAATGCTCCACATTGGCCCCACACAGCAAACTGCTCCACATTGACCCACATACAGTATAATGCTCCACAGTAGCCACATACAATATAATGCTCCACAGTGTCTCTACACTATGTAATGCTTCAGTATGGCCCCACATAGTTAAATGCTCCGCAATTAGCCCACGTTGTATAATGCTCCACAGTGGCCCCATACATTATAATGCTCCGTGTCCCCACGTAGTGAAATACTCCACAGTTACTCCCACACAGTAAAATTCTCCACAGTGTATCCACATTATATAGTACTTTACAATTGCCTCACACAGCAAAATGCTCCACAATGTCTCCACACGGTATAATGCTCCATAGTGGCTCTACACAGTAAAACACTCTCCAATGACCCTACACAGTGTAATTTTCCACAGTGTCTCCATATTATATAGTGCTTCACAATTGCCCCACACAGCTAAATGCTCCCAGGTGGTCCCATACATTATAATGCTCCACAGTGGCCCCACACAGCAAACTGCTCCACAGTAGCCACATACAATGTAATGCTCCACAGTGTCTCCTCACTATATAATGCTTCAGTATGACCCCACACAGTTAAATGCTCCACAGTGACACCACATTGTATAATGTTCCACAGTGGCCCCAAACATTATAATGCTCCACCGTGTCCCCATGTAGTAAAATACTCCCTAGTGACTCCTACACAGTATAATTCTCCACTCAGTATAATACTCCACTCAGTATAATACTCCACAGTATCTCCATGCTATATAATGCTTAAAGGGTTTGTCCCATGAAAAGCATCCTATCTATACTGCTAGTTTATGTTGATTTAAGACTTTTCCTAAATACATTGCTTTATCAAAACTGCTTTGCTTGGTCACTATCTTAATTTATTGACTTCATTGTTGACACTCCGTTTCTATGGCCACTGGGATTATCTGCTCATTTCCCAAGTGACATAGCTGCCTGCTCTCAGGGGGGAGGGAGGGGCTGACAAGCAACGGAGCATCTTAGATAGGGGAGGGGGGAGGTGAGAGCTCCGGTATTACTGTGCTGTCTATCTTCAGCTTTCCCACATATCAGCCAGTTTAATTGAATTTGGCTGATAAGGGCTGAGATAAGGAGTCTGTTACCTCTGTATGTAATGCAAGCTGACTCAAATCCAGCTCTGCTACATCAGTTTCCACATCAGCTTTATACTGTGGTAATGCATTTACAACCAATCCCTCATTACAGACTGCAAACATAGCAGATAGCAGAGCAAGTGAAACCCAGCCCACCAATGTGCCGAGAAATCCAGGAAGTGAAGAGAGCACAGAGCCTGCAGGCTTCAGAACAAGAGTTATGGGAATACCCCTTTAATGTATAATTCTTCACTGTAGCCCAACACAGTATAATACTCCACAGTGTTTCCATACCGTATATTCCCCAATGGCCAGAACTCTTCATTATTAGAGTTAGGCAAAGACTCATGAGATTTGTTTCCAGGACTATTGTGAAGTCTACTGTTCTAAGTAATCAGTATCTGATCTGTGAGGTCCAATGCCTAGAACACACACAGATCTGCTGTTCTGGAGGCATCCCGGCACCAGACACTGCTGCAGTGGACGGAGAGTGAAAGCAGCCGAAGGATGCATGGTATTTAATATATTTTATATGCAGTCCCTGATGCCCACAATATACCAAACAATCGACTGCAGTGTTTGATCTATAGTGTACATATATAATAGAATTGATATGGACCAACTATGGATGGATATAATAGGATAAAATTGAATTATAATAAGAGACTGGAACAATGGATTTACATACCTCCCAACCGTCACGATTTCCGCGGGACATTCACAATTCCAGTGACGTGTCCCGCAGTCCCGGTTGGTGGGAGGTATGTCCCGATTTCAACTCAGATCTGCGTCCGGAGGACGCATATCTGAGTTGAATCCATACGCGGCTAAAGCAAGGAGCTGTCACAGTTCAGCTCCTTGCTTTGCCGTGTCCTCCGGGCTACTGGCAGTGTAGACGCGATGTGATGACGTCACATCGCATCTACAACTGTGTGCGAGAGAGAGAGAGGCGGGAAGAGAGCGGCGGGGGAGCGAGGAGAAGGTAAGTGTAATGTGTACACTGAGGTGGAACGTGAAACTGGGGGCAGATGAAGGAGGGGACGGCATGACACTAGGGGCAGAGATGTGGGGACATGAATCTGGGGGCAGAGATGGAGGGACATGAATCTGGGGGCAGAGATGTGGGGACATGAATCTGGGGGCAGAGATGGAGGGACATGAATCTGGGGCAGAGATGGGGGGGACATGAATCTGGTGGAAGAGATGGGGGACATGAATCTGGGGAGAGAGATGGGGGACATGAATCTGGGGGCAGAGATGGGGGGGACATGAATCTGGGGGCAGAGATGGAGGGACATGGATTTGGGGGCAGAGATGGGGGGACATGAATCTGGGGGCAGAGATGTGGGGACATGAATCTGGAGGCAGATATGTGGGGACATGAATCTGAGGGCAGAGATGGAGGGGACATGAATCTGGGGGCAGAGATAGAGGGGACATGAATCTGGGGGCAGAGATGGAGGGGACATGAATCTGGGGGCAGAGATGGAGGGGACATGAATCTGGGGGCAGAGATGGAGGGGACCTGAATCTGGGGACAGAGATGGAGGGGACATCAATCTGGGGGCAGAGATGGAGGGACATGAATCTGGGGGCAGAGATGTGGGGACATGAATCTGGGGGCAGAGATGGAGGGACATGAATTTGGGGGAAGAGATGGGGAGATGGGGGACATGAATCTGGGGACAGAGATGGGAGGATATGAATCTGGGGGCAGAGATGGGGGGGACATGAATCTGGGGGAAGAGATGGGGGGACATGAATCTGGGGGCAGAGATGGAGGGACATGAATTTGGGGGCAGAGATGGGGGGGACATGAATCTGGGGGAAGAGATGGGAGACATGAATCTGGGGAGAGAGATGGGAGGACATGAATCTGGGGGCAGAGATGGAGGGACATGAATTTGGGGGAAGAGATGGGGGACATGAATCTGGTGGCAGAGATGGGGGACATGAATCTGGGGGCAGAGATGGGGGACATGAATCTGGGGGCAGAGATGGGGGGACATGAATCTGGTGGTAGAGATGGGGGGACATGAATCTGGGGGCAGAGATGGGGGACATGAATCTGGGGACAGAGATGGAGGGGGACATGAATCTGGGGACAGAGATGTGGGGACATGAATCTGGAGGCAGAGATGTGGGGACATGAATCTGAGGACAGAGATGGAGGGGACATGAATCTGGGGGCAGAGATGGAGGGGACATGAATCTGGGGGCAGAGATGGAAGGGACCTGAATCTGGGGACAGAGATGGAGGGGACATCAATCTGGGGGCAGAGATGGAGGGACATGAATCTGGGGACAGAGATGGGGGGACATGAATCTGGGGGCAGAGATGGAGGGACATGAATTGGGGGGCAGAGATGGGGGGGACATGAATCTGGGGGCAGAGATGGGAGACATGAATCTGGAGAGAGAGATGGGAGGACATGAATCTGGGGGCAGAGATGGGGGGACATGAATCTGGGGGCAGAGATGGAGGGACATGAATTGGAGGGCAGAGATGGGGGGGACATGAATCTGGGGGCAGAGATGGGAGACATGAATCTGGGGAGAGAGATGGGGGGACATGAATCTGGGGGCAGAGATGGGGGGACATGAATCTGGGGGAAGAGATGGGGGGACATGAATCTGGGGCAGAGATGGAGGGACATGAATTTGGGGCAGAGATGGGGGGACATGAATCTGGTGGCAGAGATGGGGGACATGAATCTGGGGGCAGAGATGGGGGACATGAATATGGGGGCAGAGATGGGGGGACATGAATCTGGTGGTAGAGATGGGGGGACATGAATCTGGGGGCAGAGATGGGGGACATGAATCTGGGGACAGAGATGGAGGGGACATGAATCTGGGGGCAGAGATGTGGGGACATGAATCTGGAGGTAGAGATGTGGGGACATGAATCTAAGGGCACAGATGGAGGGGACATGAATCTGGGGGCAGAGATGGAGGGGACATGAATCTGGGGGCAGAGATGGAGGGGACCTGAATCTGGGGGCAGAGATGGAGGGGACCTGAATCTGGGGACAGAGATGGAGGGGACATCAATCTGGGGGCAGAGATGGAGGGACATGAATCTGGGGGCAGAGATGTGGGGACATGAATCTGGGGGCGGAGATGGAGGGACATGAATTTGGGGGCAGAGATGGGGGGGCATGAATCTGGTGGAAGAGATGGGAGGATATGAATCTGGGGGCAGAGATGGGGGGACATGAATCTGGGGGCAGAGATGGGGGGACATGAATCTGGGGGCAGAGATGAAGGGACATGAATTTGGGGGCAGAGATGGGGGGGACATGAATCTGGGGGCAGAGATGGGAGACATGAATCTGGGGAGAGAGATGGGAGGACATAAATCTGGGGGAAGAGATGGGGGGACATGAATCTGGGGGAAGAGATGGGGGGACATGAATCTGGGGGCAGTGATGGAGGGATATGAATTTGGGGCAGAGATGGGGGGACATGAATCTGGTGGCAGAGATGGGGGACATGAATCTGGGGGCAGAGATGGGGGACATGAATCTGGGGGCAGAGATGGGGGGACATGAATCTGGTGGTACAGATGGGGGACATGAATCTGGGGGCAGAGATGGGGGACATGAATCTGGGGACAGAGATGGAGGGGACATGAATCTGGGGGCAGAGATGGAGGGGGACATGAATCTGGGGACAGAGATGGGGGGACATGAATCTGGGGGCAGAGATGGAGGGGGACATGAATCTGGGGACAGAGATGGAGGGGGACATGAAACTGGGGGCATATTAAGGGTGTATATAAAACTGGGGGAGAGATAGAGGGGGGACATAATTTACGGGTGAAAAATGAATGAAAATGGGCAGAGTCAACATAAAAGTGGGCAGAGCCAAATTAGCCGCAACGCGTTGCGCGCGCCACACATTTTGTCCCTCTTTCTACTTTTCAAAAGTTAGCCATTAAAGGTTAAGTTTTACAAGTCATAATTTTATGAAAACAGGAGATAGTAAAAGTAAAATGACTCTATGATACATTTACTGCTTGAGCTTAAAGGAATTCTACCATTAAAACCTATTTTTTTGTGAATAAGACGTCGGAATAGCCTTTAGAGAGGCTATTTGTCTCTTACCTTTAGACGTGGTCTCCACTGCGCCGTTCTTTAGAAATACCGTTTTGTACCGGTAGGCAAATGAGTTCTCTCGCAGAGATGGGGGCGTCCCCACCGCTGCCAGATAAGTGTCTCCAGCGCCATCTCCTTCTTCGTCCGCAGCGTCATCTTCAATGTCTTCTTCCGGCGCAGGCTTGTAACTTCTAGGCCTATTCCGACGTCTTATCCACGAATAAAAAGGTTTTAATGGTAGAATCCCTTTAATCCTATCAGAATAAGTAAATGCAATACAATAATACAATAGCAAGATTATATAACAGTGGTAAAACCATGAAGAACATAAGAAGAAAATAGAGTGGAGATGCCGGGGATTGAACCCGGGGCCTCATACATGCAAAGCATGCGCTCTACCACTGAGCTACATCCCCTACACGTGCATTTCAGCTTAGTTAGATAGAACATGTCTTTTTTCATTGTTCCTATCTGTCTATTGTGTCTTCAGGCCATTTTCTTTGTAGGTCCGCTTACCTTTATAGTCAATGATTTCTATATGGGACAACAGTATGTGAACATTTACATATAAAGGAGCCATAAGTCTGGGACTATGACAGGCGGAGTGTGATGTAGTGAGAAGCGCTTGTAGCGCTGTATAATTATGTGGGGGAGTATTAGTCCCCGTGGTCAGAACCTTCACTATAAAAACATTCCTAGTGGTGCCTTCATTTATTATATCAATGTACTTAGTGTGAACACTGTCATAAGAATCATACTAGACAGCAATAACATAAATCAAAGATTTACAGTATAACTTGAAAAGAAAAGAAGTGGAGATGCCGGGGATTGAACCCGGGGCCTCATACATGCAAAGCATGCGCTCTACCACTGAGCTACATCCCCTGCTCGCTCCTCCTTACGTTTAACAGTTTATGTATAGTAAGAAACATACTCCAGTGCTATTCAAGTCATTTTTACAACCACCTCCAGCCACTGGAGGGCGAACACGTCTCTGCTGTAACACCTACAGCGCTGCTCTTGTGTAAGGACTGCTTTGCGATCACGTGACGTTCCGTATCCCTGCGAAGTGGCTTCGGGCTCCTCCCACAAGCCGGCGGTTGCGGTGGTGACTGCAGGGTCCTGTTACCCGGGGCTGCTTTTTGTTTCACAACGTCAGCGCGAAGAGCCGAAGTTATGTCCGCACCGGGGCCTCCGGCCGCACAGCACAACGGTGAGAGGAGGGGGTTGTCATGTGGTGAGTGGGCATGGGGTGTGATGTGTGGCGGCTATTACAGGTTCACATCATGGCCGGCGCTTTCTGCTGACATCAGAGCCCGGTTCCTCAGTGTTACTGCGGATCAGCTCTTGTAGGAGGCCAGAGCAGCCTGCCATATGCCCCGTGTGTGCCCTGCCAGCCCTACAGCCACATACACGTAGGCTCCCCACGTTATCCTCACAGGTTGCTTCTGTTAGAAAATCAGAACAGATCCATCATGTGTCGTATGCGAATGGCACATAATGGACCCCACTGGCTGTCGTGTGTGTGTGTGTATGTATCTATGTATGTATGTGTGTATGTATGTATGTGTGTGTGTGTGGTGGGGGGTGTTCTATTAAGTTGTCTGACTCTGTGGTGAGGATATGACAATAGCCTTGGTAGGATTGTCAGGGCTGTGATCTCCCTCCCACATGGACTGGGGTCTTCAGATGGTTCTGTGTGGGGGCTGCTGCTCTGTCACTGGTTACAGTCTGAATGACCTTTGGCCTTAGCCTAATGTAACTGGGGCCATCCTGATGACAGAATTGGAGGGGGAAGCATCTGGCTGTGGGTGTTGGGATGGGGGCCTGTATGGCAGTCACTAGCTCCGCTATTCCGAAACACTTCTTTGAGTCCTTTGGTGAGAAAAGCAGATAAGTTTTGTCATCGTCATGTCTTAGGCTCTGTTCACATCTGTGCCGGTAGTATTCCATGATGTGTACATTGGCCACGGTATAGTTACACAGTCAGATTTGTCTGTGCTCTTGTCCTGCTTCTATTCAATAACATGTTCACCAAGAGTAGTACCGCCAGTACATACACTGAACACGTTCACATGTGAACAAAGCCTGACAGCAGTGTATTGCCCTCTTATTGGGTCACAGGAACGCGTTATCCAACATCTGTGCATGTATGGTCAGGTTCAGACTCAATGCCTCTGCTACTATGTTTGGTATTTGGATCCAAGTTTCCAGACTAGTTCTATATATATGGACTGAGACACCAATGAGATCCAGTTCTGGATCTTTGCTTATTTTCCTGTGCGGATCATATGCCATACATGCATCTGTGTGCCCAGTGCTGGCATGTATCAGATGTGAATGACTGCAGCTGTGACCTTACTGTATGGCATAGGCAACAACAGTCCTAATAAAACCTATTTCCTATGTCTTAATAAAGGCCCTGACTGACGCAACGAACACTTGACTTAAGAGGCTCCGGTCCTGATGACTCAGGTGCATGCTTCAGTACTAGAATGGGAAGCTGTACTATCCAGGAACTAACACGGGTTTCCTGTATAACTCTTCCCAGAAAACTGGCCCGAATTCTAATAAATATGTTGGGCTGAGGCTTCTCCACCCTGCTATGCCCAGATAGTGGTGAGCAAGCATAGACCGAGGGATACAGTGCACATTAGGCTCATGGAAAGAGACGTGTGCCAAATATTTGCTGAATTTATACCCATCTATCCCAGAAAATTGGTGTGGATTTGTTGATACAGTCCCCCCAGTGTCTCCTATGTATTATTGTGGCACATATTTTACTACTATTGGGTCAATGGTTTCGTAGTAAAGGTTGTGCTGAGTTAACATCTGCTCATGGGAAATCTTTATTATACTGCTGTAACATCAGATCCTCATGATGCTACTACTTTAGCTCATTAGATCCGCAACCAGGACAGGTTCTGCAACTTCAATACGGATGTATTTGGCTCTATGAATCCAGCCTTAGGGGAAAAGGAAAAAAAAAATGGAGTTGGCATTAGTTGGAGGTAAATACCCAATACTGGTTGGATCCTGTGAGTTACTGTTGCTTTGTGGTCTCCTTCTACACATAAGCTTAAGCTTCTATATCAGGGGTAGGGAACGTACGGCTCTCCAGCTGTTGCGAAACTACAACTCCCAGCATGCATACTGGCTCCGCTGTTCTGGGAACTCCCATGGAAGTGAATGGAGCATGCTGGGAGTTGTAGTTTCACAGCAGCTGGAGAGCCAAAGGTTCCCTACCCCTGTTCTATATTATAAAATCGTGTAACTTTGGAACTGTGGAATCGGACTGGGCCAGCTTTGCGTGGAGTTAACCAGAAAAAGATTTTTACTCCAGCTTCCAAATAAAATGATTCATTATTTTTGATCATATTATACAATTATATAATTATATATAATTGTATAATTATATTCTGCAGAATTTGTTGCAAATTTTCTTCATAGGAATTAATTCGTTAGCTTTTTTTTGTGGGTGACCTGGCGGAGCTTTGCACCTTCTACCTGACCATGGCTGTCATTTATGAAGGAGACTGTTGGTGCTCTGGACTAGAGACGCTACAGCCATGTTTTACATATTTCAATACATAAGCTTTATTTGCTGAAATCCTAATTCACATAAAAGTAAGATTACACGAAGGTGAAAAAATCTATTAAATGTAACTTTTGTTAAATTTGTTTCAGAGCATTGGCTTGCACAAAAGATAGTGGCCCAGATTTACTAATAGTTAGCACAGAGCAAACTTAGGCAGTCTGGCATGGTTCACATCTGCGTTTGGGTTTTCGACTCCCAGAACGGAAACCTATACGCATTAAAAAGCGGTTACCTAAAGCAAACCCGTGGACCTCATAGATTTTAATGGGGTCCATGTGGTTTCCACTCTGTTTCCACACGAAAAGTGGAGAGAAAAGTGCTGCTAATGCTCTGCCAGAAGCATTTGAACAACATTGTGATGACTTTGGGATATTTTTGTCTGTCTTTTTTTTTTTCTATTCTTGAGTGTAAACATCTTGTCTTATTTATTGTAGGCCCAGCTCAGCCTCAGCCTCCTCATGGATACAAGCTTTATCCATCTGCTAACAGCGCTCCTCCAGCGTTCTGCTCCCAAGTGCCGAGTAAAGTTACTCCTTCCTACACAAATAACCAGTATGGGATTGACTATCACTCAATAAACTATGCAACTGCTCCACCTCTCCAGACCAATCATTTACATAGCGATCCAGCTTCTCACCAGTTCTATCATGGACTCTCTCAAAGTCATCATGTTCCAGTATCCCAACCACAGCACCAAGCTCCTGTGCAACCATATCCTGCATTTACTGGTGACTACAGCTATTCTTATTCCACCACCTCATCCTTTCCTCCTCAGGGATTATCCACTCATTCCAGTCACTATTCTGTACCTGTAACATCCAGTCATTTATATCAAGGAGCACCATACACCTCTACGCCTGTGAGTAGTCAATATGGACAAGTGATACCCACCCATGGCCTTCAGCCTGGCACTCAGGTGACTAACCATACACAAAGACAGCCAACATCTACTCATCCTCACTTACTTCATCAAGATTTGCGCAGCCTAAGTGCACCCCCTGTTCCTGTTGCTGATCAGCACAGAGCTCAGGATGGCCTTGTGCAGAACCAAGCCGTGCCCATGGCTACTAACCATCAACAGACCAGTGCAGGTAAGTTGTTGTCGGTATACCACTTTGATATTGGGAAGTAAAAATTTGCCATGGTAATTTGTATGGGGTGTGTCCCAACTCTGTATGCAATTATTTTATTTTGTGGCTTATTACCCTCTTCTCATTGAGTGTCACTTGAAAGAAACTGAGCTGCGAACAGGCCATGTGACTGGTGTGATCTCACGTGGCCTGTGAAGAAGTGGCGATCTCTGCGCACTTCAAGATTGGAAAATCTTTTTAATATGGCATCCATACATATCTGTGGTGCTTTGTTATGGGCCTTTGCGGCTTTTTTCTGATTTTATTGCGTGCTTTATCTGATGCCATATTGCGGAGCTGCAGGAATTCAATGTTCTTTTGTACAGTCTGTGCCAACAGCTCTGCCCATGTGCATGAGGCCTTCTTTAGGGCATGTTATAGGTTATAGTATAGAATGCTGTGTGTCTTAGAAGATGCTTTTTGAGGAACTTAAAATGTGTAGCATACCAAGTTCTCAAAATGTGGGCGTTCAGTCAGCCTGAGAGCATGAAGGAGCGTATTTGAATTTGTAAAAAAAAAAAAGTGGGAAGAGACAATGGGTAGTCTGCTGAACAGGCCCTGTGTGTTATACAATGAATGCGCTTCGTGACAAATGGCACACAGCCATGCAGAGCGTTGGGATATTGTTATGTGGTCCATGACCCTTTCTTTCTCCAAGGTAGAGATAAGCTGGTGATCTTACCTTACCACTATTACTACTCAGGGGTTATATGGACCATTGTTGAAAATGCCCCAAATCATTACAAGTGTGCTCTATTCTATTACTAACTGTAATTGCATATGTTGCTATAACGTTAAAGGGATCCTATCTTTCAAACACATTTTTTTTCTAAGTAACACGTCGGAATAGCCTTAAGAACGCCTTTTCTTCTCCTACCTTTCGTTGTCTTCTCTGTGCCGCCGTTCCATAGGAATGTCTGTTTTTAACGGTATGTAAATGAGTTCTCTTGCAGCACTGGGGGCACGTCCCAGTGCTCAAACAGCACTGGGAGCGTCTCCAGTGCTGCGAGAGAACTCTATCCAGCGCCACCTCCATCTTCGTCAGCAACGTCCTCTTCTTCCGGCGCAGGTTTCAGACTTCTAGGCCTCAGGCAGAGCAGATTGCGCATGCCCACAGGCCACGAGAAAATGGCCGCTTGCTTACTGTGTAAGCGGCCATTTTCTTGTGGCATGTGGGCATGCGCAGTCTGCTTTGCCCGAGGCCTAGAAGTCTGAAACCTGCATCGGAAGAAGAGGACGTTGCTGACGAAGATGGAGGCAGCACTGGGTAGAGTTCTCTCGCAAAATTGGGGACGCACTCAGTGCTGCAAAAGAACTTATTTGCATACCGTTAAAAACCAGGATTTCAGGTGAACAGTGGCGTGGTCAAGACAACGAAAGGTAGGAGAAGAATAGCCTTTTTTAAAGCTATTCCGACGTGTTACTCAGAAAAAAAAAACGTTTGTATGATAGGATCCCTTTAAGCCATTGGCGTTTCATTGCTGTATTTCCCCCTCAGCCATCATTGCAAAGAGTTTGGGGATGTAAGAGTGAACTGCACAGTTTCACTGTATGGTGGTGTCATATAGTGTAACTGGATTGTCTATTTTAGTTGGTTTGAAACCTCAAAGTCTTTGTTTCGTGGTACGACTGTTGAGCGTGTGTGCAGGTGTCTCCTGTAGGTTATATTCCCAAGGGAGATGACTGAGAACAACATCACCTGCTTGTGCTTCTAGAAAGCAGGTTTACTTAGACTGGGTTTACACAGCGCTTTTTCCTGAAAACCTACTTGTAGTTTTTCATTTCAGTTATGAGTAGCACATTTCTGCTTTGCCAGTAAACCAGGGGTTTGTACTCTATGAAACAGATGAAATGCAGAGTAACATCAACTTCAGTGATAAGCCACCTCCAGCTGCTGTGGAACTACAACTCCCAGCAATTCTGAGAACATCTGAGAATTCTGGGAGATGTGGAGTCAGTTGGCCAGACCTCTGACTCTTCAGTTTTTCCACAGCCGGACTATGACTCCGACTCTTAGTCTGAGACTGTTATAAATAGCTGACAGCCATGGTTAGTCAAAGCTAGTGATTTTTTTTTTTGCCATTTTTAACTCCAAAAAAAAACTCTCTCCAGCGCCGCCTCCATCTTCTTCTGGAACGGCTTCTCCCTGCATCTTCTTACGGCGCTGGGGGTCAAATTTCTACGCATGCGCAGTCGGCTCTGCGCTCGGGTTGAGCCGACTGCACATGCGCGCTGCCATTTTTTGTGGCCGCTTACGTGACCATGTCATTAGTTTGATATCGATTTTGCTATTGACAACTCCATTTACCAGATTTCTCTCTACCATGTACCAAATTGTTTTAAAATGGACCTAATGGGACTAAATTTAAATAGGATAAACCGATCCCTTTTCTTTCCGTACTGTCAGATGCTATGATCTAGCATGTTACATGTTTCAGATCATAGACTTGTTTCTTCTAGTGATCCTAGCCGATTCCTCCAACCAATGTCTAGGTGACAGATGTTGGGCTGATCTTAAGCATTAGCTGCTGAGACAGTGTGTGTGTAAGCTGCATTGGATTACAAGATCTAAATGAAAAGCTCTGTGAATTAGAGCACTTTACACGTCTTACTTGTGGATGAGACACTGGTTACAACTAACTTGTTGGCTAAATGTAGAAATGAGTGAGAGCAGGGAGAAATATAGCTTCTGTCAGACTTTGGGATTTTACGTAAAAAATACAGTTCAAGAAAACTGCAGTTGGTCAAATAGACAAACATTTGCTGAAATGATTTTTTTTCTAATTAAGACCACATAAAAATTTCCTACCATTTTGCAGAATTGTGTGAGCAACACAGTCTGTTTCAATTCTTTACTGGCTGTTCATTGTGCACATGACTTTAGTTGTTAGGGCCATGCCCACCATGAACGTAATGTTATTTCTGATGACAACAGGATTTGGCTAGGGAGTGTAGAAGGAGATGAGAAACATTCAGCATTGTGTTCATCTCCCCTGTAATAGATGTGAATGCATGATCAGCATCAGGCCGGGTCCTGCTTACCCTTCATTCACATCTGTGTTCGGTATTCCGTTCGGGGAGTCCGCATGGGGAGCCCCCAACCGGAATACCGAATGCAACTGCAAGTAGACTATAATGTGGTCCGTGTGCTTGCCACGTGCTGCCCGCATGAATCATGGGGGTAGGAAAGTAGATTGTGAACTATATATATGTCAACCCTACTGAGAACCTTTGGAGTAATAATAACTTTATTTATATAGCGCCAATATATTCTGTAGTATTCTCAAGCAAAAGATCTATGAGGGTGGGAGGCAGTTCACATCAAAACTTCAAGATGTCAGAATAGCCTCCTAGGGCTGCTAAGAAATTACCGTAAGCAAAAACTCACAAGGTCAATGGATTCAAGAATTGTGAAGGGGAGATATCAAAGAAGGGCTCATATGTTAGCATATAAATTGACCTATTAAGTTGTTTTTGAATCTTTTTTTTTTTTTATATATATATTCTATTTTCAGTAAATGTCACTTCTTAATATTGCAAATTCAGCAAATTACCATCTTCACTTATTTGCAACCTATAACTTGCTTAGAAACTCTGTTGTGCATAATAATTTGGAACAGTGGATTTAGATTTTATAATTTGTTAAAATAAATGTTATCATTGGGAACGGATGAAGATGTGAACATTATACTGACTCTTATTTGCATCAGAGGAAAATCAGGCAAAAATATAATTTGCATAATTTGGAACGCAGTGTATACACATACGTGTATATAGGTAAATATGTCTGTGCACATACATAGATATCTTATTTATATAGTGTGTGTGTGTGTGTGTGCACCTCCTAGCAGTTTTCATCCATGCCTAGTATACCCTGCTATAATAAATATATAGCAAGACGGTAACAGTGTGTGTGTGTGTGTGTGTGTGTGTGTGTGTGTGTGTGTGTACACTCACCGGCCACTTTATTAGGTACACCTGTCCAACTGCTCATTAACACTTAATTTCTAATCAGCCAATCACATGGCGGCAACTCAGTGCATTTAGGCATGTAGACATGGTCAAGACAATCTCCTGCAGTTCAAACCGAGCATCAGTATGGGGAAGAAAGGTGATTTGAGTGCCTTTGAACGTGGCATGGTTGTTGGTGCCAGAAGGGCTAGTCTGAGTATTTCAGAAACTGCTGATCTACTGGGATTTTCACGCACAACCATCTCTAGGGTTTACAGAGAATGGTCCGAAAAAGAAAAAACATCCAGTGAGCGGCAGTTCTGTGGGCGGAAATGCGTTGTTGATGCCAGAGGTCAGAGGAGAATGGCCAGACTGGTTCGAGCTGATAGAAAGGCAACAGTGACTCAAATAGCCACCCGTTACAACCAAGGTAGCCAGAAGAGCATCTCTGAATGCACAGTACGTCGAACTTTGAGGCAGATGGCCTACAGCAGCAGAAGACCACACTGGGTGCCACTCCTTTCAGCTAAGAACAGGAAACTGAGGCTACAATTTGCACAAGCTCATCGAAATTGGACAATTGAAGACTGGAAAAACGTTGCCTGGTCTGATGAGTCTCGATTTCTGCTGCGACATTCGGATGGTAGGGTCAGAATTTGGCGTCAACAACATGAAAGCATGGATCCATCCTGCCTTGTATCAACGGTTCAGGCTGGTGGTGGTGGTGTCATGGTGTGGGGAATATTTTCTTGGCACTCTTTGGGCCCCTTGGTACCAATTGAGCATCGTTACAACGCCAAAGCCTACCTGAGTATTGTTGCTGACCATGTCCATCCCTTTATGACCACAATGTACCCAACATCTGATGGCTACTTTCAGCAGGATAATGCGCCATGTCATAAAGCTGGAATCATCTCAGACTGGTTTCTTGAACATGACAATGAGTTCACTGTACTCCAATGGCCTCCACAGTCACCAGATCTCAATCCAATAGAGCATCTTTGGGATGTGGTAGAACGGGAGATTCGCATCATGGATGTGCAGCCGACAAATCTGCGGCAACTGTGTGATGCCATCATGTCAATATGGACCAAAATCTCTGAGGAATGCTTCCAGCACCTTGTTGAATCTATGCCACGAAGAATTGAGGCAGTTCTGAAGGCAAAAGGGGGTCCAACCCGTTACTAGCATGGTGTACCTAATAAAGTGGCCGGTGAGTGTATATATATATATATATATATATATATATATATATATATATATATATAAAATGTATGTGTGTGTTTTTATCTGTACCCACTATTACTGCAATGCCTCTACTGTGGAGCTTTTTTGTACTCACATTTTTTATTTTATATTATTATTGGATTGGATTATCTATGCTGCTATAACACACTGAATTTCCCCATGATGGGACTATGTGTTATCTTATCTTGTAACAAATGTTTCCTGTCTTTAGTTGTCACATTTTCTTAGTCTTAGAAAACCCCTATAAAGGTACAATGTGAATGCACAATTGCAAATTTAGACATTGTTGTGGAAAAGAGAATAACATGAAATATATATGTCCTGTAGTATATAAAGTGGATGTTCAACTCCTTTTAGAAGATTTGTGTGTGTTGCAAATAAGGGGGATACAATAAAATAAGTTCCTTCTCCCAGGGCTTCTGTTTCCAGGGCTTTGTTTTAATTTTATCCCCCTAAAATAGTTATCTATTATGTTGGGAATTCTTGTGGCAAAAACTGACAGTAAGGGCTAGTTCACACGGGGACATGGACGCTGATTTTGACAGCGGATTTCGCGGCCAAATCAGCGTCCATACAATGTATCCCTATGTGAACTGCTCGCTTATTTTTTTCTGCTAGCTCGCTAGCAGAAAAAGAAGCGACGTGACCTATGTTTTGGGCGGAAGCCGCTCGCGATGAGCCGCGGCTTCCGCCCAGCCGCAACGCCCTCCATGTCGGCTCATTCATTTGAGCCGACAGCGGAGGTGAAAGCCGCGACCGCGATGGTCGCGGCGGGAGCAGTTCACATAGTGTGGACATTGTATGGACGCTGATTTGGCCGTAAAATCTGCTGTCAAAATCAGCGTCCATGTCCCTGTGTGAACTAGCCCTAAAAAGGTTTGTTTTGTTTATTTGCCTATTTTGAATGTATTTGCATAAAGCTTTTGTGACGTGTTTTTTATTTATTTTTTTAATGTGATCAAAACTGTACTGTGCAGACACCAGCAAATCTTTAACTGCTCCCTCAATGGTAAATTTCCACTTTGTCTTCTTTAGTGTCTCCTGCCTTTGCTGTACCAGGACAGACGTCAGATATCGTACAACCTAGACCGGCTGTATCAGCTCCCAACTCAATGGCAATGGCTTCTGGAAGCCAGTCATCAGGATCTCCGGCTCTGCTGGCTCCTTCACATACACCTCAAACAGCAGTACAGCATGGTAAGCTGTATAGAAGAATACACACCCAAGGGGTTTTATGTGTTACGTAGACTTGGAGTCCCACATGAAACAGAGTTATTTGGTGACTTCTGGCCATAACATGTGTTTCGTCCATTCAGAAAGACCAACAGTGCACATAGCTATGCCCATTGTGTTAGAGTGCGAGAGGTTTAACCCTTTATGGATCTGTCTGTAAGGCTAAGGCCCCACAGGCTGTAATCTCAGTGCTAAAGCGCTGCAGAAAGAACCACGGTGTGAATGCATTGCTGTTCTTTCTGCAGCGCTTTCAACAGAAAGTTCGCAGAGTTTTCCTCCGCGGACTTTCTCTTACCATTATATCTACGGGAAAGCCGCCGGCGTTTCCGCAGATATAATTGACATGCTGCGATTTGCAAAGCCGCAATGGCTTTGCAAATCGCAGCATGTCCGCGCTGCAATTTCTTTCGCAAAGTGGGCATGGGATTCACATGAATCCCATCTCCTTTGCTTGCACTGTAAAACGCCGCAATTTTTCCCACAGCATCTCCGCTGCAGGCAAATCACGGCGTTTATGTCCCGTGGGGCCCCGACCTATAGGGGTTTTTTCAGGCAAACTATATTGATGACCCATCATCAGCTGATCTCCACAGCCACTATAAGCCGCTGGCTCTGCAACTCTGCTGCTATACAAGTGTGTGTGGGCTAATCTGCAGTAACTCAGTACAGCCACTAAACAGAGAACAGAGCTGTCTGCTTCTGAATCTGTTCTTGAAATAGAGGCTGCTGAGAACAGATTACTGGGGCTCCTGGGAGTCGAACCCCACCAATCTAACACTGTTGACCTCCCCTACTTGAAACCTATTTAATGGAATGGTTGAAGGGGCTAGCTAGCTTTTTAACCTCTTAATGACCAATGACATAACTGTATGTAGAGGGCTCAGGAGATGAACCCTCTCTATACAACGCACCCGCTGCTAACAGCCACAATCTGCGCTGGCACCGATCTCAGAAGTTAACGTTTTAGGTACCATAGATAGATGTTGCAGAGTGTAATGGTGAATGGCTTTTACTATACGCTACAATACATTCACCACTATACACTACAGTATGTTCAAGATCCCTAGGGAATCTAAAAGTAAATAAAAAAAAAATAAACTTTTTGAAAGTATAAAAAGAAAAAAGAATTCAGAGCGCTCCTTTCACTCAAAAAAGGTATCAATAAAAGCTACATCTTATTTTCCATAAATGGGCACCTTCCACAGCTCCATACATATAAAGATGAAAAAGTTATGGATGTCAAAATATAGCGACGCAAAGAAATTTATATTTTACAAAGATTTTCAAAGGTAGTAAAACATTAAACATATTCTATAAATTTGGTATCGCTGTGATCATACTAACCCATAGAATAGGTAACATTAATTTTTACCGCATAGTGAATGCCATAAAATAACCCCAGTACATTGCAAAGGATATTTAGTGGTGCCATTACAAAGTACAATTTGTCCCACAAAAAATAAGCCAACAGGTGACTCTGAACCGAAGAATAAAAGTAAGGGATTAAAATCGTTGTTGATTCAATCAATTTTAGATTGCTAGGTGCTGGGACTCTAGTAGATCAGCTGCCTCCCTTTACTAGCACAAACCGCAGTGCTTATTTGCCGTACGCTTAATAGCTGATGTAGTAAGTACTGTAATTATTGTCCTATTAAAGTATACAGGACAATTAGAGAGAAGCAGCTGATCTGCGGGGGTCCCAGCAGTCAAACTTGTTATCTTATGCTAATAATAAAACATGCATTTTAAAAAGCCGGATAACCCCTTTAAAAGTACAGACAGCACTGTTCTTTTTGCGGCTGTCCAACATTTTGTCTAGTCTTCCCTACCATCTGGAAGCAAAAAAAAAACAACAGGCAGCCATCTTAAATATGGTAGAAGAGAACTGACAACTATTATTCTTCTTCTATCCTTCTAATATTTCATATTAAAAGCTTTATGCAGATTTATCACTTAAAGGGGTTGGCCACTTTCAGACCAATATTGACAAACAAATTTACAATATAAACAATTTTCCAATATACTTTCAGTATCAATTCCTCACAGTTTTCTAGATCTCTGCTTGCTGTCATTCATTCTGTTACTTATAGTGGGTAAAACTCTGACCATGGTCATGTGATTTACGGTCCATGGTCATGTGACTAGCACACAGGTGCGCAGCTGATTACCAGGCAGATTATTGTGCTGTGACTATAAGGGCTAGTTCACACGTGAACTGCCCGCGCGGGTTTTGACACAGAGAGAGACGCGGCGAGCCGCGTCTCTCTCTTGTCAAAACCCGCCCGCCGCGACCATCGCTGTCGCGGCTTAACCCTCTGCTGTCGGCTCAGATGAATGAGCCGACATAGGAGGGAGCTACGGGGGGCGGAAGCCGTGCGACTGAGACAGCGCGGCTTCCGCCTGAAGAAAGGACATGTCCTTTCTTTTCTCCGCTAGCAGCAGCTCGCCGCTAGCGGAGAACAGAAGCCTGGCGGTCTCCATAGACCACCATTATAAGGGGAGGTTTTGGACGCGAAATCCGCTGTCAAAAACCTCCCCTTATACTCACGTGTGAACTAGCCCTAACAGGCTCACCTGTGTGCTCATCACATGACCCTGGACTGTAAATCACATGACCATGGTCAGAGTTTTATCCTCTAGAAGTAACAGAATGAATGACAGCAAGAAGAGATCTAGAAAACCGTGAGGAATTGATACAGAAAGTTAGAATATTAGAAAATTGTTTTTATTGTACATTTGTTTGTCAATATTGGTCTGAAAGTGGCCAACCCCTTTAATAAGTATTCATAACCAAAGTTGTGGATGTGTTATGCTTATAATTATGACCGGTACTTTCTCCTGTGCAAACTCTGAATGGGTTCCCTGCATGTTCACAAGGGATGCATGTACCGATTAATTGATAATTGTCCTCGCATGCTGTTGATCATTGATCCTTAACCCTTAAGTTCTATCATGGTTTCTATCATAATGATATGTCTATGGTAGTGGTGTATGATAGACACCATGATGGTACTTAAGGGTTAAAGGGTTATTCCAATAACTCTTGTTCTGCAGCCTGCAGGCTCTGTACTCTCTTCACTTCCTGGATTTCTTGGCACATTGATGGGCTGGTTTCACTTGCTCTGCTATCTGCTATGCATTACCACAGTATGAAACTGTTGTGGAAACTGATGTAGCAGAGCTGGAATTGAGTCAGCTTGCATTACATACAGAGGTAATGGACTCCCTATCTCAGCCCTTATCAGCCAAATTTAATTAAACCGGCTGATAAGTGGAAAAGCTAAAGATAGACAGCACAGTAATCCCGGAGCTCTCACCTCCCCCTCCCCTATCTGAGGAGCTCCATTGCTTGTCAGCCCCTCTTTCTCCCCCTTATAGCAGGCAGCTACATCACTTGGGAAATGAGCAGATAAGCCCAGTGGCCATAGAAACGCAGTGTCAACAATGAAGTGAATAAATTAAGATAGCAGCCAAACAAAGCAGTTTTGATAAAGCAATGTATGTAGGAAAAGTCTTAAATCCACATAAACTAGCAGTATAGATAGGATGCTTTTCATGGGACAACCCCTTTAATTGGGACTGAAAATACAGCTGGAATACAGGCACTTCCTTACATGGCTCCATCAATCTTGGGATCTGTGTTTTCTGGATTACCGCTCCTGGCTCCTGTAGGCACATTTCTTAGAAACCTGTATAGGAATTCAATGACGGGCAATGGGAGAGGGTTTGAATGTACAGGCTGGAACCCTGAGAATGAAGCAGGTCCCTGAACTCTGTGCAATAACTGTATTTACATCTTTTGCTCAAGGTATCACTTTAAGAATAGATTATGACAAAACTGTATATTTTATCTTTTTCTGTCTACTGATATGTTTCCCCTTAGTCTTGACAACCTTGTATTCAGTATATAAAAAGGGATTAATTTGTTTTCCTAACCAGACATGCCTGCTTAGACACCTCTCTACCTTTGCTCTTTTGGTCTGCATATCACCTCTAGTGACCACCAATGTTTTTATACACTAATGGGGTCCGTCTGCTTTCACTGCACACCGCTTGAAATTGCGTTTCGTATTCCATTCGGGGGGTCCTCATGCGGATTCCCCTGGACGGAATACCAACGCAGATGTGAACAAGACCTTAGAGCAACCTCTTCTTAATATAAGCCCCAAACCTGTTTCTCTTGGTGAGTATTCCCACTTCCCCTAGCTTTGGTTTTGCAGTAAGGAGGTTAGTTACGGGACCCCATCAGAGGAGCTCCCCAAGAATGGGCCCCTAATGTTCAGACACTTATTTCCCCATTATTGGAAAAATAAATGGTTCCTTTAGGTCCTTGAGCTGATTCCCCTTTGGAGCTAATTGATTTTTTACAAGCTGAAAAATACATAGCTGTTTTCAAGAGAAATAAATTTCCGAAATCCAGAAGCTGGAGAACAGTGCATATTTCCCATTTAAGTCAATTGGAAGCTATTGGAGCGTATCTAGGTACAAAAAATGGTCCTGAATCTGCTGTTTAACACTAAAATACATGCCTTAATTTCTCATGTGAACATGCCCTTAGGTTTAGTCTCCAGTGACAGTTCTAAGGGTTATTTCATGAAAAACATTTAGTACCATTGCACAGGATGAAATGTGAGGACTCCATGGGAACAAGAAACCCAGAATGTTCCCTAAGGGTCCATTCACATGGAGGAAAATGGTGAGGAGTTTGGTGTGGAATTTCATTGCTAGCAGAAAAAGGAACCCGTTGAAGTCAATGGAAGGCTTTTTTTTCAGCGCTGAAATTCCACACCGTTTTCCTCCGTGTGAATGGACCCTAAGTGCTTCCTGTGATGTAGCAGTGGTGTGTGTGTGCGCCTGCTGCTCCATTCACTTATATAGGAGTGCTGAAGTCTGCTTTTCCCGCAGTCCCAAGGAAGTGCATAGCTCCATTCACATGAAACACTAATGGAAGCTTCACTGTCCCAGAAGTCAGACCTCAAAAATTAGACCCTTTTTTCCCTATTCTACAATTCTTTGCAGGTTTGCTGCTATGAAAGCATTAAAGGGGTTTTACACCCTTTAGATGTTGATGACCTCTTTCTAGGATAGGTCGTCCATATCAGATCATCATATAGACACCTGGAACTCCCACAGACCAGCTGATATCAGCAACCGTGGCTGCCAGAATAAGCAAGGTATACAAAGCTAGAATGTATTTGCACGCTGTGTAGTGGCTGTGCTGAGTTACTGCATTTCAGCTTTCATTCACATACATGGGAGCAGAGCTGCAGGAATCTGAACTGGCCAGTACACAGTGTATGGAGCCATCGCTTTAGGCTTGGTATGCTGTGCTATTTCCTGATAGGTCATCAACATCTATAGCCTGGAAAACGCCTTTAATGTGCCATCAGAGATCTTCATTGACACAGCCGCTTGGTTTGGAATGTTATTTGACAACCTGATCCTGTGTGAGCCTTCTGTCCTTTACACAGTATGGTGTGTTTTCTGTCTGTCTGACTTTTCTTGTGCTTTCTATAATTTACAGGCATGCAGTATGCTGGATATGTCAATAATCAAGCTAACTTTGCACCAACTCCCTTGTCATCCAGCTCAGATGATGAGGAAGAGGAGGAGGATGATGAGGAAGCAGGTCTGCTTTAGCTTTTTACAATCCTAATCATTAACCTGATCTCTCCTTTGACATGACTGTGTCTGACATACTGCAGTATTTGCGTGGCAGAAATTAGAGGGAATCTCACAAGAATATAGTTATATATTACCTGCTTTATTCTACTTGATGTTTGCAACAGGCTTATCATAGATGTTGTTTTATACACAGGACCATTACAAATCTTCCTTTGATATGGAATTCTCTATCCCACCATTTTGAGTAAGGATAGTGGTACATGGGAACTTTGGCCAAAGAACGCAGGATATCACTGTATTCCTTACAGCTAATGAAAGCTAAAGTGATCACATTGCAACTCCTACATTACTGCAACACAATCACAAAAAATATCATCTGCTTCGGAACTTTTGTGATCATCCTGTCAATGTCTTAGCAAATTACAAGTCACTTTCATTAGCTGTAGTGAACGTAACGATACTTTGCAATTGTTGGCCGCACAGCGTGAGACAAGGCCAAAGGTGATGTCAAGCCAGAGCCTGAAGATCATTCAGTCAGGGAGCCCAGCCTGTCTTTTCTGACTAACAAAGAGTCCAGTATGGCATCCCCAGCTTATAATAATGTTAGATGGACATTATCAATATGCACTTCTGCTTTAATATTCAGTAGTTCTCTCCATTTTGGACTTCAGATGCAGTCCCCACCTCTGGAACTCATACCTGTGTGGGGCATGGGGGCTGCGGTTTGGATACCATAAACACTGTAAATGTAGACTGCTGTGCATTTACCACAGTCCACAGTATTTTGTGGGAGCCACACAAAAAAAACTAAAGAGGACCTTTCACCATTTTGCCCACAGGCAGTTCTATATACTGCCGGAAAGCTGACAGTGAGCTGAGTTCAGCGAACTGTCGGCTTTCCCGATCTGGGCCCGGTGTGAAGAGCTTACGGTCCTAGTACCGTAGCTCTTCTATGGTCAGAAGGGCGTTTCTGACACTCAGTCAGAGACGTCCTTCTTCACAGCACAGCCAATTGCGCTGTGCTGTGAGAGCCGGGAGGAACTTCCCCCCTCCCTCCCTGATAATGCTCGTCTATGGACGAGTACTGCGAGCAGAGGGAGGGGGCGTTCCTCCCGGCTCTCCCAGCACAGCGCGATTGGCTGTGCTGTGAAGAAGGACGTCTCTGGCTAACTGTCAGAAACGCCCTTCTGACCATAGAAGAGCTACGGTACCGGACCGTAAGCTCTTCACACCGGGCCCAGATCGGGAAAGCCGACAGTTCGCTGAACTCAGCGCACTGTCAGCTTTCCGGCAGTATATAGAACTGCCTGTGGGCAAAATGGTGAAAGGTCCTCTCTAAATAAGCTGAATTTGTAAGACTTTTACTGCATATCCTGTTGCTATGCCATAAATGTCTTACGATTGGATTGCCCCTTAAATGCAGGTATAGTATATTCAATGAATATAATATATTAGGGTTGAGGGAATATCGTCACTCTATTGGTTTGCTTGACTGAGGCACTGGCTTCCTAATTACATCCTGGAAGTCAGATTTGCATATTCTTCCCATATAATATATTATGAATATCCCCATGAAACGATCCTTTCATAATGAACATTCACTTGGAAGCCCTTTGCAGCCTTTCCTGTTTCCTTCCTTTTTGCTAATGGGTGTGTATGTAGAGGATTTTTATGGAACATGGAAAAACAACTGGAATATAAGAAATTGTAATTTAATATTCCTACATGGCTGAACATCATTATTTTATATAGTCTCTCTTTTTTTTGTTTTCTTTTAATCTCTGGCATCACTTGACGTAATTATAAAGCTAAATTAGCGACATGCACCTCTGTCTTTTACAGATTTCCTTGCATTAGTTTCCATTTAATCACACTTTTGTTAGTTGATACTGAGACAGACACTTGAGTTCTTTCAATGATTTGAGGGCTTTCTGGAGCTCATAATATTTGAGTTTGGCTGATTGACTGCTTTCTCCCTAGGTACTGTAGTAGGGAGAAAGCGGTCAATCAGTGGGGAAGGCTACCTCTAATGAACGTGAAGACCTTGGTGATATGCTGTCACTTTATGAAATATGAATAAGTCGTGACATTTGGTTTTAGCAATGTAGTAAAATACACTGAGTCACTTCCTGGGACTTCAGGGGTGCTGTGTCATAGATACTTGAAGGTTGAATCATTACACAACATGCGCTGTGCCTTAGATGTTGCAAAACTGGATGTCCATTAATAGCATGGTGCCGTCATAAGCAAGCATGATAAGTTGGTTAACATACCTACTATTAATTTGTATCATGAATCACTAGTGCACGTGATAGTAGTAAGCTTTGTAATATTTTTTATTAAAGTAAATTGCCTGATTTTATTTCACGTTGTTCTGTTTTTCTGTGTAAGTTGTTTATCTATGGCAGAAGTCTGTTTAGGTTTAAGGAGGTGGCAAAAAAAAGTCTATGGAGAGAGAGGCAGAGGCATATGAGTGATTGTTTTATTTTAGAATGGAGCTGGATTATCAGGCGAATTATTATACTACTCTGTTGTAAGGGTATTCACTCATTATGTGATGTAGACGATCTAAAGTGTCACTCTACCCTGTTTATCAGTCCTCCGCCTCTCCTGTCTCCATAGAATTCATTGTAAGCTGATCTGTCTATGGAGATCATGTGTTTGGACAGGATCACTGAAAGCAGTACAAGATAAGAGCTGAAACAAGAGAAAGTAAATAAAGACACAGGCACTTTTCTTTAATAAATAATTTTACCGGAGCTGTTGCAGTCACCTGAAATATTGATTTATGAAGTAGTAAAGAAAGTTAACATACTCTCTAAGGAATACAAAGGCTATTGCCGAATCTTCCACATGGCATTGACATTGAATTTCTGGAAACACGACCACATGTGAACATAGTTTGGTGCCCTCATAATATGCTAATTCTGGTTCTTACAAGGAGATTACATTGTTTGTTCTTATCGTTTAAGGTATTGATGAAAGTTCCTCCACGACCAGCAGTGCATCATCCGAGCCAAGAAATTATGATGTGTTGGAAGGAGGAGGATACACAGGTGAAGTGCCCTCTCCTGGTCTTAAGTGTCATAGGTTCACATGTATAATCGCAGTCACTGACAGCTGTATTTTTTTTCCCCCTGCATTTATAGAGATGCCTCCTGCGGCAAACATCCAGGCTCCTGTTAATGCTGCCTCTAATGTGTCTAGGCTGTCCAAACCATTTGGCCATGGGTACCCAGCTCTCCAGCCAGGATATCAAAATGCAGCCAGTCCCCACAGCTCCCAGCCTAGTACTCCTGTTCATCAGCCAAATTATTCACAGCATGCTTCTGTAAGGACATTTTATGGCTATATGACTATTACTCTGTTTTTCCTCAGGTAAATGGCTGTGCAATTAATTTTGTTACCAGTGGATTTTCGACTGATTTATCATCCGTTGCTGGTACCCATAATACCAGGTGACCTGCATCCTGAGCCTCTGAATCCTGCTGCTTCTGCGGTGTAGATTGGGAGTCAGTCTCTCTGAAGGAAGGCTGAGACCATCTGCAAAGAGACTGAATACCAGTCTACACAACAGAATAAGATTCAGACAATTGGAGTGCGGGTTACATGAGATGACGGGAGACCAGACAATCCACCAGCAATAAAGCCACTAGTAATAATATTGGCTACACATCTATTTATAAATGTGGTAAACATTAAGAACGTTATTTTCTTTAAAGTTATGTCGCAATTTGGAGTGCCCATTGTAACTGTAACTTAGTGTACTATAATATACACAGTTATGAGACAAAGTACACCATCTTAGAATTCTATGGTTTTACGTATCAGGACATAACAAAGAACATCTGGTCCTTGGTCTTAAAGGGGTTGTCCCACGTCGCATACTCACCACTCTTCGCTGCAGTAAATTCTTCTGTCTTCCGGCTTTGTTGTGTCATTGGTGGGCGGGGTTACATATGCAAAGCCAGCGGCAAGAAGTCGTCGCTTCTATGCTGCTGGCCCTGCGTGTGCGCTGCCGATGCACTAGGCATCGGACGTACAGCCTTCACAATGCAATACAGACCTGGCATCCGCTGTAATAGAGAGGCGGATGCCGGGGAGTGTAGATGCCGGCACAGGTGAAGCCAGCAGCAGCAGGAGCAATGCTACTATTCCGCTCCTCCGCCCCCCCCTCCCCCCCTCCCCTCCGGAATATCAGCATCACTCCTGCCACTGCTGGCTTCACCTGTGCTGGCGTCTACACTCCCCGGCATCCACCTCTCTATTACAGCGGATGCCGGGTCTGTATTGGTGGCCCCTTCCCCCCCCCCCCCCCAAAGTGTAAACTACCCCCCCTCCAGGCTCGCTCCCGTGCACTTAGCCCCTCCTCCCTCCCCTCTCAGAGCAGGCAGATACATCACTTGACTTATGGCCAGATAAGTCAAGGGATGTGTAAAAAAAAAAAAAATGAATAAAGTGATCTAGTGGACAAACAAAGCAGTTTTGCTGAAGCAATGTATTTAGGAAAAGTCTTACATTCACATTAACAAGCAGTATAGATAGGATCCTTGTGATGGGACGACCCCTTTAATACAACGTTAGGTGAGCAACAACACATTTCAGGTTCCACATTTTCATTATTTAACAAAAAACATCCAGAATCAAAAAGCCATGTGTGAAAATTACAAGTCACGAATCAATAGCTTGTGGAATCTCCTTTAGCATAATTTGGAAGTATGACTTTATCAGTCTCTGACATTCTTCTGGTGGAATTTTGGCCCACTCTTTACAATGTTGCTTCAGTTCATTGAGGAAATCAGCTGAAATAGCAATCTGAATACGCTTTTTTTTTTTGCTAAGTTTTTTGGGGAAAATGCACCGTTTTTCAAGTAAAATTAACATGGTACATATTTTAAAAACGTTGTGTTTTCTGCTGAATTTCTTTTAGAAATTATGGGGAGTAGATTAAAAAAAAAATCACTTTTTAAAAGGCAGTGTTGTTTTCGCTGCAATGTGTGGCCTCAGCCTTAAGGTCCTGCCACAGCTTTTCAGTCGGGTTGAGATCTGAACTTTGACTGGGCCAACACAACACTATGATTATTTTGCTTTTCCGCCATCCTGTTGTAGATTTGCTTTTATACTTGGAATTATTGTCCTGTTGCATTACTCAGCTTTGACCAAGCTGTAGCTGTTAGATAGATGGCCTTACATTTTGCTCTCAGAATGCTTTGATATGCTGTAAGACTGTAAGGTGCCCAGCTCTTTTAGCTGCAAAACACCGTGCATTTGTGGTGTTATGCTTTCTTGTGGTTTTCACCAAACTTGATGCTATGTATTATAGCCAAACATCTCCACTTTGGTTTCATCTTTCCAAAGGTTATTGTTTCAGAAGTCTTGTGGTTTGTTCAGATGTAGGTTTGCAAATTTGTCAGATGTATTCCCACCCTAAACTGACTCCATCATGTGTTTGATGTACTAATGACCTTTCCTATGGTGCACCTCACTAAGCTTTCTGTTGCTGAAAAGTCAAGTTATAAGCTAAAAAGAACATAGATCGGCATATTCAATTTTACCATAACTTCCCTCTCTCCAGTTATCAGGCAGCACACACAACACTCCATTCATTTCAGCGCAAGTGCTAGAGATTGCCAAATGCTGAGGACCACACGTTTTCTTATTTTGTACTTATATGTGAACCATAGAATTGGATGTCCTTTTTTTTGCCTCTTGTATGCATCCGTGTGTACATGTATGTGTAATTGTTGTTTAGAGGAATATGGTTTTGTTTCAAGATTGGATTATCTGTATAATCCATAATAAACTGTGAATCCCCTTAAGTACTGGACAGACATTGTCTGTCTTAATGTCTATTATAGGTAAACATGAAAGTAAGGCACTGTCTTTTGTTGTAAATATTGTATTTGCATTGGTAATCGTTCTAAGTAATGTGGACCCTATTTCTGGTTAAGGTGAAATGGTCACAATTTCACTATTTGTTGATGGCTATGCCAAAGGATTCTTTGATATACATTCACACATGGCTTGATCCAGGATGCATGTGCTTTCAATAGGATGAGGAGTAAAAGGCACTGCCAGACACCTCTAGAAGCGGCTTATCCCTCTGTAAAATCCAGTATACCAACTCCTTTTTCCCAACATAGTCTGAATACTTCCATACACTGTAGGTCACCTGTCCTGCAATGTCAGAGTGTTTATGTAGTTTAACCCTGCTTTATAATGTAGCAGTGATGGCTCATACTGTTACGCTGTGTGTTAATGTATTCCCCTGGGAAATTCTCTTGAAATAATTGAATGTATTTTCCCTCTTATTCACCCCTGTGTATTAGCACTACAGTGGCATGAATCAATTACCTGCCTCACTAGCAGGATTAAGTCTGCAGCAAGCCCAGCAACCTGAGAGTCTTCGTCCTGTCAACCTTATTCAGGATCGGAACCTCCTTCCGGTATCATCTTTACCACCTCCAGCCCCAAATCTCAATGCGGACCTTAAAAAATTGAACTGCAATCCGGAGTAGGTATTGCCTTGTAACGAGAGAGAATGTTGTTGTTTACTACTGTTGGCTTCAGCTCCCCAAGCTCAGACTCCAGAGACTGATGCAAATGAATCTCCTGTAAATTGTTTATTTTTTTTTAACAGTTATTTTTCTCTTTTTTTTTTTTTTGGGGGGGGGGGGGGGTGTTATACAACAATGCACTCTCTGCTCCTGTATATCAGCAAAACTAGACACTTTTTTTGTCATTCAGAGACTTTCGAAAATTAGGTAATATCGACAGCAGCCTTATAGACAGCTTATTTAGGAAGGTTTATGAGAAAACTGGGGCACAAATTGCACCAAGAATAAGGTAAAGGTGTATTCCCATCTCAACAAATCATGGCAGCAAGTCCTGACCATAAGATCAGGAATTCTGGATCTAGGAGGGTGACACTGCTCTGTGCTGTTTCCATAACTCCTATAGACGTCAATGGGAGCAATGTAAAAATTGGAGCACGTCTGAGCTGTTGATGACTCTCCCCTAAAGCTAGGGGAGCTGCTCATTGAAGATGTTATTACTTGCATTTAGCCTAATGTAGTGCTTCCATGTTCCTCATGCTCCAGTCAGTCTCTATAGGTATAATGGAGATGGGTAAGTACAGAGCTCAGAGTGCTTGAGAAAGATCTAGGACATATGGATTAAAATGTTGCCCATAGACCAAATAAAAGTCATTTTCTTCTGAGTTGGTGGTGCTGCCTATTTTGTTGGCAAGTACAGAGCTCTGCTATTTTAGTCAGTCCAGTAGATATTGAATGGGGCGGCAGCACACATTGGTGACTGTTTCTCCATACAAATGGGCACTTTACTTTTCACCCCTCCTGACATATCTGTTTTAGTGAATCATTCCATTTCTCATGTTATGAACAGTTAGCCCAACTTCTGTGCATTTTCTAGTATTTAATCTGATTGGATGGTTTTTGATCATTTTATTTTTCTTTGTTATATTTTGTGGTATAAAACAAAATTTTACATAAAACTGGGTCCTTTCTCTGCAGGTTTTTTAGGTGCACACTTACAAATATTCCACAGACTCAGGCTCTATTAAACAAAGCAAAGCTCCCCCTTGGATTGATGCTTCATCCTTTTAAAAGCAAACCAGTAAGAAATTGTAGATACCCAGAAATGTCAGGTGTCTTGGTGCAATGTGTCTATAACACTTAAATGTATCTCCTTTTCTTCCATGTGATGTTTAGCGTATCCCCACCATATCCCCAAGCACCATCGTACGATGCAGGAGTTGTAGAACATACATCAATCCGTTTGTATCTTTTATTGATCAGAGAAGGTGGAAATGTAATCTTTGTTACAGGGTAAATGATGGTAAGTATAATGTTTCAGCTATTTTACTAAGACAAAGCCAGACTGACATATCTGCTTAGCTACCTGGATTTATATATCCCCTGTTTTCCAAATCACAGGTAACAGTACAGAATATCAGTCGTGTTGCTGTGACGATGGCCATATTGGTTATAACCCGTTCTCTCAGGAATAGTCTAGTACAATTATCATGTATTATGTTAAGTTTTCAATGACTTTTCCTAAAAGCTACACATCTGTGGCAGATGATTGTGTGTATTTCAGTGGTCAAAGTTTCTGTAAGTTAGCACCTCACATTGCAGCAAGTAGATTAGTGTAGTGCATGCACGAATTGACTAACTAGTATCTCTATTCTGTATTGTGGAGCAGACCTGCATGTAGTGTACTGCTCTTAAAGGGGCTCTATCTTTGGGAAAAGTCATTTTTAGGTAAGCACATCCTTGCATAGCCTTTAGAAAGGCTATTTCACACCTACCTTTTGTATGTAAATCGCCTCAGTAGTGTTTGAATAAGTCCGTTTTTATACATATGCTATTGAGCTTCGACCGTGCAACGGAAGTGTCTGTGATCACAGTCTGCTCTATGTGTATGTATAGCAGAGATGAGTCATCAGCACAGCAGCCTCTGCTATACATACACATAGAGCAGACAGTGCACAGTGAGACTTCTGAGGCAATTTACATACAAAGGGTAGGTGTGGAATAGCCTTTCTAAAGGCTATGCAAGGATGTACTTATCTAATAATGACTTTTCCCAATGATAGAGCCCCTTTAACTTGTGCTGGGATATACTGCTCCTGTGGACATTAGGTGAGGGCTGCTCCTTTTTAATTTACTGGCACATTGTGTGTACTGTATGGGCCCATGTAGCTCCATTCTTCAATCAGATATTTACGACTTTTTTATGTTTTGGATTTGATTTAACTGTATGTAATTGCTTGTATGGTGGCTTTTTTTTAATTTTATTTTCTTTGGGATTTTTTTCTTTTTCTATTGTTGCCTTTTAGTAAAATTTGTATTGTTTTATTTCAAGTACCAGAAGAGTTTATGTACAATCCAGTTACTAGATCCTATGGGGAACCACATAAACGACCTGAGGTTCTGAACTCCTCAGTGGAATTCATTGCTTCATCAGATTACATGGTAAGAATCTCAGTACGGCCTCAAATTGTTTAATTTTGTGATCTAATACTTTATGCATATTTTACATCTGTTTTATTATTGAAAGAGGATGGGTTTTCAAATTAAAGCTATGGCTTTTAAAATGTGTTAAAGACTAACCCAAATGTTATATCCATCAGAGATCACACTTGTAAATAAAATTGTCATATAGAAGAAAAATAGTGGTCAACTCACCTAAAAGAGTGCACTTGTAATGCACTGTCCAAACAGCAGCGATCCAGCACTGTTATTATTTTAGCCATTAAAATCCAAAAAGTATACAAGACGACTGGGTTATGACTAAAGACTGGTAAATCTGAAACACGTAAACCGGTGTTTTTCAGGGGTGCACTGCATTGATTCTATATGGTTGTGCTTGTCTGCTTGTATACATGGATTTTAATGGCTTAGTAATAAAATAATGGACATTTAATGAAGTGCCAGATCACTGCTTTGTTTGTTTTGTAACTTGTCATATCTATAATTATTTACTATATTTGTTCTTATTTGATGTCAAGCTCAGCTATGGAATCTGCTATTGCTTGTACTTGCACTAAAGGGGTTATCTTGTCATCCAAGCATACCTGTTATCCACTATGTTAACCTCTTTTATATGATGTACTGAAAAAAGTCAATATGGGGGGGAGGTGCAATGAGAAGCTAATTTTTTATTTTCATTTTGCACTTTTCTGGCTCTCTGTGCCTTAGGCTAGGTTCACATCTGCCATAGAGTCTCTGTTGGAGATATTGCCGCAGAAACCTACGGAGAGAAAAAGTTTTTCATGGAGGATTTTTCTCACTTTATAATGTTAAATGATCCTTATTTTTTATCTTTCCCATAGCTTCGACCTCCACCACCTGCAGTTTATCTGTTTGTTCTGGATGTGTCCTACAATGCTGTTGAATCTGGTTATCTCCAATATTTCTCTCAGTCGCTTCTGGATAATCTAGACAAGTGCGTATAATCATCGGCACATTACCAATATATAATTTCTTGCATGAGAATTATGTATCCTTATTTGTTGTGCTTATGTTGCCTGTACTTCAATTTTTGTTTAAGGTTACGGGGAGATTCAAGAACAAAGATTGGCTTCATAACTTTTGACAGCACTGTGCATTTCTACAACTTACAGGAAGGTCTTTCACAGCCACAAATGCTGATCGTGTCTGATGTCGATGGTGAGTTTTTAGAGAGATGAAGTAAGGCTGTGCCATGGCAGAATAAGGAACAAGCGCAATACATATATGTTAGGGAAAATGCCAAGATTTTGGTGGAGTTTCAAGCACTAACAACCAGTTCAACAAGCCTCAGATTCCAGGTTGGAGGGATAGATCTGACCAGTCATCCCATACTGTTCCTGCTAAGAGTTAATACTTGTTAACATATGTAATGTCCAAAATAATATATACAGACGCATCATAAAAACTGATATCTTTATTGAAATAATTCAAATACATACAATTAAAAATGAGACTTGCGGCATGCAAGAGTAAGACAAATCTAGTGCCATAGTGGGCATCGGGGTAGTCTCCACCTAAAGGTCATTAGTGCAGCATGCAGTATTATATTTTATCAGCTGCAGAAGCTGAATTTACTTATTGGGGTAGAATAAATTGCGTTTGGTTGAAGTGATGGTTTAAAGTGAGTGTCATCAGAAATTGACATACTGTTTAAGTCCAGGGCCCCACGTAGCATAAAAAAACACGTAGCATTACAGTCCCAACAAAGTAGATGGGACTTGCTAGAATCCCATCTACTCATTGCAAATAAATCTGTGCAGTGGATATGCTGCAAATTCCTAATACCTACGTAAACACCGGCAGTTTGGCTGTAGGTATAATGGAAGCAGAAAGTCAGCAGAGGAAACCTCTGCAGACTTTCTGTAAAAAGTGATGCAGGAAAAAACGCAATGCATTTCCACCATGTTTTTTCTGGCAGTGCTATTTCATTTCGCCCTGCTGTCTGAGTCCTTAGCCTAAAGAAGTTTTCCCATGAAACACATTTACGCCATATTCAGAGAATATGCTTATAAATATGGTGATAAATGCTGATAGATGTGGGACCCCCACCTATTTCTAAAATATTCCCAAAGTCTCAGTGCCTAACTTACCTGATCCTGATTATTGTGTTTTACAAAAACAGCCTGTCTCTAAACTTTGTTCCCATAGAAGTGAGTGGGAATTATGGAAACAACATAGAATAGAGCCACGCTGTTTCTGTAAATCACAACCATAACTGAGACTCTTCTCGGTGAGGACACACTCCTATAAGTAATAATCTTACATTAATATTTCTCTTAATCCAGTTAATTAACCCCTATACACTATAAGACGAATATTTTCATCATTAGCATGGGGTCCATGGCGAGTATATTCTTCATTGTGATTGCACACATAGCAAAATAACACAAAAAAGTTAGTTTTTGCTGCATTACTTGTACTCCCGAATGGTTCTGTTTAACCCCTTCCCGCCGATGGCATTTTTTGATTTTCGTTTTTCGTTTTTGACTCCCCTCCTTCTAAACCCCATAACTTTTTTATTTCTCCGCTCCCAGAGTCATATGAGGTCTTAATTTTTGCGGGACAATTTTTTCTTCATGATGCCACCATTAATTATTCTATATAATGTACTGGGAAGCAGGAAAAAAATTCAGAATGGGGTGGATTTGAAGAAAAAATGCATTTCTGCGACTTTCTTACGGGCTTTGGTTTTACGGCGTTCACTGTGCAGCCGAAATGACATGTCCCCTGTATTCTGTGTTTCGGTACGGTTCCAGGGATACCAAATTTATATGGTTTTATTTACATTTTGACCCCTAAAAAAAATTCCAAAACGGTGTTAAAAAATTTTTTTTCTAAAAGTCGCCATATTCCGATGGCCATAACTTTTTTATACATAGGTGTACGGGGATGCATAGGGCGTCTTTTTTTGCGGGGCCGGGTGTACTTTTTAGTTCTACCATTTTCGGGAAATGTTATTGCTTTGATCACTTTTTATTCAAATTTTTATCAGAATTAAAACAGTGAAAAAACGGCGGTTTGGCACTTTTGACTATTTTTCCTGCTACGGCGTTTACCGAACAGGAAAAATATTTTTATAGATTTGTAGAGCGGGCGATTTCGGACGCGGGGATACCTAACATGTATATGTTTCACAGTTTTTAACTACTTTTATATGTGTTCTAGGGAAAGGGGGGTGATTTGAACTTTTAATACTTTTTATATTTTTTTATATATTTTTTTTTTTTACTTTTTTTTTAATTTTTTTTTTTGCATTTATTAGACCCCCTAGGGGTGTTGAACCCCAGGGGGTCTGATCACTAATGCAATGCATTACAATGCTAATGCATTGCAATGCATTGCAAAAAATCATCATCTCTTTTGCAGGCTGTATACACCAGCCTGCAAAAGAGAGAATTTGCAGACTGGCTGGGAGCCCTTAACAAGGCTCCCGGCTGTCATGGCAACGGGGGGTCGGCCCTGGAGCATGCTCCAGGAGCCGGCGATCCTTGCCAAAATGGCGGCGCCCATGCGCCGCCAGGAAGATGGCGCCTCCGGCGCCTTTGACAGCAGCGCCGGAGGGGTTAATGCCTCCGATCGGTCCGGGGACCGATCGGAGGCATTAGAGCCGGTTGTCTACTGCTTAAAGCAGTAGACACCCGGCGGCTATGACGGCCGCCCGGCTCCCGGGCGGTCGCCATAGTTACAGACCCGACACGCGCCGTACTATTACGGCGCATGTCGGGAAGGGGTTAAAAATACTTATGTCATCAAAATCAAGCTGTATATAGCTATGTCAATGGAAGCAAAAAAAAAAAAAAGTTATTGCTCTAAGGACAAAAATGAAAAAAAGCCAAAAACTATGGCAAAATTGGCGGTATCATTAAGTGGTTAAAGCAGAGTTGTGCAGCCAAACCACCTACTCTTTTTTTCCACAGCCTAACTCCGACTCCTTCACAAATAGCTGCCAGCCGTAGTCAGTCAGAAGCAGTAGAGATAACTATGCAATTAATTACAGTATCAATCATTGTTTAATATCATTAAAAAAAATAAACTTTTTTATAACTCCCACCAAAAATCGGTCCCAATTCTGACTCCACAGACCACAGAGAGTTAAGCATTAAATTTATTCGACATTTCCTTTTTAGGTGGCCAGGACATTTCACCAGTTTATCACTATAATTTCTGTATTGCCTTCTTTCTGCTCCATGTACATGTGGGTTAGGAGTTTTTGTAATTTATTCCACTGTCTTGCTTTTCCCAGAAATATTCTTGCCGACACCTGATGGATTACTCGTAAATCTTCATGAAAGCTTAGAGGTGAGAGTTTTCTTTCTTCTCTTTAGTTTTCTTTCAGAATTTCTAACCAGACAAACAATAGCATTATCGGCCCTCAGTCATGTCACCTGTTAGTAATATAAGACACGGCTAATGCAGTAATAATACGCTTGTCAGAAACTGGCCTTAGAATTTATAGATATCATTTTTTACATTTTTTTTTCCTTTTATGAACATGGTACGGTAATTTAATGATATAATGACATTCTAAACCTAATTCGTATATACACAGTCCAGTCACATTAATGTGACCACCTGTCAAAATCCACAATAACCACTTCTCACAGAGTGGATCGCTGCGAGACGTGCAGGAAGAGAGGGGATGTTGTGGTGATGATCACTGGGATGTTGAGCTATGCTGACTCCAGTGCCGTGGCCAGCTGTGCTAGGTTACGCGGTTGAGCATCCATGGCGCGAAGAACCCGATCAATGTGGTTCCACAGATTCTCGATTGGGTTCAAGTCTGGGGAATTTGCTGGCCAAAGGAGTATGGTAAACTCATCCTGGTGCTCCTCGAACCACGCACGTACACTGTGATCTTAATGACACGTTGCATTGTCCTGCTGGTAGATGCCATTATCCTGAGGAAAAACAATTCACATGTAGGGGTGAACATGGTCCGCAAGGATAGATGCATACTTATGTTGATCCATCGTGCCTTCCACAATGATGAGTGCACCCAGATGGCTGATAACACACGTGCCTTCTGCAATTGGTTATTTAACGTTGATGTCAAAAGTAGGCGGTGGTCACATTAATATGACTGGACTGTGTATGAATACAGTGTGTGCATGGATTTGCAAGACCTATTCAATGACCTCGACAACTCTGCCACATGTGAATGCTGTACACTCTAGTCGTCTTCATTTTTATGGTTAATGAGGATACTGTTCTTTGTTAATCAATGTTTTACTAAATATTATTTTACTTTTTTTCTTCTTTTGCTGTTTTTAGCTTATCAAAGATTTGTTGACTGCCTTACCTGCCTTGTTTACCAGCACAAGAGAAACGCACAGTGCTCTTGGCCCTGCCCTTCAAGGAGCTTGTAAATTGATGTCTCCCACTGGAGGAAGAATATCAGTATTTCAGACGCAGCTGCCATCTTTAGGAGCCGGAGCTCTGCAGTCTAGAGAAGATCCAAACCAGAGATCCAGCTTGAAGGTATTGTGTATAGTCTTGGTGCCATTCACAAATGTTTACCCACATTGGTGACCAGGTTGCCCTGACAGTTAAGATTTTATGTTATTGTATATGTATGTAATTGCTTCTAATATTTTGTTTGTTTCTTAAGGGAATACAACACTTGGGCCCTGCCACTGATTTCTATAAGAAGTTGGCTTTGGATTGTTCCGGACAGCAAACTGCGGTGGACTTATTTCTTCTCAGTTCTCAATATTCTGATCTGGCATCGTTAGGTTTGTCAAATCTTTCATACATTATAGAATCATATAATATTATCTAGTTCTTCTGATATAAAATATGCAAATCTGTTCTCCAGGATGTAATTAGAACAGGGCCTCTGTTTGCTGCCCTGTAGGGGCAGCCCCATTAACATCATGCACGACTCGTTTATGAAATATAAAAAACAAAAAACTATAGAGTCTTCAGTAGATGATACCTTTTTTTAATGGCTAACTCATAATGATGACAGAATATAACGTTTCAAAGCTTCTTCTTCTTCATATATAACTAAGAACAATTTCTGAAGGCTGCATATTTATGTACAACAGGACACATAGGGATAGGATTTCAGGAGGGAGGGGGATGAGGAGAAAAAGCTTATTAGTATAAATATGTAAACAATTCACAGGTCCCACGTTCTTATCTTTATGGCTGTCTTAGTTCAGTGATTTCTGTAGCATGACATGAACCCATGTGAGACATTCATTCCATTCTCCAGAGTGTTAAATAGAGTCATGCTCTTGTATTCATGAATCAGTCGCTGTTTCCTTGATTTAAAATTCCCTCTTAAAATCAAAATTTTCGTGTGACTGGTGATATTATGATCTTCACTGCAGAAATGTTTTGGCACGGGGAGGTCCATTCTCTGTTCTCTAATTGTATGGCGATGTGCATTCATTCTGAGTTAGCCATTAAAAAAAAGGTATCATCTACTGAAGACTCTCAAGATTTTTGTTTTTTATATTTCATACCCACTGGCTAACACAGTACAAAAACAAACACGACTTGTTTAGTGAGCCTAATAACATAATGCAGGGATTATTACCAAACTAGTATTTCTATTCCAAAAGGAACAGATTCCCAGCTATGGGCAGTGCTGTTTCAATCTGTTGGATCTCCTCAGCATAGTGTAGGGATACTAGTTTGGCAGAGTGAGAGACTATAGACCAGGATCAGGGGATAATCATACTCATCAGGGAGAGTGTGCACCTACACAGGCGTACGGAGACTTACAAGCCATTTCTGCTCTGCTAGGGATTAGGGGTAAATAATATGCAAATCTGTTCTCCAGGATGTAATTAGGAGAACAGTGCCTCTGTTTGTTGCCCTCTAGGTTGAATGTGCACACTCTCCCTAATGAGTATGATTATCCCCTGATCCTTGTCTATAGTCTCTCACTCTGCCAAACTAGTATCCCTACGCTATGCTGAGGAGATCCAACAGATTGAAACAGCACTGTCCATAGCTGGGAATCTGTTCCTTTTGGAATAGAAATACTAGTTTGATAATAATCCCTGCATTATGTTATTAGGCTCACTAAACAAGTCATGCATGATGTTATGGGGGCTGCCCCTAGAGGGCAGCAAACAGAGGCACTGTTCTCCTAATTACATCCTGGAAAACAGATTTGCATATTTTTTACCCATAATCCCTACCAGAGCAGAATGAGTATGTGAGTATGATTATCCCCTGATCTTCTTCTGATATAGTCAGGTTAAAATATACAACTGACTGTAAGTGGAGGTTCTTTATGACCAGGTTTCAATCATTCCCCAATTTATATCTATTTTGCCTGCCCAATGGCAGATTTCACAAGAGGAAGAGTAGCAGACAGGTTGGATACTAAACTGATTCATCATTGTGATTGAAAACTCTGACACACATAGCTGGGTTCCTGCTCTGTGTGTCACCAGGTCTCCATTATTCCAGGTCTTGTATCTATGGTGCTCCCCAATAGCAGAAGAGTATACTGGATACTAAACTGTTTCACTATGTTATGTACAAAAAGTAGGCACACTTGGCCACTCTAAGTATACATGTTCATAAAGTGGCAAGTTATTCAATTTTACCTATTCTAGTGTATACACATAAGGGCTCGTTCACATCTGCGCCCGGTCTCCGTTTATTCAGGTTTCCTTTTTCCTGCCCGAAACTGGCAGGAAACGGAAACCTGCAGGCATTTTTCAAACCCATTCATTTGAATGGGTATGAAAAGTGTCCGGCTGTGAGCGCTGGTGAGAATTTTGTGCTCTCCGCGGCGAAACAGGTTTTTTTTTTTTTAACTGGATACAAAGTCGGACATGCAGTACTCTGTGTCTGGTTTCGCCGCGGAGATCATAAAATGCTCACTGGCGCTCACGGCCGGACCCAGTCTGACAGGTTTCCATCTTCTGCCGGCAGAAGATGGAAACTTGAGTACAGAGACTGAACGCTGGTGTGAACCCAGCGTAATGGTTTGCAAAAGGCCCAAATAAATATTTCTATGGAAAACAGCAGGTGTTTCCTTTGGTAACCACTTCAGACATTTTCTGACCTATTTTTATAAATGTCAAGCTTGAGGAGAATATAGAGATGACAGCATACGTTTCTCATTGTTTTTGAAGACACTTTTCTCTTTAGGTTAAAAAAAAAAAAAATCCAGAAAAATCTGGAGCAAAAAAAAGCTGATCTAAATAAAAGGTGATCTAAGCAATAAACATTTCAAAATGGTATAACTAAAAAGTACACCTGGCCCCACAAAAAAAAACGCCCTATACATCCCCGTACAGCTGCAGGGTCACCTGTCAATGTGGCCTTGCAGCTGTTCCAAAACTACAACTCCCATACATTAAATATTTTACCATTTTTTGCCTGAAATTTTTTTTCCCCCTATTTTTCTCCTCTAAAACCTGGGTGCGTCTTATAGTCCGAAAAATACGGTATTCGCTGAGGGCCAAAATCTCCAATTACTGAGGGGTTCCTAGATTTTATGACTTGGTGTATTCGCTAAGCATAGTTCCCTACACCTCTCAGTGATTATGCATTACACAGATCTAAATCCATAAAGTATGCAACAGAAATGGCTGACTGAATATGGCATGCTGTAATTATGGAAAATTATTTTCCAATAGGTGGACCGGGGGTTTTCAAATATTCTACATGCATGAACACTAGAGATGAGCGAGTAGTATTCGATCAAATACCTCCCATGCATAGGTATTGGTGTACTCTGTCGAATACCATGTGGTAAATGCAGTAACAATTTGATTCTCCTCCCACCTTCCCTGGCACTTTTTTTACACCAATACCTATGCAGGGGAGGTATTCGATCGAATACTACTCGCTCTCTTCAATGTTCAATGTGTAATCCACTCAAAAAATTTTAATGGATTAAAAATAAATAAATAAAATATGCATGGTGTGAATACAGGCTAAGGCCATTTTCTCATGGATTATTTGGTCAGTATTTTGCAGTGTTATTTGTAATCCAACATAAGTAGTAGAGATGAGCGAACACTGTTTGGATCAGCCGATCCGAACAGCACGCTCCCATAGAAATGAATGGAAGCACCTGGCACACAGACTTTGCCGGCGGCCGGCCACTTAACCCCCCGCGTGCCAGCCGCTTCCATTCATTTCTATGGGAGCGTGCTGTTCGGAACGGCTGTTCCGAACAGTGTTCGCTCATCTCTAATAAGTAGTGGTTGTACATAACTGGTGCAAATATTTCCATTTAAAATTTGTCTCTTTTGTAAGTTCCACTCTTGATTTTGGCTTGCTAAAACAGATACTAAATACTGACCTTGTGAAAAAAAAAAAGCTGCAGCTAAATTTGCAAAAAAAAGAAAGCTGCATTTAGGCCGTAGCCTAAAATGGGTTTCTGAGAGTTGCAGGGGTCTCAGATCGATGGGGGTATGACATCTAGCACCCAAATGATCATCTGTTTAATGAGACTGAAGTGTTCATATAAGCACTGACTTTATTGAATACCAAGCACAGAGCCTTACATTACATAGGGACTGTGCTTTGGTATTGCAGCCCAGCACCATTCATTTGAATGGGACAGAACTGTAGATGGGCCTAGTGGCAAATGTGACATCACTGTTGTAAAAGCAGAAGCAGCGTCAAGCAGTTTTTCTGTATTGTCCCCCCACAGATCACATACAGATGACTTTTTCTAAGGAGAGGTCATCTATATGAAACTTCCAGAAAACCCCTTTAGACTATGGCTTCATGTAACATAAACACCGCAATTTGGTTGCAGTTTACAGTACTTTCACAGTAGTTGGGATTCTGGCTAATCCCATCACCACATAGCAGAAAATTATCTACAGCGGACATGCTGTGATTTCAAAAACCGTTGCATTTATGGAATTCGCCGCATGTAAATTATACCTACAGAAGCGCTGACATTTTCCATATAGGTATAATTTAACCAGAAAGAAACCAGGGGAAAACTGCAAATTTTCTGTCAAGAGTGATGCAGGAAAAAAGCGCAGTGTATTTCACTGCTGTATTATCCGTAATGCTTTTTTTGCTGCTGCTTGCTACACGGGGCAAGAGGGGGTGGATTATGGTGATGAATCCACGTCATAATCCGCCTCCTCACAATAGCGATCTATGTAGACCACTAGCGTTCTTTTTTCCAGCGGAAGTGAACTGCCCTTTCTTCAGGTGGATTCCACGCCAGATTCAGCCGAGGCGTCCGCCTCGCGACAGCACGCTCCGGACTAGGGCCATTCATTTGGGCTGAATCCAGAGCAGAAAGCTGCGACAGAATATGCACCGCACAATCCCCGTGTAAACTAGCCTTTGGTTTATAAGAGAAACTGTCACTTAGCACTTTTTTTGTGCAGTTTAGCTGAACAAAAATAAAGTACATATCCACTATTCATTGCTGATTTTGTACTGTTCTTATCCACTGCTCTATAGTCATTGAGGTTTCACAGTTATCTGTGGTATGTCGTGATATTTATGTATTATATATCTTGGCAGCTTGCTCTTAAAACAATTTCTTTATGCTATTGATAATTTCTTTTCAGGTTGTATGTCGAAGTACTCTGCTGGATGCATCTATTACTATCCATCATTCCATCACAAGCACAGTCCAGCTCAAGCTGATAAATTGAAGCGAGATCTGGATCATTATCTTACTAGGAAGATTGGTTTTGAAGCAGTAATGAGAATCCGCTGTACAAAAGGTATTTGTAATTTGGTAAATTAGCTTTTGCTGTCCCTTGTCCTAGAGGTGTTTTATAGTAATGCCAGAACTTTAATCTCGTAAATGAGATTTTCAGAAGCGTATGGGTGGTTTCCCATATTACAGATTTATTAGTAACACTGTCATTGTTAACTTATAAATACATTACTTGCCTAATGCAAATTGCCATGTCAATATTTATTCCAGGCTATCATTTATGATCCATTGCAGTCTCACTGTTCTTTCATTTTTAGGCCTAGTTCACACGTGGCAAGAGGGGGCGGATTTTGGCGCAGAATCCTCCTCAAAATCTGCCCCCTCACAGTAGAGTATAGACAAATGCTGCTGCACACCGTAAATAGGTGAAAGGGTGAAACAGAATTTTATTTTTGGTACATTATTTTTGGTACATAAACGCCATGAATAGATTTGACAAGCATAAAGAAAGTACTAGATCAATAAATGAACATAACGTTTCGGTCATTTTGGACCTTCATCAGATCGGATCTAGTATAAAGAAAGCAGAGTGACGCCATGACCCTGCTGCGCACTCTGCTTTCTTTATACTAGATCCGATCTGATGAAGGTCCAAAATGACCGAAACGTTATGTTCATTTATTGATCTAGTACTTTCTTTATGCTTGTCAAATCTATTCATGGCGTTTATGTACCAAAAATAATGTACCAAAAATAAAATTCTGTTTCACCCTTTCACCTATTTACGGTGTGCAGCAGCATTTGTCTATACTGTACACGAGTCGCAGGACTCTTTGACTGCTAGCACCCATATTCCTTAAGTCATCAGTGTGCGGTTCCACTGCCATTTATATATTACCCTCACAGTAGAGGTCTCTGTAGACCGCTAGCGTTCTTTTTTCCGCTAGCGGTTTGTTCCTGCTAGCGTAAAAAAGAAGCGAGCTGCCCTTTCGTCAGGCGGATTCCACAGCTGATTCAGCCGCGGTGTCCGCCTCACGCCAGCATCCTCCGAGCTAGGCCCATTCATTTGGGCCTAATCCGGAGTGGAAAGCCGCAGCATGGCGGTAAGGAACGTCCCCTCTAACAGTACAGCGCTATGGACTCTACTGTCAGGGGGCGTTCCCCGCAGACTGTCAGAAACACCCGTCTGACACTGAAGAGCTATGGTAACGGCACAGATAGCTCTTCACCAGGGGCGCATAACAGGAAAGCCGATAGTGCTCTGAACTCGGCACACTCTTGGCTTTCTAAAGGTATATAATACCGCATGTTCCCAAGGACATAAAAGGTCCTCTTTAATAGTAGTATGTGAAACCCATTTAAGTTTTGTCTTTTGTTTACTATATTTTTTTTCAACTGTGGTGTTGTGTCATTCATCCATATTCTTTTTCAGGCCTTGCAATACATACTTTTCATGGGAATTTCTTTGTACGTTCAACGGACCTGTTATCACTTGCCAATATCAATGAGGATGCTGGATTTGCAGTGCAGATGTCTTTAGAAGAAAGTCTGACAGACACCTCTTTGGCTTGTTGTCAGGTGGCCCTGTTGTACACATCTAGCAAAGGTATTTTATTTTTGAGGTATTATGGGCCAGATACTTTGTGCTTGTTTTATTTATTTGCTAAAGTGAAATTTTTTTAGGACTTGTGGAAGTTTAAGTTGCTCAATTACACCATCACTGCTGATACCCCATGGTTGAGGGGGACCATTGTGATTGACTGGGGTCAAAGAAAACCTGCAGCAGGAGCTCTATGATCGCTGATTTATCAGGTTTTAAGTAGAGGCTTCTAGTGCCTTTCTCTGCTAATCCCTGTTGGGCAATACCTATGCTATATCTTAGTAGCACAATGAGGAATTGAAGTATATATAAGTATTACATACAAAAGGAGGGAAAAAAAATATAATGTAATTCTAATGTTTAAAGTGCTCCTTTTATCTCTTACACCAAGTTTAGTTCTTTGTTTCCCTTAATGTATAATAAGCCCTGCTGGAATTAATGAATCGGCACCTATTTGGCAGCCCTCACCATTCCTAAGCATTCAATGCAGTTGGTTTGAAGCCTTATTTTCTTGAACTAGCAGAGAGCTGAAATCCTTAACGCAGAGCTCAAATGCCACAATTGTCACATAAAAACAGAGAAGCATACTTGGAGGACAAATTCTTTGCCGTCCCAGCCTTCCTTAGTATGCAGATCACGGGCCAGCAGACACTATCTTTTGTGATCTGCATATAAAACACAATCATATTGTCCAAGCACCTCCATGAACAATGGGCATGGACTCATACTATACGGATTTACTAATGAAAATGGGACAGAATTTTGTACCCAAAACTGGCCTGCATGATGAGTGATTGATTTAAATCTTTTTTTTTTATTTTTTTTTTAAACCTTGTCTAAGTGGGGCATATCAGGAAAGGGAGTGGTCTGAGATGTGCAAAACATGGCAATATTTCCCAATCTTTGTGCCAGAAAATAAAAAAAATTTAATAGTTTTATAGGTTAGACAGAAATAAAATCATCCTTTTAAAATATGTAATTCCAAAAGATAAAATTTGGCTGTGGACAGTCATTTTAAGTCCTATACCTTGAAAGAGTGAAACCTTATTCATCCTTTCTTTTTGCATGACTGACTTCCTATGGGAGTCAGTGTGCAACATAGTGGCTCACGTTCACTAATAGAAATTGTGTATGTTGGCAGAAAATGCACCAGATTTATCTTAGTGACTGGCTCTGATGCTGGGTTCACATCAGTGTCTGGACTCTGTTATCATGCATGCAGAAGATGGAAACCAGTCATGCCGAGTCCGGCTGTGAGCGCCGGTGAGTGTTTTATGCTCTCCGCGGCGAAACCGTTTTTTTTAAACCTGACACGGAATACTGCATGAAAAAAGAAAAGAGGGAGACACCGAGCGCCAATAGTGTAGTATTCCCGATAAGATGAGGCAATAGGCATAAATTAAAGCCCCTTACCTTGTTGTGTTGTGATGTGACAAATCACAACACTATTAGCACACAGAATTAAAGCGTGGTGGCAGCAGCTAATCCCCTTGCGACAGCCAAGGCTCGCAAAAAATTAAACATACAGGTGGCCCTCAAAGTCCAAGACCAATCAGGTAGCAGAGGAGTGGGGTAAGGCGCGCACAAACCAGCTGGACATAAATTCTTCCAGAATCTTTATTGACAAGGCACTACGCGTTTCGGGCACTAGCCCTTTCTCAAGTGCATGTAGGACTACAAAGAACAAACCGTACACATATATAAATTAGTCATATACAGAAAAAAATATATAAAAAATTATTATAAACCCTAAGATATAAGCAAAAACATTCATTGAGATTAAAATAAACAGATTGTCACCAAGAGTGCGATCAAATAGTAGTGGACCGATTAAAAGCTCACAACATGCCATATAAACAATAGACAAGGCCTAGCCATGTACCACATATAAATAGAGGTTAAGAGGAGACATATTAGTATGGGGATTACAGCAGGTGTCTCTCTGAGGCAGTCGTCCCCTTGCATTCCACACAAATCCAAATAAAACAGGAGAGGATATATTAAGGCTCCTAGTATTCCGCCGCAAACAATAATCATAATAAACAAACGTTCAGGGGCTTACCTGTTTAATTCGTCTGCAGCGTCTGACATGTGTATAGTCGGCGCTGCAGCACACGTGGCTTTAAGTAGAGCCCACATAATTCGCGGTTGGAAACGGCCAGCGCGCATGCGCAGATACTCGATGACCAACACGAGGACTGCCGACCCGGCGTTCTAGTGTCTTTCTCTGCGCATGCGTGTATACATTGTTTAGACTCGGCTCCACTCGTCAAAAGGACGAATCGTGATCTGTTCACTGTATTACATATATGCAAAAGACAAAGTGATTCCCAACCCTTCAGTATATAGCTATACAATGAATGGTAAAATCAGCATAACCTAATTTGTTAAAGATGTCATAATGTACCAATTACATAAATAAATATAAATACATATATGTATATACACATCTACATGCATAACATATAAAAAATTAATCAAAGAAACATACTTCCTATAAAAAAGCACACATATAAGACAGGAGAATTCTACCCGAAATATATATATGACTCTGGCAGTCAAAAAATAATAATATATAAATAAATATAAAATTAGGACATTATAAAACAGTTCGTACAGCATTAACCCCTTCCCGCCGATGGCATTTTTTTATTTTCGTTTTTCGTTTTTGACTCCCCTCCTTCTAAACCCCATAACTTTTTTATTTCTCCGCTCCCAGAGCCATATGAGGTCTTAATTTTTGGGGGACAAATTTTTCTTCATGATGCCACCATTAATTATTCTATATAATGTACTGGGAAGCAGGAAAAAAATTCAGAATGGGGAGGATTTGAAGAAAAAATGCATTTCTGCGACTTTCTTACGGGCTTTGGTTTTACGGCGTTCACTGTGCAGCCAAAATGATATATTCTATATACCCCTATATTCTGTGTTTCGGTACGGTTCCAGGGATACCAAATTTATATGGTTTTATTTACATTTTGACCCCTTAAAAAAAATTCCAAAACTGTGTTAAAAAATTTTTTTTCTAAAAGTCGCCATATTCCGACGGCCGTAACTTTTTTATACGTAAGTGTACGGGGATGCATAGGGCGTCTTTTTTTGCGGGGCCGGGTGTACTTTTTACTTCTACCATTTTCGGGAAATGTTATTGCTTTGATCACTTTTTATTCAAATTTTTATCAGAATCAAAACAGTGAAAAAACGGCGGTTTGGCAATTTTGACTTTTTCCCGCTACGGCGTTTACCGAACAAGAAAAATATTTTTATAGATTTGTAGATCGGGCGATTTCGGATGCAGAGATACCTAACATGTATGTGTTTCACAGTTTTTAACTACTTTTATATGTGTTCTAGGGAAAGGGGGGTGATTTGAACTTTTAATACTTTTTATATTTTTTTTATTTTTTTTTAAACTTTTTTTTTTTTTTGCATTTATTAGACCCCCTAGGGGTGTTGAACCCCAAGGGGTCTGAACACTAATGCAATGCATTACAATGCTAATGCATTGCAAAAAATCATCATTTCTTTTGCAGGCTGCATAAGAGAGAATTTGCAGACAAGCCTGGGAGCCTTGTAAAGGCTCCCAGCTGTCATGGCAACGTGACGTTGGCCCTGGAGCATGCTCCAGGAGCCGGCGATCACCGGCAAAATGGCGCCTCTGGCGCCTTTGACCGTGGAGTGGGAGGGGTTAATGCCTCCGATCGGTCCGGGGACCGATCGGAGACATTAGAGCCGGTTGTCTACTGCTTAAAGCAGTAGACACCCGGCGGCTATGGCGGCCGCCCGGCTCCCAGGCGGTCGCCATAGTTACAGACCCGACATGCGCCGTACTATTACGGCGCATGTCAGGAAGGGGGTAATACATATCCAGAAGTTATTGAGAGTTTCTATAATTTTTATATAAAATAAATCGTAAAGAAGGAATTTGAATCATAGCGTTTCCAGACATGGAGCCCAATTTCACACTTGTGACTTTGGGGAATTCACTGTAATACACTGTAATATAGATCAGATTCCTGAAGGGACACCAAATCATTTTGGCAATTTTAATAAACGAGAGATCTGTTGGATATATGAAATTAACACGCTTACCCCAATAGGATTAAATGAGACTCTGGAGGACATCACTAAATATTGATTGTATTAATGCCTTCACTCTCTCTTGGTTTTATACTGTATGACCCCGTTTTATTAATGTATAAATTCCTTCTTTCCGCTTTATTTTATATAAAAATTATAGAAACTCTCAATACCTTCTGGATATGTATTAATGCTGTACGAACTGTTTTATAATGTCCAAATTTTATATTTATTTATATATTATTTTTTGACTGCCAGAGTCATATATATATTTCGGGTAGAATTCTCCTGTCTTATATGTGTGCTTTTTTTATAGGAAGTATGTTTCTTTGATTAATTTTTTTTATATGTTATGCATGTAGATGTGTATATACATATATATGTATTTATATTTATTTATTTATGTAATTGGTACATTATGATATCTTTAACAAATTCGGTTATGCTGATTTTAACCATTCATTGTATAGCTATACTCTGAAGGGTTGGGAATCACTTTGTCTTTTGCATATATATAAAACAGTAAACAGCTCACACGATTCGTCCTTTTGACGAGTGGAGCCAAGTCTAAACAATGTATACACGCATGCGCAGAGAAAGACACTAGAACGCCGGGTCGGCAGTCCTCGTGTTGGTCATCGAGTATCTGCGCATGCGCGCTGGCCGTTTCCAACCGCGAATTATGTGGGCTCTACTTAAAGCCACATGTGCTTCAGTGCCGACTATACACATGTCAGACGCTGCAGACGAATTAAACAGGTAAGCCCCTGAACGTTTGTTTATTATGATTATTGTTTGTGGCGGAATACTAGGAGCCTTAATATATCCTCTCCTGTTTTATTTGGATTTGTGTGGAATGCAAGGGGACGACTGCCTCAGAGAGACACCTGCTGTAATCCCCATACTAATATGTCTCCTCTTAACCTCTATTTATATGTGGTACATGGCTAGGCCTTGTCTATTGTTTATATGTTTATATGGCATGTTGTGAGCTTTTAATCTGTCCACTACTATTTGATCGCACTCTTGGTGACAATCTGTTTATTTTAATCTCAATGTTTTTGCTTATATCTTAGGGTTTATAATAATTTTTTAGATATTTTTTCCTGTATATGACTAATTTATATATGTGTACGGTTTGTTCCTTGTAGTCCTATATGCACTTGAGAAAGGGCTAGTGCCCGAAACGCGTAGTGCCTTGTCAATAAGGATTCTGGAAGAATTTATGTCCAGCTGGTTTGGGCGCGCCTTACCCCACTCCTCTGCTACCTGATTGGTCTTGGACTTTGAGGGCCACCTGTACGGAGTACTGCATGTCCGACTCTGTGCCCGGTTTAAAAATCCGGTTTCGCCGCACACAGCATAAAATGCTCACCGCTGCTCACGTCCAGACACTTTTCAAACCCATTCAAATGAATGAGTTTGAAAGATGCCGGCAGGTTTCCGTCTCCTGCCCAGTTTTGTGCAGATAACAGAGTCCCAGGCACAGATGTGAACGAGCCCTGATTTAGACTGCATAAAAGTTCATACCACTTACTGATTGACCTAGTTTGTGCCAAAATTTTTCAGATTTACAGGACAAATTTACTTATCCTGTCTAATATTTGAATAGTTTAAACTTGAACAGACATTCGGAAAAGCCACCAGATTTATCTTAGACTAGACACAGTCTTTATTATCCAGTGTCAGTCACCTAGTTGTCGTCCAGATTACACAACTTATTTGATATAGTTTGAGCTCGAATGTTATAAGGTTTCTTGCATCTTAAACCCCCCTTTTACTACTATGCCATGCCCACTTGCCGAACAAGTACATTTTTTTTCCTCAAGCTAGATGCACCAAGTTATGTCATATTATGGCACGTTATACCAGAGTCTAGTTGGAGGTCCACCGAGGGAATCTGAACAATGGAGAGCCTGACTGCCAAAACTGCAGCCACTTGCGGACACTGACAGACCACATAGACTATAATGGATTCCGTCGGGTGTCTGCCATTTTAATGCTGAAACTGGCAGAATGTAAAGTCCTTTGTGCAGGACTTTTCTCTCCGCTGATTGCTGGGAGCAGCTCTGAGCTGTGTATGTCTCTGCCACAGACAAGCAACGGATCTCCTCAGATAGGGGAGGGGGGAGGTGAGTGCTCCAGGATTTCTGAGCTCTTATCTCCTGGTCTTCCACTTATCAGTCAGTTTAATTGAATTTGGCTGATAAGGGCTGAGATAGGGAGTCCGATATCTCTGTATGTATTACAAACTGACTCAAATCCGGCTCTGCTACATCAGCCTCTACATCACCTTCATACTGTGGTAATTCATTTACATCCAATCCCTCATTACTGACTTCAAACATAGCAGAACAAGTGAAACCCCGCCCACCAATGTGCCGAGAAAACCAGGAAGTGAAGAGAGCACACAGCTTGCAGGTTGGTGAACAAGCATGATGGGAATACCCCATTTAAAGAGGACTTTTCATGTCCTCTAGCACATGTAGTTCTATATACTGCTAGAAAGCCAACAGTGTACTGAATTCAGTGCATTGCCAGCTTTCCCGTTATGTGCCCCGATACGGTGCCGTTAATTACCTCTACCCACTATCAGAAGGGCATTCCTGACAGTCTATCTGGACTGTGAGGAACACCTCTTCTGACAGTACTCATCCATAGGCTCTGTACTGTAGGAGGGGCGTTCTTTACCACCCAGCAATTATGCTAAGCTGTGAAAAATGCCCCTCCCCTGACTGTACTCGTCCATAGACTTGTACTGGGCGGAGTTCCTCACAGTTCATCGATATCGCTGGGCAGTAGGGAACACCCCCTCTGACAGTACAGAGCCTATGGATGAGAACTGTCGGGGGGAAGGGGGGGTCCTCACCCCCCAGCTAGACTGTCAGGAACGCCCTACTGACAGTGGACAGAGATCAGTAACAGCACCGATATCTCCAGCCCGAGGGCACATAATGGGAAAGCCGGCAGTGCGCTGAATTCAGCGGTATATAGAACTACATGTACTTGAAGACATGAAAGGTCCTCTTTAAATGGTAAATCTGCCACTATTTCTTTTCAAGCCATGCCCCTTACAGCCAAATCAGGCCTCCTTTTGTCTAAGCTATGTCTCCTTGGTTTAACACTGAGGATCATGTTTTTCACCAGGAATGTACCAAATTTTGGCACATTTTTACTGCGACTGGGTTTTTAAAGTCAAAATTGTGTGATAATATATCTAAGATTGCAAGCTCACATGAGCAGTGTCCTCTCGCCTATTGTTTCATATGTTGTTTCTCATTTTGTCTGTACATGAACCTTCTGATTTATAAAGTGCTGCAGAATATGTTGGTGCTATATAAATAAAAGTATAATTATTTATAATTATCATTATGTTGTTGTTGCTAGCGCCATTTTTCTGGTGTATAGGTGAGAATCCCTGACAGGCTAACTTCGCACTATAATTTTATTTCTGTTCTTTTGATCCTTCAGATTATCAGAACAATATCCTGTAGAACTCAGATTAACTAATGCAGACAGAACACTTTCTATATCAGTCCACTGCATTGATAAGGAAATAGACAAAATGGATTTTTCTCTAACTCCACATTCATCCTGACCACAGCTAGCTGAATGCTAACCAGCAGTGTGAAAGTAGGCTTGGATAGAGGAAGGGAGGTCATGTAATACCATTTTAAAGGGTTATTCCCATCTCAGCCAGCTGCTTTCTGTTCTGACCCCTTTGACCAGAATTTACAGGAATGGCAATTCATGTTACTCCCATATAGGAGAATGGAAGTGACAAACAGCTTAGCACTGCAGGGTTACATTGTTTCCATAGCTTCACAGTTAATGTGCTCATTCCCTGATTTTACCTTATAAACTTGTGCACATGTAAGATGTTTACATGACTGTGTAAAAGCATGAAAAATTTGTCTTTAAATATACTGTGAACTCAATGTATTAATTTCGTACAGGTCAGCGGAGGATACGTGTGCACACCTTGTGCTTGCCCGTGGTAAATTCACTACCTGATGTGTTTGCTGGAGCAGATGTTCAGGCTATTACCTGCTTGTTGGCAAATATGGGTAAGTCATTTATACAGTTTATCAGATTTTTTTCTAATGCATGACTGGTCTTAATAAGAATATGAAACCGAAGTATAATGCCTCGTCGTGGGCCCTCCACGCACCCGGTATAATGCCTCATAGTGGCCCCTCCACGCACACAGTATAATGCCTCATAGTGGCCCCTCCACGCACACAGTATAATGCCTCATAGTGGCCCCTCCACGCACCCAGTATAATGCCTTATAGTGGCCCCTCCACGCACACAGTATAATGCCTCATAGTGGCCCCTCCACGCACCCGGTATAATGCCTCATAGTGGCCCCTCCACGCACCCGGTATAATGCCTCATAGTGGCCCCTCCACGCACCCAGTATAATGCCTCATAGTGGCCCCTCCACGCACACGGTATAATGCCTCATAGTGGCCCCTCCACGCACACTGTATAATGCCTCATAGTGGCCCCTCCACGCACACGGTATAATGCCTCATAGTGGCCCCTCCACGCACACGGTATAATGCCTCATAGTGGCCCCTCCACGCACCCGGTATAATGCCTCATAGTGGCCCCTCCACGCACCCGGTATAATGCCTCATAGTGGCCCCTCCACGCACACAGTATAATGCCTCATAGTGGCCCCTCCACGCACACATTATAATGCCTCATAGTGGCCCCTCCACGCACACAGTATAATGCCTCATAGTGGCCCCTCCACGCACCCAGTATAATGCCTCATAGTGGCCCCTCCACGCACACAGTATAATGCCTCATAGTGGCCCCTCCACGCACCCAGTATAATGCCTTGTACTAGCCTATATGGTTTTCTTTATGAATTTTTCCAATATTTCGGGATAGGAAGTACACCAAATTCTTGGGTTTGCCACCTACAACAGAGAAGGTGATCAAATGTAATAAACAGTGTAACTCTCCTCACCTGGGCTCCTGTCTCTGAATGACTGCTGAGGCCTGTGATACACCTTCACGCAAAATGATGTCGGCATAATGTCACGTGGGTTACCCTGCTGTCATTTTCCATCATGACAACGACGTGACTTCATTCAGAAACATCTCAATGAACTGGAGCCCAGAAGAGGAGAGTTGCACTGTTTATTATGTTTTTAAATGCTTCCCTGGGGCCTCCGATTATACTTTGGGGGCTGAAAAGATGACGCTAGTGCAAACTTGATTCTTGGCACCTTTGCTTTTTAATACACACTGACTACTCAGCCCGCTCTCTCACTCTCACACACACACACACACACACACACACACACCCCTTGGGTGGAAAATATTGAAGAATACAGTATTTACATGTTGTCATTATTCACTCCTTTAGTAAGGCATAGTACTGATGCTGAGGCATGTGTCTCTCCTAAACATGTTACTTCTGAGAAGCTTTTGTGACATAACTAGGGCTTGCTTAGTGACAAATATTTTCAGTTTTAGAAGATTATTCTCGATTCGACCTCAATATGTCATCCAGAGGCCACAGAATTCATAATCCTAATATTCATAGAAAACATTATGCAATAACAAGTTAAATCAGACCTGTCATCAGACTGTATAAGGGCAACATATTTCAGGGACAGAACAGCTTTCTTATTGTGCTGTTGGGCTAATAAAAAAGATCAGAAATAACACCGTCATTGTGTTAGCCAGATGGATGTAAATACAGTGCAGCATTTCAATTATTGGGGCATAAGTGGGGGAAGAGTCTATCCTTAAGGATACACTGGATAAAATTGTGTGTCAGGTGTAAATAATTTTGTGACCTTTTTTTGCCCTGACATTACGTAGGGCAGCATGGTTTGATGAAAGACTACCTGCTTTAATATAAAACAATTGTAAAGCATATTTCCTGATGGTATTAGGGTATGCTCACATGGCAGAATTTGCATTCCACGTGTGAACACTTCCATGCGTCATTCCGCTTCGGATTGAGCCTGAAGAATGGGCCTAATCGGGAGGTAGTCTTGTGCCGCGGACGATGCGGCTGAGTCAGCCGCAGAATCCACGGCAAGATAGGGCAGTTAGCTTCTTTTTTCAGCTACTAGCTAGTGAAAAAAAGAAGTGAGCGGCTCCCATTGCTGTGTCAAAATCCGCTCCAAAAAGCTCTGTGTGATCATACACTTAGGAGGAGCTTTTTTCCTCCAATTCTTTGCATCCTTCAATAGATGCCACTCTAGTGTTCTCTAGTCCCACAATTATACTGTTAGGTGGCCCCCAAGCTGTCTGTTGAAGTCCAGGGCACCACATATGGTGAAATACAAATAATTCCTTGAGAATCAGTGGATGCAAAACGTTGGGGGAGGTGGTGAGAGGTCCTCTTTAAGGATGCTGTTGCCAAGATATATATCTATTTCAATGAGAAAAATGTGGTTTTCCCTCTATTCCAATATGTATTATTAGTTATTACTTAATTACATTGACTTTTACAGTGAGTTTATCACTACCTCCAGCTACATAAAACTGCTCCCATAGCGCTGAAGATACTGTTAGCAGAATAAAAACCATACCTTTCTTAAATTTATGTAGTTGTGAGCAGTGATAGACTCCTTTTAATATTATAAACTAGAACTTCTAAATCTCATGTATTATATATACATCTGTATTATATATACATCTTGCATTGTACTCTGTTGTGTTTCCATAGATAAAACTATATTAAAGCTAAAAGCTTCACCGAACACTTTTCTCTCATATATTTGCCGTACAGTCTGCTGCAGATCCTATTGCAAATACATGCCAGAGTTATGTAGCTAATCCATATGTGTCTACACACACCAAAAATTACTCAGCATATGAACTGCAGCCCAGATTCCCATCAGCTTCAGTGTGAGGCAGGTTTCAGCATGAAATACATGTTGAAATCAGCATGTAGCTTACTGATGAGCACACTTACTTAGAGTAGGGCATCACCCTGTGACTGTGTACACCAGATTGCTCACTTGCCTTACCTTTAAAGGGATTCTATCATTGGATACGTTTTTTTTCTGACTAACACGTCGGAATAGCCTTAAGAAAGGCTATACTTCTCCTACCTTTAGAAGTCTTCTCCGCGCTGCCGTTCGGTAGAAATCCGGGTTTTCTTTGGTATGCAAATGAGTTCTATCGCAGCACTGGGGGCATCGCCAATGCTGTGAGAGAACTCGCCTCCATCTTCTTCTGGAATCCCCTTTCCCTGCGTCGTCTTCCATCCTGGATTTCAATCTTCTAGGCATGCGCAGTCGGCTCTGCCATCGGGCCTCAGGCAGTGCCGACTGCATGCCAGCGGCCACAAGAAAATGGCCGCTTACACAGTAAGCTGTGTAAGCGGCCATTTTCTAAAGGTAGGAGAAGAATAGCCTTTCTTAAGGCTATTCCTATGTGTTATTCAGAAAAAAGGATATCCAATGATAGGATCCATTTAAATCTTGCTGATTGTGAGTACTGCAGTGGCTGTCCCATAGACTAGAATGGGTAAACCGTCTCAGTACTTAGAATGACCGCTACTAAAAGTAGAATGGGTGGGTGCTGCAGGTCATGCTGTCATGAGGAAACAGTGAGCAGTCGGATCCTGCCAATTTAAAATTGATATCCTTTCTTATGGACAGGGCATCAATTTGGAAAAGCTGGATAACCTGTTTAAGTGGGGGTTTCATTTTAATGTTAACGCTTAGTCATTGTGTAAGTAAAAAGTTCTATAACTTTCTAATCTTTTGTTTGAATTCTTCACTATTTTCATGATATTTTGTTTGCTGTCAGTGAATGAAAACACTCTTGCTGAAGTCTGTACGTATCTAGTCCTTCTAAGATGTGAATACAAATGTTTCTGCTGCAGACAATGCTCTGTGAGCTAGAAAGCCTGGAATTATGCATTGCTGCTAAATAATAGGCTGTTTTGCTCACAGAGCTTTGTCTAGCCTAGATATCTTTTGTTTCTACGTCTTGGCAGAGTGTATACAAAAGTATACTCATTCCATGACATATTAAAATTATAAAATAATAAGGAATCTAAAAGTGTTGTTACAGGAGATACTTCCATGTTAATATTCTGTATTATTCATACTTTGGTACAGGTAGAGCAATTGGTTCTACAGGGATGCCTTGTCACTTCATACATGGAGCTCTGCTTAGTTACACACACCACTTGAACCCTGACATTGCGTTTCTTCATCTGTTATTTTGTCTTTCAATTTTTACAGCTGTAGATCGATCAATTACATCCAGTCTTTCTGATGCTAGAGATGCCTTGATAAATGCAGTGGTCGACTCCCTGTCATCCTACAAGTCAACGCTTTCAAACCTACAACAGTCCACCCTCATTGCACCCAGTTCTCTTAAACTATTCCCTTTATATATTCTAGCTCTTCTGAAGCAGGTATGTGTTCATTTTCTAAAGCTCATAAGGTTAAAGGAAACTAGCATTGGCAATTGGCCAGACCAACCTGGTTGTCATTGAGATTTCCTTTAAAATTTATTTGGGAAGAGTTATCAAAAATTGTGTAAAGTGGGGTTTTCTCTTTATATACTGATTACCTACAAACAGGTTTTAAAGGGATTCTACCATTAAAATCATTTTTTTTCTCTTTGACAAATAGGAATAGCCTTAAGGCTTTTCTTCTCCCACCTTTAGATGTCTTCTCCGTGCCGCAGTTGGGTATAAATCCCGTTTTTTGTCAGTATGCAAATGAGTTCTCTCGCAGTACTGGGGGCTGTCCCCAGCTCTCAAACAGCATCCCCAATGCTGCAAGAGAACTCTCCAGCACCGCTTCCATCTTCTTCAGGAAAGTCCTCTTTTTATTCATTTATTTCATTGTGTCCCCATAAGGTCATAATAGACCTTTGAGGACATCTGTTCACTGTTTCTTTTGTGTTGGAGACTGATTTCCCTTGCAACTGGGACTGGTACATTTAGCCTCTATTGCAGGAGGAATACAGCCTCCCGCACGCTACTGTACAGTTTATAGAGCTGATCTGGGTCCTGTAGGACCCAGCAGCTCTTGTAAGACGCTGAGCCCGGTGGATCATGTGACCGCCAGGTCAGAGGGCGGCCGCATCATGGCGGCGCCCATAGCTGTGTATACATCGCTCATTGAGCGCTGTATACACAGCGATCAAGAAGGCAGGAAAGATGATGAAGTTACAGCCGGCTCCCTGTTTCAGCAGCTGCTTGATTTCGTGCAGCTGCTGAGTTCTGCTTGGACGTAACAGTATGTCCTTGCAGAACAAGGCAGCCACCTTCCGGACATATATACCCAATGGGTGGTCCGGAAGTGGGTAAGCTAAAGACATGATTGGGAATAGGAGGGAGGATAAATAACTGAATTCTTGGAAACTTGACCGGTATATATTTCTGTTTTATTTGCACCATAAAGTAGGCTAGAATAAAGGGAGAGGAGAATAATACGGGAGGATATGTATCATCTGAGGCACATAATTTAGTGCCAGCCACAGTGTGTGTGGGCCACCGACTGTTACTAATTCTACCTCCCAAACTCCCCCTCCATCCCTTCATGGGCCATGCACAATATGTAGTACTCATTGATGTGGTACTATAACCAAATCAAATGTTTCTATGTTCCTGATTCTGTGCAATTTGCTGAGGACTCATTCTGTAAACTATGTATGAAATTTGGTTTATTTCAGCGATTCCGCTAGCGTTCCCACTGTTCTGTCAGTCCAGATAATGGAATTCAATAGCTGTAAAGCTCTGATTGCCTGAGTCATCTGACACATTGTTAATGTACTTGATAGCAATTGAAAGAATCATTTTATTTGTACCGTCTCCACAGAAAGCCTTCAGGACTGGCACCTGTACGCGTCTGGATGATCGCGTTTTTGCAATGTGCCAGATGAAATATCAGCCGCTACTTCATCTGATGAAAATGATTCACCCAAGCCTCTACCGAATAGACAGGCTTACAGATGAGGTAAGAAAACGTCTGCATGAAATATTAGGCAATTTAAGGATGGGCTTTGGGCTGTGCAGCTGTAGACTGATTGTTTCTCATATAATTACTGTTGTCGTTGTAGCCATAAATGTGTTTTATGGTGTCCCTGCTTTGTTTTTAGATTGCTTCTGTGTTATCCCACAAGTCCGTGTGGAATTATGACCTTATTTTTGTGTTTTGAACAGTGACTTGATTGGTCATTATGGGCAACTTTGCCCTTGTTATGTATTCTCTATATATTCCAGATATAGGTTGCAATGCAGTGGGTACTCTCATTTTCAGCTTTATTCCTGCTTTAGTGCCATCCCAATATTCCTAGCCCAGTATATGGGATGTCACTAGTTCTATTCTGTTTTAAAGGCATGCAGTTTTGTGTGCTCCCTTGTACTCTTGACCTGTGAAGCATACTTCAAGCACTTCAGTTTTGCAACTTCAAAAAAGGAGAATTTATGTATTTATTTCACAGTGGGAAATGGATATTACTTTTGTGGGGAATCTGGCAAATCTCTTTTCTTCAGCAAGGTATACTTTTGTTTGTAGTCTTGAAACTGCATCAAAAACGCCATATTTTTTTGCCGCCATAGAATGGTCTGTAGGTTTCACACTCCCAGTTATCTCACACTTGTGCTGTAATGTGAAATGCACTGCAAGAGGAGAGACAATGGGAAAAATAAGTGGTGTTATTGTGTATTAACTGCTTTCTAAACACTTTCATTTTTCTTTAGTCAGGGCAATAAGTGTAAGAATAATGATTATATGTTATGCTTTGTTTCACAGGGAGCTATTCTTATTAATGACTTAGTTGTACCACAGCCACATCTTCAGCATTTATCTGCCGAGAAACTTGAGAGGGAAGGAGCTTTTCTCATGGACGCTGGTTCAGTATGTTCTCACTTTTTTAATCTGTTTATTCTGTAATATTCTACACACTGCCAGGTCTCTCCGTATTAGGCTGATGTTTGTTAACTCGTTCACTGCTGTTGGTAGTGGGTGGGAGTATTCCTACTACAGAGTTCTTCTAAGTCTATCTTCTCTATTTAGCGACTGAACTTAAGACACTGCAGTTTAGCTCCCAAGTGAGTGGGGAGGTGATCAGCAGTAAACCTGGTATGGTTATCAGTGTATCACCTGCTGTGAGCAACTCATCAATCGAGGTGCCGAGCCAAAACCAAAAATGGCCATAAATGGAATGAGAAATATACACTCACCGGCCACTTTATTAGGTACACCATGCTAGTAATGGGTTGGACCCCCTTTTGCCTTCAGAACTGCCTCAATTCTTCGTGGCATAGATTCAACAAGGTGCTGGAAGCATTCCTCAGAGATTTTGGTCCATATTGACATGATGGCATCACACAGTTGCCGCAGATTTGTCAGCTGCACATCCATGATGCGAATCTCCCGTTCCACCACATCCCAAAGATGCTCTATTGGATTGAGATCTGGTGACTGTGGAGGCCATTGGAGTACAGTGAACTCATTGTCATGTTCAAGAAACCAGTCTGAGATGATTCCAGCTTTATGACATGGCGCATTATCTTGCTGAAAGTAGCCATCAGATGTTGGGTACATTGTGGTCATAAAGGGATGGACATGGTCAGCAACAATACTCAGGTAGGCTTTGGCGTTGCAACGATGCTCAATTGGTACCAAGGGGCCCAAAGAGTGCCAAGAAAATATTCCCCACACCATGACACCACCAGCCTGAACCGTTGATACAAGGCAGGTTGAACCCATGCTTTCATGTTGTTGACGCCAAATTCTGACCCTACCATCCGAATGTCGCAGCAGAAATCGAGACTCATCAGACCAGGCAACGTTTTTCCAATCTTCAATTGTCCAATTTCGATGAGCTTGTGCAAATTGTAGCCTCAGTTTCCTGTTCTTAGCTGAAAGGAGTGGCACCCGGTGTGGTCTTCTGCTGCTGTAGCCCATCTGCCTCAAAGTTCGACGTACTGTGCGTTCAGAGATGCTCTTCTGGCTACCTTGGTTGTAACGGGTGGCTATTTGAGTCACTGTTGCCTTTCTATCAGCTCGAACCAGTCTGGCCATTCTCCTCTGACCTCTGGCATCAACAACGCATTTCCGCCCACAGAACTGCCGCTCACTGGATGTTTTTTCTTTTTTGGACCATTCTCTGTAAACCCTATAGATGGTTGTGCGTGAAAATCCCAGTAGATCAGCAGTTTCTGAAATACTCAGACCAGCCCTTCTGGCACCAACAACCATGCCACGTTCAAAGGCACTCAGATCACCTTTCTTCCCCATACTGATGCTCGGTTTGAACTGCAGGAGATTGTCTTGACCATGTCTACATGCCTAAATGCACTGAGTTGCCGCCATGTGATTGGCTGATTAGAAATTAAGTGTTAACGAGCAGTTGGACAGGTGTACCTAATAAAGTGGCCGGTGAGTGTATAAGAAGTATTTCTACCTTCTGCTTAATCCACCTCTGGCTTTAGCTTAAAAAAACTCAGCAAAATCTGCAACCAAAAACCCCCTGCGTTTCAGCAAAGTCAAGCCTTTTTGTATGTTCATACGGAGTTTTTTGCAGGCGGATTTTGACGTGGAATTCGCCTGCTCATTTTTATTCCCACTAGCTAGTAGCAGAAAAAAGAAGTGACATGTCCTATCTTGCTGTGGATTCCACGGCTGAGTTAGCCACGGCATCCATCACTCGAGACACGCCCCTGTTTAGGCCCATTCATTCGGGCCTAATCAGGAGCCGGATGCCGCGACGAAATGCTGATGCTATATCGGCATCCTGTTGTGGCTAGCCGCACGGAAAGGTCACATGGCAGAAAAAGTTTCCGCCACCTTTTCCTCTGTATGAAAATACCCTTAGCTAAAAGTCCCTAATGGAGTTTGGAGTATAGGACATCAGTCATGATCTGTCAGTGTCTCACATCTGGACCCAGCACGGATCAGCTGTTTTGGTAGCCTCTTTTCACCAGAAGTGCAGTGTATGAGGAGTGGCCCCAGACTGCTGCTATTCAAGTAATAGGAATCGCACACTGCCTTGTCCACTGAATAGCGGTGGTTCTGGGTAAGTGTTGCGCTGTTCCTGTTACTTGCATAAGAGCTGCTTGCACACGCTTTCCATCCACTGCACCATTTCAGGCACCTAGAAGCTGCCAAAATAGCTGCTCTATGCAGGGTATGGGTGTCAGGTCATCAGTATGTTATCTGTAGAGGCCTATCTGTTTTTTTACTGCCCATTTAGCAAGTTATTTAAAATGTCAAAGGCAAAATTGAATTAGATTTTGGCTTTCTGTTTGTGTCTAATTTGTTATATTGCACCTATATATTCCATAGCTCTTTACAGATATTGTCAACATTGTCCCAAGTAGGACTCAGTCTAAATTCCATATTGGTGTGATTGCGATTTGCTCTAAGTCCCGGTTCACATCTGCATTCGGTATTCCTTTTGGGGAGTCCGCTTGGGGACCCCCAAACAGAAACCTATACATATAAAAAAGCGGTTAGCTAAGAAACCACTTGGACTCCATAGACTAATGGGGTCTGTGTGGTTTCCGCATGAGACATGCGGAGAGAAAACTGCTGCTTGCAGTACTTTTCTCTCCACATGATTTGTGTGGAGACTGAGCAGATACCACACGGACCCTATGGTCTATGGGGTCTGTGTGGTTTCTTAGCTAACCGCTTTTTAATGCGTATATGTTTCCGTTCAGGGTGGTCCGCAAGTGGGTTCCCCAAACGGAATACCGAACACATATGCGAACCGGGCCTATTGATGTCCACATTAGCATATAATGATATATTAGGCAACTCACAGAAACACAGAGTTACAAGGTGCAAGTATGTGACCAGTATGGATTCTGGTCTTTAATGGTGGATAGTGAGGTTTTTATACTTTGTAGGTGTGGTTATCCATTGCTGAGACTAAGAAGTTGTAATTAGTATAATTAACATAACAGGATTGGGTAGAAACATGTCACATAGTTTTTAGCACATAACTATTGGATGAGGCACAAAGAAGTCGTTTCATACCATTCTAGAAATCTGTTTTCTGAAAAGGAGTGAGGCGAGCCCTGAGCAGCGCCAGAGAAAGGAATGTAAGATGGACATAGGCACAAGCTGGCATCCTTCACATCAGTGTATCTTAATATAGAATCCCATAATAAATAAAAATGCATCTTTTAACTGATGCGCATGCATCCCTAAATAGTGTCTGAAGGAAGAATGCTGCTAATCTCAAACTAAATCTATAGCTAAAAAGAGAAAAAGGAAAAGTATTGAGAGCAGTTGTTCTCAGTTATTGGCTGTGCTATTGTCTCCGGTGTCCATTCTACATAATAAACAAAGAGTCTTCACAATGGGCCTGGGTGGTTCTTACAATAGCTACACTCTATCCAGAAGTTTTAGAATTATTCTTATGAGAAGTCTCTTGAAGGAGTCTGTTTATTCCTGGTATTTTATAGGGGTTTTGTCTCTTGTAATAAATGTAACGTGTATTAGTTATAAAGACACTTCAGAAATGTGCATGTACAGTAAGCATTTTATTATTCCAAAGTACAATGCACTGGTTTCATTTATATTTCTTGACAAGAATTTCTTTTGCCTGTCCACTAGATTTTAATAGTATTAAAGAGGCTCTATCATTGGGAAAAGTTATTTTTAACTAATCACATCCTTGCATAGCCTTTAGAAAATCTATTCCACACCTACCTTTAGTATGTAAATTGCCTCAGTGGTTTCTGAATAAGTCCGTTTTTATTCATATGCTAATTAGACTGGTGTACAATACATTGTGCACCCCCTTTGCTATTGTTTCCTATGGGAGGCGGCTGCTGCTGATGACTCAGCTTCCTGTTTTCACACACATAGAAGATAATAGAAGAGATGAGTGCTGCTGGGAACTTCCTGTGCTGGCTCTAAGCTCATTAGCATATGCATAAAAACTGACTTATTCAGAAACCACTGAGGCAATCTACATACTAAAGGTAGGTGTGAAGTAGCCTTTCTAAAGCCTAATCAAGGATGTGATTAGTTAAAAATGACTTTTCCCAGTGATAGCCCCTTTAAAGTAGTATTTTTCCGTGAGCCGTACACTTTCTTTATTCTCTTTGCTTTGGACAGATTTTTTTTACTTATGATAAAGGAGACTCATAAATTAGTCTACACATTATTTGTAGTATACTTTCCACTGCTGTTCTCCTTCTGTCCCCTGACACCAGGCATTACACTCAGGGTTTTTCAATCGTTGCTCCTTCTATGTCACGTGGACATGTTTAACATTTTATAAGTGAAATGAAGTAATAGTTCCGAGAAATTCCTATAAGAGTTAAAACATTGCGGTTTTGGAAATCACAGCATGTCAATTATACCTACAGAAATGCCAACGGTTTCCCTCTAGTATAATGGAAGCAGAAAATCTGCAGAAGAAACACTTTTTTGCTGCGCCCGCTATGTGGAGCCATAGCCTACAGGGTGTCCTAGTTCATATTAAAACTTAACATAAGAAATACTATATACTTACCTCTCTGTTGATCCGGAGGTCCAGCAGATAGTCTCTGTTGGGGTCCCGGGTCTTTATTTACTGCTTGCTGCAGTAAATAAAGACCCCTGCACAAAGATTTTAATGGAAGCATGATTCCACTACAATAAAAGTGAAGTTTTAGCTTATTTCTGACTTCGGATCTTCAAGTGCTGGATTGCCACTGTTTTCTCTGTTATTATAGGGCCAAGCCAGTGACACAATGGGGTTTGTAGTGAGGTCCTCATTGTGTAGTCACCAAGGATGACACCCCAATCCCCTTTGGGTAAAGAGTTCAGTGTCTTTCCCTTTCCCTCAACTACACAATGTTTGGACTTGGAACGTGTGTCTTCACATTGTGCACCTGAGGAATTTATTGGGGTAACCGTAACATATTCTCCTGGGGCGATATCATCATAACAACCATATCTCTGTGAGTGAGGCCTGGCTCCGGATAGTCTGGAGTTGTCTGCCTCAGGCCCTTGCCTCACAGGAAACCCCTTGGGAAATAACGAGGTTAGCACAGGTATGGTAATAGGGTTGGTCAGGAAGCAACAGAAGGCCATGATCAGAGCTGGCAGGCCACTTCTAGTAATTAATCAGGCTTTGCCATCTGACACCCACCCCCCACAATCCTCTGTTCCTGTGATCAAGAAGGGCTAATATAGCATGTGATAAAATACAGAAGAGTTCAGAATCTGATCTGGAAGCAGTATCTATCAGATCAGTCATCCTCAGAGTGTTGTCGCTGCTTTGATGGCGAGACAAAATCCCACCTGGACCTTATCTATCAGTGAAGGAAAGCACTCATTGAGTCTAGAAGTCAGGATCTTGGGAAACAGTCTAGATGCTCCCTCCCAGGTTTTGGGATAGGAGTAAGATGGGAGTCCCCTCCATAAAAGTGTTGAAAAAGGTAGACTAGATGATGTTTAGCACTGACTCCATTCATTTCTATAGCCGCACACACATATGCCCGGGGGAAAACTCAGAACAGGTGCTATACCTGTCCGTTTTACTGGCCAGGTTTAATGACCGTGTGAGGGGGCATTGGAGGCATCAGGAGCACAAAGATGTCATTCATGTGCCGACTATGCCATCCTTGCATGTTGCCTTATTCAGATTTTTTGTGTGTCAAATGTGTAGACATTGTCCTGAAAGCAGCCAATATCTTTGAGATAAGTAATGGAACTGTAGTGCCCTTGGGCAGATGCAGATGATGAAGCATGTACATTCCCATACAATTAAAATATGTAAATGTTTGACATTGTAGTATGCATTTCTAAGCAGTGATATGTTCACTTCTTTGTCAGGGCTTGGTAATTGCAAATGCACTAAGCATATAAATCCTACAAATTGGACTTCTTGTAAACCCAAGATTGAAGTTATTCAGATAGTTGGAAAATGTATTACATTCTAATGTTGTTCTAGTGTCAGGCATATACTTTATACTGTGTTTCATCATCTTAATTTTTGTATCATTTTATACACAGCAACTCTAATCTCTATAAATATGAATGTTGTTTTGTTTGTTTTTATAAATGTATATATATTTTTTTCTATCTAGACATTTTACCTTTGGATTGGAAGGAATTGTGACACCAATTTTTTGAATGATGTTCTAGGGTTCCCAAACTATGCATCAGTGCCACAAAAAATGGTAAACTTAATTCTATTATTATTTGTATTCAATTATATTATTAACCATTTATTTATTTAGGGGGGGGGTTGAGAACCACTGTGCAGTATTTACCTGGGGATCTCATTTTCTTGCTTATGCACGGTAGTGCTGGGTCTCCTAGAATCTGCTCCTCCTCCTTTGCCAGAAGCCACTGGTGGAATTTATCATGTGTGCAATGACTTCTACTATAGAATCCATAGTTATGAAGACGACAACCTTCACACCCCCACCCCCTTTCCTTTCCCCAATCACTGTGAAAAGCACATGCTTTTGAGTACATTCAGTTCACTGCTAGTCTGCAATAGAAGATGGAGTTGGATGCTGTCTTTACTCTCCTGTGTACACATACACGGACATTGTTAGACATTATGACCCACTATGTAACTAATTGTTAATATACAGTAGCTATTATACAGCGTTGAGCAATACTGGGAAACTTTATAGGACTAGGACTGGCATTTCCTACACCAGTTTTGATCCCCCTGTGTACTGACGTAGAGATGAGAATGGAGATTATTAATAGATGTTTCAGTGGTCCTCCATACTGCTGGCAGTCAAATCTACTACAGCTAGGTGCTGGCATAAATCTGAGATAGTTTGCACCAGTTATAGATGTAAATTCTTATCAATATGCCATTAAACTAGCATGGCAATTTTCACCATATCTTACAATTAAAAAAAAACCCCTGTTTTTATACTAATTTAATTTTTTTTTTTTTTAATCAGGATCAGAATATTTCTAATTAGGAAAGGCCATCAATAACTACCGTATTTTACGGACTATAAGGCGCACTGGACTATAAGGCGCATTGCCCATGAGCGCCTTATAGTCCGTCTTGGTTCATATATAAGGCGCACCGGACTATAAGGCGCAGTCCGGTGCGCATTATATGTTATTGAAAGCGGCGGCACGCAGACTTTGCCAGCGGCCGCTTAACCCCCCGCGTGCCAGCCGCTTCTATTGGAAGCGCTCGGCAGACGAGGAGTTAAAGGGGCTCTATCAGCAAAATCATGCTGATAGAGTCCAACCGTAAAAGTTATATTAAACTACCCCCCGTTTTAAAATAAAACCCTGAAACAGAATGTGAAACTTACCGAACGGTGCAGGGTGGGCGGGCATTCAGGCCTCCTCTTCCTCCGATGTTCCGTCCTCCTCCTCCGGCGCTCGCGAACTGATAATGGCCTGGGCGCATGCGCAGTAGCCGTAGTAGAAGCATTATGATATTGCGCATGCGCCCAGGCCATTATCAGTTCGCGAGCGCCGGAGGAAGTGGTCAGGACATCGGAGGAAGAGGAGGCCTGAATGCCCGCCCACCCTGCACCGTTCGGTAAGTTTCACATTCTGTTTCAGGGTTTTATTTTAAACGGGGGGGGGGGGTAGTTTAATATAACTTTTAAGGGTGCATTCACACTACGGAACGCCAGCGTGTATCACAGCCGTACACGCCGGCGTTACAGCAGGGCTGCCGGACACTTCCCATTCATTTCTATGGGAGCCGGCATGCGAGCGCTCCCCATAGAAATGAATGGACTGCTTTTTTCCATTCATTTCTATGGGGAGCACTCGCATGCCGGCTCCCATAGAAATGAATGGGAAGTGTCCGGCAGCCGTGCTGTAACGCCGGCGTGTACGGCTGTGATACACGCTGGCGTTCCGTAGTGTGAATGCACCCTTACGGTGCCTTTTATGTATGTATGGAAGCAGCACGCAGACTTTGCCGCCGCTTCCATCCATATATAAGGCGCACCGGACTATAAGGCGCACTTACAATTTCTGAGGAAATCGTAGGTTTTTATGTGCGCCTTATAGTCCGGAAAATACGGTAATCAGTATGGGTCCAACCCTTTGTCCCCTAACCATCAATCCAACCCCGCAGATTTGCTGTTGGAAGGGGCCATAATGCACAAATAAGGGCATCTTCATTGTTTACATCGGTCTGTCTACCTGCATGCCATCTAGCCTGAAGTGCAGGGTATTGCAGCTTCATTTGCATGGGACAAAGCCATTGCCCTATACACATTTATTAATGAATTCATTAACGTCTCTTCAATTTTTTACATATCATGCATAATTTAGTTCACTGATCCAGGTTGTCTTTTGCAGACACAGCTTCCAGAGTTGGACACAGTGGCATCAGAAAGAACAAGAAATTTTATTGCATGGCTTAAGCAGGACAGACCTTTAAACCCTGTTTTGTATGTGCTGAAGTAAGTATGTGTATAAGTGGTTATTGAATAGTGTGATTATTATTTCATAATAAAAGCATACAGTGGGGAAAATTAGTATTTCCCACCCACAAAGAATGGAGAGGTCTGTAGTTTTTATCATGGTACACTTCAACTGCAAGAGACAGAATCTAAAAAAAAAAAATCCAGAAAATCACATTGATGTTTAAATAATTTGCATGAAATAAGTATTTGATCACCTACCAACCAGCAATGATTCTGTCTCTCACAGACCTCTTACAGGTTTTCCTACTGTGCACTCATTACCTGTATTTATTGCACCTGTTTGAACTCATTACCTGTATAAGAGACTCCTGTCCACACACTCAACCACACTCCAACCTTTCCCCCATGGTCGAGACAGGACACCAAGGACAAAATTGTAGACCTGCTTGGTGAGAAGGCAGCAACTGTAGGCACAATTATTAGAAAATGGAAAAAACACAAGATGACAATATTTTACCTCATGGGGAAAGGATGATTCTGAGAAAGGTCAGGAATCAGTCCAAAACTACACGAGAGGACCTGGTCAATGAGCTGAAGAGAGACTCCAAAATATCCTTTAGTAACACAATACGGTGTCATGAATTAAAATTCTGCAGAGCACGCAAGGTTCCCCCGCTCACTACAGCACATGTTCAGGCCTATTAGAAGTTTACCACTGACCATCTGGATGATCCAGAATAGGTATGGGAGAAAGTCGTGGTCAGATGAGTTCAATCCCGAGAACATCATACCAACCGTGAAACATGGGGGGTGAAAACCTCATACTTTGGAGGTGCTTTTCTTTAAAGAAGACAGGACGACTGCACTGTATTGAAGGGAGGATGGATGCCGCCACGTATTGCAATATTTTGGCCAACAACCTCCTTCAGTCAGTAAGAACATTGAAGACGTGTAGAAACTGTGTCTTCCAGCATGACAATGACCTGAAACACACTGCCAGGGCAACTAAAAGTGGCTCCGTAAGAAGCATTTCAAGGTCCTGGAGAGGCCTAAGCAGTCTCCACACGTAAACCCAATGGAAAATACTTGGAAGGTGCTGAAACTCAATGTAGCCCAGTGACAGCACCAAAACCTGAGAAATCTGGAGGCTTCGGCAAAATACTTTCTGAAGTGTGGATAAATTTGGTCAAGAACTACAGGAAATGTCTGATCTCTTTAAAGGGATTCTATCATTAAAATCAAGTTTTTTTTCTCGCTCACTCATAGGAATAGCCTTAAGAAAGGCTATTATTCTCCCACCATTAGAAATCCCGGTTGTTGTCTGTATGCAAATGAGTTCTCTCACAGCACTGGGGGCGGTCCCCAGCACTTGGGGCGTCCCCAATGCTGCGAGACAACTCTCCAGCGCCACCTCCATCTTCTTCAGGAGCAGCCTCTCTGCGCGTCGTCTTCCGGAGTTGGCTTCAAATTTCTATGCATGTGCAGTCGGCTCTGCTGTTAGGCCTTGGGCAGAGCCAACTGCGCATGCCCGCCTGGAGTAAGCGGCCGTTTTCTTGTGGCCGCTGTCTGTACCAAATATTAAGTTATGTTTTTCTATTGTATGGAATACTTATTTCATGCAATAAAATGCAAATTAATTATTTAATAATCATACATTGTGATTTTCTGGATTTCTTAGATTCTGTCTCTCACTTTTGAAGCGTACCTACAATAAAAATTACAGACCTCTCCATTCCAATATACTAGATACATTGTAAACTTTATTTTTTCTATTTTGTCACATTCTAAAGATCAGCATCTTGTCACTACTGCGATTTTGAGATAATCAGAAATGTATACTTTGTTTTGTTTTTAATAATATGAGGAATTGATTTATGTGCATTTTTAACCTTAAAGCAAAACTAAGCTTTGCACAATATTTGTCTACCACCTCCCCAAGCACATTCCAATACTTCTACTATGTTACAGATCACATTGCAGTGATAATCAGTATATCTTTGTGTGTCACTTTTATAGATTTGGAGAAAAACTACCCATATATACTCGAGTATAAGCCGACCTGAATATAAGCCAAGACCCCTAATTTTACCACAAAAAACTGGGAAAACTTATTGACTCGAGTATAAGCCGAGGGGGGGAAATCCACCATTGCAGATAAAAAGTCTGGTCATGTTCATTACAGCTTAGTAACTCCATGGGGATCATAGTAATAGCAGTTAAAGGGGTGTTCCCACGTCGCATACTCAGCAGTCTTCACTGCTGTAAAATCTTCTTTCTTCCTGTTTTTTTGCATCATTTGGTGGGCGGAGTTTCACATGCAACCTGCTGTTTAGCTCCGCCCCCAAATTAGCGTGTAGCTCTGCCCACCCATATTGGACTATGAAGTACAGGCAGCAGCATCTCCATTCTGTCTTACATACAGAGACTGCCTGTCTCTGCCATAATGAACACAATTGAATTAGCTAGCCTGATAACTGGGAGAACAGAAGAAATGAAAGCAGCTCCTCTCCCCTATCTGAGAGCAGGGAGTTAGGTCATGTGGTGTAGACACAGGAATAGCTAGAAACACAGTCTCGCTCCCCTGCACTTAGCCCCTCCTCCCTCCCCCCTGAGAGCAGCAGATACATCACTTGACTTTTGAGCAGATAAGTCAAGGGCTGTGTCAATAATGAATTGAAAAAAGTAAGATAGTGGACAAACAAAGCAGTTTTGCTGAAACAGTGTATTTAGGAAAAGTCTTACATCCACATTAACAAGCAGTATAGATAGGATCCTTGTGATGGGACAACCCCTTTAACCCCATCATGTCCCTCACATTTACCCCCGTTGTGCCTCACATAAGAGTTACTGGTATGTGGGACATATGGAGGTAATAATTAAGGTCCTTCATTAGTACCCTCATGTGTCTCACATATTAGTAACCCTTATAAGGGGGCACACAGGGGTTAATATGAGGGACATGATGGGGTTAACTGCTATTAATGTGAGGCACATGGAGTTACTGAAACTAAATTAATAACCCCAAATGCCTGACATTAATAGGCAGAGTAACTAAAGGAAGGTCCCTGTGTGTGTCACTTTACTGTAGCTTCCTCTCCTCCATACAACAGACATCTTCCATAAGACACAATGAATCCTGGCCACTCATCTGCAGGGTAGATGCTAAATCCTAGTGTGCTAAAGGACCTCTGATGACGTCATGACCATGTGATCGGACTCTGGTGTGGGCGGAGCTACTAGGATTTAGACTCAATCTTATCTGCAGATGTTACATACCAGTGGCTACAGGACCTTTCATGACATCAGTCACGTGACCTCATGACAAGCCAATGACAGAGCAGTAGCACTAAAGGACCTCCCCCTTCCAGGTCCTTCCAGTTTTCTGTGCTCCATGGACCCTGACTCATGTATAAGCTGAGGAGAGCTTTTTCAGCATGAAAAATGCGCTGAAAAAGTCGTCTTATACTCGAGTATATACGGTACTTTGAAATTTTATGCAAATGAGAGACTTTGGGCAGGTCTTAGGCTCCCACCGCACTGATCTTGCTGCTCAGACCCCAACTATGCTTTGCCTGTCCCCCCCCCCCCCATTGATTCTCCCACTCCTATATTGCCCATCCTCAGCCAGATAGAGCAGTGCTCCCCCAGTATACCAACTTCATTTACATTAGATTTCAAAGTTGTTTTTCTCCAAATCTACAAAAGTGTTATCAAAGGTATGTTGTTTATCACTGCAAAATGCTCTGCAACATGGTGGTGACAGTGGAATATGCTCGTAGGAAGTGATAGACTCCCTTTAATAAACTCTGTAATATACTTTGTTAGCAAATTTTGTCTCTTTTATGTGAAATCCTGCATTACTTTATTCTTTCTCTTATTGTATTGAGAGCTGAAATCTATACACTGCTTTCGCTAGGTGTGAGGGGTGGGCTTTTGTGTAATTTAAGGAAGTTCAGGTATAGAGGGATCCCTTCAAACAGTTGTCTATAAAACCTAAAAAAGTACATTGGTGTCATTGCTGTTCTACCTTTTATTATTTACAGAGAGAGTACCAGTTTTCCTTGATTTTTACAGAAATGGAAACAATTAGACATGCAGGTTTTCAGAGAAAGGACCAAAATGTGTTAATAAAGTAGATTACAAACTTTTATTAATGCTGCCAGAAAAACTTTTATTAAACAAATGCTGCCAGAAAATGAAAAGTTGTTACGGCTTTTACTTTTGGCTTCTATGTGAATATCTTTGATGCCTTTAAAATTTCTTTTAAAAAATCCTGTTATTTAAAAATCCCATAAAATGTTAATCTTGTGTGGCTGGAAAGCAATTTAATACTTGCCTCGTTCCGCTTCGTAGTAGCAATTCATCTTTGTCATTTCAGGGACGACAGCGTTGGAAAGACCGACTTCTTCCAACATTTAATTGAAGACCGTTCAGAAGCTGCATTCTCCTACTATGAATTTTTACTTCACGTTCAACAACAAATATGCAAGTGACGAGGGTATGCAAAGGCACCCTTATCTTAAATGAAAAAAATAAATACTCTGAATATGGAGAGTCCCGACATTTGGTGTAGCTTGTTCATAAGAAACCGAATTGATATACACCAAAGTCTTTAGTCCTTTTTTTGTACAATTTTCAAGCTGTTGGTAAGGGGTGTCACTCTGGCGTCTACATTTTAGACAAATATACGTGTTGAGTTGTGTGGCATTTTGGTGCTGTGTTTATTTTATGTGATGAATGACTACATTTGGCAACAATTTTTCTCTTTACATCTATTCTTCTTCCGGATATGAAGAGACTCCAAAGACCAGCGATACAGTGTTTACTACATTTTAAGAAACCTCTGTGATCTCTTGGCAGTCTTGACCGGGAAGTTTTAGACTTGGTATATATCTCTATAGAGCTAAACTATATCATGTATATAGTCATTTGTAAAGTGTAAAAAAAAAATAAAAAAAAATGTAAGTACAAAAAAAAAAATTTACTGAAGTGTGAAATATGATGAATGTCGAGTCCTTCTATAAATACATTTATCCCAGAGACAAAAAAAAATTCTGTTTAAAGTACCTTTGTGGATTTATTTATGACTGACATACTAATTAAACATATTTTGCTTGACCATGTGTTTTATACTTATGCAAGTAATGTCTATTTTAGAGACCAACATATAAAGTTTTAGAGCTTTGATTTATTGTAAATGTATTTAACCCCTTTTATTTCACTGAATACTATAAGTAAACTTTTCAATCTTTAACTTGACTTTGTGTCTTACTGGCATGTCCAGTCATTTATTTACTTAAAATTTGCCTCAGGCAATACTCTACCTTCCTTCCTGATGTCTGATTGTACAGGAGAGTGTGGCTGGAGGTACACTTTAAAGAGGACCTCTTCTGGGCTATTTGGGGTGCCAAGCTACTAGTCCAACCTAGGACCTGTGTGTAGCGTTCCAGACAGCCTACTTCTAACTCTTTCAATTGAATAGTTAGCTCTGCTTCTAAATTTTGTTGTTCTTCAAACTGAGGGGGGGAATGGATGATGCCACACCATGTTCCAAACACCGTTATAACAACGGCAGTAGAGGTACTTTCCCCACATTGGCATAAAGTGGTGAGCAAGGCGCTGGGGGGAGGGGGGATTGTGACACTACTTTGATGCAAGAAAGTGCCTTCAGCCAAAGATTTGTCAAATTACCACCCATCTATGGCAGAAAAATGGGGAAGATGGGGTGATAAATTTCCCCCATTGTTTTTGGTATAGGGATTCCTATACTATCTATACAAATAGTTTAGACTTTCTAATGTAGTATAAAATTTACTGGGTGGAAAGAAGTGCCATGTCTGAGACACTGTAAACTTTCACAGTGGTTGTTGCTGGATGATAAAGTTGGTGCATGTTGGATTTAAGGGCTCAAAGTTTTGGTGCAGTTCTGGCACAATATCATCATAAGCTATATCCACTTTTAGGAAGTCACATGCCCTTGTCAGACAAGGCCAAAATATCTTATCAGATAATGAATACTACTTCTTCTTGTAGTTCTTTTCCTGTTCTCTCTTTTTTTAACCTGACAATCTAATCTAATTTCTGTGCTCCAGCAAGGTAGTGCTGTGGCTCAGAGATATCATTACACTGTACCATTCATTTATGCAAAAACTGCTGAAAGGTTAAGGACCTGCTAGAGCCAGTCACCAACCATAGTAGTCACCTGGCTACAAACAGATCATCATCATCAAGGAGGACGTTTCATCAACTCCAGTTCTTCTTATGTTAATAGGTGCTGCTCCACTGATTGATTCTTATACAGTTGGAATTTTTTCTATAGCTCCCACCATTCCTGAGCAATCAGTACTGTTAGTTTTTGTGTCTGATGTGCTACTTAGTCTCTGTCCTGTCAGGTAGGAACAGCAAGGCATGTGATTCTGAGCTCCATGCCTTCCCCAGAAACTGTGTGCGGATCATGTTTAGCGGAGTCGGCTGACCCTATCACCCGTGGTTGGGGCTGAGTTCTGATCGCAGGTGTTAACCTTTGAGATGCCCCAGTCAAACATGACTGCGATATCTTCGGGTTACATACTATATATTGGGGTTCCGATCTGCCAACCGAGAAATGTGTTCCGGTGGAGTTTTTTTTTGTTTGTTTTTTTGCTTTTTATTTTACCAATTGTGTTTTATTAAAGTTTTGTTTCACAAGAAACAAAAGAATAACTGGGGCAACACGGTGGCTCAGTGATTAGCACTGCAGCCTTGCAGTTCTGGAGTCCTGGGTTTGAATCTCACGAGGAACAACATCTGCAAGGAGTTTGTACGTTCTCCCCGTGTTTGCATGGATTTTCTCTCATTCTACAAAGAAATACTGATAGATTTTTTAAAAAAAATGTATAATGTGATCCCTATATGAGGCTCACATTCTACATTTAAGGAAAAAAAATAAAAAAAAATAACCGGATCATAAAAATATGTATATACTCGAGTATAAGCTGAATTTTTCAGCCCAGTCTTTGTGCTGAAAAAGCCCCCCTCGGCTTATACTCGAGTCGGCAATTTTTTATTTATTTATTTTTTTTAGGAGACAAACAAGGGGGATACGTAGGCACAGACCAAAACGGACAAGAAGACAAGAGTGGGGGAAAAAAAGCCTTGTAAATCAGAAATTGCCAAATTTCACGAAAAAGAATAGACACAAGTGAAGGTGGCTTACTGGAGTCATAAGAATTCCACTGGGACCACACGGCAGAAAAAAAGGTTCACCTGGTTGTTAATTGGTGCAGTCAATGACTCTAGTCTCCTAAATAATAGAATGATTTGGCTGCATGGAACCATATAATTAGCCACAGAGAGAGTGGGAGCTCCTGGCCCAAATAGGAATGCCATTGAGTCATGTAGGAGTGTTGTGGAGGGGAATCTTAGGCAGAGGTAGTAAAGAGGGAATAAATGTCACTAATTTGGCCCCTGGTAGAGATGTCTCCACGGCATAAGAGTTTGAGGTTCGTAGATTTGGAGAAGCAGAAATTTCAAGTGAGCTATTTGCGAGTAATACAGGGGGATGGGAAGATTAGAGTTAGATAGAAGAATAGCAATAGGGTCCTGGTGACTGGGTCCACCACAACCCTTAAACCCTGATATGACGCTGAATGAAAAAATAAAAAAGTTATAGGATTTGGAAGGTGTGGAGTCATAAACGTAAATCTAAAAATGTCACTGATCTTAAATAGAGATGAACGAACAGTGTTCTATCAAACACATGTTCGATCGGATATCAGGGTGTTCGCCATGTTCGAATCAAATCGAACACCACGTGGTAAAGTGCGCCAAAATTCGATTCCCCTCCCACCTTACCTGGCGCCTTTTTTGCACCAATAACAGTGCAGGGGAGGTGGGACAGGAACTACGACACCGGGGGCATTGAAAAAAATTGGAAAAAGTCATTGGCTGCCGAAATCAGGTGACCTCCATTTTAGACGAATAGTGGATTTCAAATCCGGGTCATATGAGAATGTGAACTTTGTGACTATGAGACAGGGATAGCTGTACAGGCAGGGATAGCTAGGGATAACCTTTATTTAGGGGGAATGTTATTAAAAATAACTTTTTGGGGCTCTATCGGGTGTGTAATTGTGATTTTTGTGAGATAAACTTTTTCCCATAGGGATGTATTGGCCAGCGCTGATTGGCCGAATTCCGTACTTTGGCCAATCAGCGCTGGCTCTGCTGGAGGAGGCGGAGTCTAAGATCGCTCCACACCAGTCTCCATTCTGGTCCGACCTTAGACTCCGCCTCCTCCAGCAGAGCCAGTGCTGATTGGCCGAATTCCGTACTCTGGCCAATCAGCGCTGGGCAGTGCATTCTATTGGCGTGATGAAGCAGTGCTGAATGTGTGTGTTTAGCTCAACTACTCCACCGGCGTAGTTGAGCTAAACACACACATTCAGCACTGCTTCATCACGCCAATAGAAGGCATTGGCCAGTGCTGATTGAAGCAGAGCTGAATCTGTGTGCTTAGCTCAACTACTCCACCGGCGTAGTTGAGCTAAACACACACATTCAGCACTGCTTCATCACGCCAATAGAATGCACTAGCCAGCGCTGATTGGCCAGAGTACGGAATTCGGCCAATCAGCGCTGGCTCTGCTGGAGGAGGTGGAGTCTAAGATCGCTCCACACCAGTCTCCATTCTGGTCCGACCTTAGACTCCGCCTCCTCCAGCAGAGCCAGCGCTGATTGGCCGAATTCCGTACTCTGGCCAATCAGCACTGGCTAATGCATTGTATTGGCGTGATGAAGCAGTGCTGAATGTGTGTGTTTAGCTCAACTACACCGGTGGAGTAGTTGAGCTAAGCACACAGATTCAGCTCTGCTTCAATCAGCGCTGGCCAATGCATTCTATTAGCTTGATGAAGCAGAGTGTGAACAAGGGTTCAAGCGCACCATCAACTCTGATGTAGCAGAGCCGAGGCTGCACAAGGGTTCAAGCGCACCCTCGGCTCTGATGTAGCAGAGCTGAGGGTGCACTTGAACCCTTGTGCACCCTCGGCTCTGCTACATCAGAGCCAAGGGTGCACTTGAACCCTCGTGCACACTCTGCTTCATCAAGCTAATAGAATGCATTGGCCAGCGCTGATTGAAGCAGAGCTGAATCTGTGTGCTTAGCTCAACTACTCCACCGGTGTAGTTGAGCTAAACGCACACATTCAGCACTGCTTCATCACGCCAATAGAATGCATTGGCCAGCACTGATTGGCCAGAGTACGGAATTCGGCCAATCAGCGCTGGTTCTGCTGGAGGAGGCGGAGTCTAAGGTCGGACCAGAATGGAGACTGGTGTGGAGCGATCTTAGACTCCGCCTCCTCCAGCAGAGCCAGCGCTGATTGGTCGAGTTCCGTACTCTGGCCAATCAGCGCTGGCCAATGCATTCTATTAGCCCGATGAAGTAGAGCTGAATGTGTGTGCTTAGCACACACATTCAGCTCTACTTCATCGGGCTAATAGAATGCATTGGCCAATCAGCGCTGGCCAATGCATTCTATTAGCGTGAACTGAGTTTGCACAGGGGTTCTAGTGCACCCTCGGCTCTGCTACATCAGATTGCTACATCTGATGTAGCAGTGCCGAGTGTGCATCAGATGTGTAGTTGAGCAAAACTGACTCAGCACTGCTAAGTCTCTGCATTCGCATAGGAATGCATTGGCCAGCCTTCGGCCAATCAGCGCTGGCTCTGCCGGAGGAGGCGGAGTCTAAGGTCGGACCTGAATGGAGACTGGTGTGGAGCGATCTTAGACTCCGCCTCCTCCAGCAGAGCCAGCGCTGATTGGTCGAGTTCCGTACTCTGGCCAATCAGCACTGGCCAATGCATTTCTATGGGGAAAAGTTAGCTTGCGAAAATCGCAAACTGACAGGGATTTCCATGAAATAAAGTGACTTTTATGCCCCCAGACATGCTTCCCCTGCTGTCCCAGTGTCATTCCAGGGTGTTGGTATCATTTCCTGGGGTGTCATAGTGGACTTGGTGACCCTCCAGACACGGATTTGGGTTTCCCCCTTAACGAGTATATGTTCCCCATAGACTATAATGGGGTTCGAAACCCATTCGAACACTCGAACAGTGAGCGGCTGTTCGAATCAAATTTCGAACCTCGAACATTTTAGTGTTCGCTCATCTCTAATCTTAAAGTAGTATTCCCATGCACATAATCATATTTGTAGAAAATTAAAAATTAAACATTTTTGCAAATATAAGTAGTGAAAAATTCAGCAGTTTTAAAGATTTTCTCTATCTCAGAATGGTGACAGTCTGTTATCTTGATCGGTTGCCAATGGATGTGACCACAAATGCAGAAAATTTCTATGGTCTGGAACTTGTCAGGAGCCCAGCTATGATTTTCTTATTTTAGTAGGATCATCAGTTATCAGACAGGGATACGACATATATGAGAAGATAGCCCGGCCCCAATAAGGAAATCATGGTGGATTTTCTGACCTTAGAAAGAAAGTTACTGCATTTATGGTCGTATCCACTGGCAACAAATCAGGACAACAATTCTGTGACCACAAGATATTTAGAGAAAATCTTTAAAACTCTGTAAAATATTTACTTATATTTGTAAAAATGTTTAAGCTTTAATTATCTACAAATGTAAAAAAGATATGTTCGTGGGAATACCCCTTTAATAAGGATTTATACTGCTGATAGATTTAGCTAAAATAAAACTCTTATACAGGTAAACCCTGCATTACTTACGTACGGGCTTTCAGTTTTTGTGATCAGTAATGCCTTCGTCCATTGACTGCAAACAGAGATCTTGAAAGTGTGAAACTTAAGTACATTATGTTAGAACATGCCATTGCCTTTTCCTATGTGATGACATGCCGCTGGTGTAAAATCTGCAGGGTAAGTCACTTTGAAGCAACATGTGAATGGGATTTGTTTAAAGCCCCTGTGCTACAACTGTAAATGGAATCTGATTGGCGATTTCACTCCGTGTGTCCCTGACTTATAACTTAATGTAACCTTTTAAACCTATACGGTAGTTATGAAATTTTGTCTTTGTTGTAATGGATGTTATGAGATATAAATGTTACTTTTACTTACACTATAGAGGCTCCCAAGAGGAAGCAAAGGGAAAGGATTGTTAAAAGAATTCTTACGGAAATGGCATTCTTTAAAGCATACCACTGCAATGTTATAACCCGCCCTAGAGAAGTAAGGTTTTTTGTTTTTCCCCCTGACAGTTTTACAGAAGTACTGCACTAGTTATGACAGAGGAATGTCTGCAGCAAGAGGAGAATCATCTGAGTGACCAAGTGACAAGTAAATTAGCTGGATTAAAGCTATTATGTAACTCATACTAAGACCTGCAGGAAGACTTTTCCACCCTCTGTATCAGCTATGAGATTAGTGATGTGCTTGCTAGATATTTGGCTCAGTGTAACAGTTTGTGTGAGCAGAACTCACGCTAGCAGTTATTGCGAACTATGGTGATACAAGCCCTATGGCTGTCCACTATTATGATCCCCCAGAATCCATTACAATAGTAAGTTAGCTACTTAAGGACCACAATACATACTGTATTTATACGTCCCTCACCATGAGCATTAAACATTTGCTTGGAGTTTTGCACCAGAGCTCCATAGCCTTGGGTCTTTGCTGTTTTATATAGTAGGGACCTAGCAGCAGTGTCCATGTTAGGAGACTCCAATCATGAACAATTAATCTCTTCAATACTTTGGTCAAATTTGACCATGACAACTGAGATGTTACTTTCATTTTCAGCCTCCTGTTTGGTAATGGAACAGCTCAACTGTAGGGAGATAGTTGGTGTATGAGTTTTAAGACATGCCTGTAGTATTGCAGTCTAATGTTTACTATTTCAAGTCCCAAGGGCGATAAAAAATAGATAAATATAGTATTTAATGTTTTCAGAATAAAAAAAACGGCAAAAATTAAAATCATCCCCTTTTCCTAGATCTCATATAAAAATAAATTTGGTATCCTCCACATCTGAAACTGCCCACAATATTAAAATACCAAAATGGCAGAATCTGCTTTTTTGCCTTTAGGATGGTAAAATTTAACAAAAAGTGATGAAAACATTACACATTCTTCAAAGTTATCAAAACAAAAACTATGTAACTTTGGAATTGCCATGGTGGCAGTGACCTGCAGAATATATGCAATGTCTCGTTTCTGAGAACTTTGGGTACCCTTTCTTATGCAAATGAGTCTTCAGAAAGCACAGGAGGCGTTCCCTGTGCTCGAAGAAGACGGTCTTCCAAAGATCCAGCGCCGCCTCTCTCTTCTGCAGATACCTCTCTGCTGTGTCATCAGCAGAGTCTCTGTTCGGGATCAAAATCCTGTGCATGCTCAGTCGGCTCTGCCCAATGCGACATGGCAGAGCCGACCGAGCATGTGTGGGATTTGGATCCCGAACAGAGACTCTGCTGATGACACGGCAGAGAGGCGGGCTGGATCTTTGGAAGACCGTCTTCTTCGAGCACAGGGAACACCCCCTGTGCTTTCTGAAGACTCATTTGCATAAAGAAGAAAACCAAAACTTCTCAGAAATGGTGGCGGGGCAGAAAAATAAAGGTAGGAGAAGAATAGCCTTTCTAAACGCTATTACAACGTGGTTTTGAAAATGGGTTTCCAATGATAGAATCCCTTTAAGGTTAGAGAACTACAGCATTGATGAAAGTAAGTATACAGGGATTTTTTTTTTATTTATTTTTTTGTCACAAGTGACATTTTAGACACAAATGTCCTTTATTAGGCCATAGTGAAGAGGAGCATGAGGACCTGTAGCTTACCAACAAGGTGACACACAAGTCTTCTTACTCCTCTCCATTGCAGCTTGATAGAGGATTTTTTTTTTGTCCAAAATGTTGCTTGTAACACTGTATTTCTCAAACTGTACACTTATTTGCATCCATATATTTATGTGCTGTCCTTAATGGGATTGTCAAGGACCTGAAGATAATGACCTGTCCACAGGATAGGTCATCTGTATCATGTAGGTCGTGATAATCTGTTTCTAAGCCATATGCTAGGCATACAGCCAGCAGCCCTGCTCTTATTCAAGTGGGATACTTGCCAACTGCCCAGACATATATAGTTAATGACAACCTCCTTATAAGGTATACGTGACAGGACAACCCTTATTATACAAGAGTTAGCATTCAGTTACTGCACATAGTGATTCATGACTACGGCCAGGCACGCTATGATATGCCATTTCTATGTTAGAGAGACCAAAGATCCTCTCCTAGTGGCAGCAGTTTGTTTTGTTTTAAAGGTCACCTCTTCTCTCTGTCTGTAGTTGTCACCATACATCCGGGACACATATTGCTTTATGGCTCCTATTGACCTCTATAGGACATTGGTCACAATAGGAGTTCCAGTTATTTGAGGGAAATGAGCCTCAAAGGGATTTGACAAGCTGCAGCAGTGACCAGAGGACAGAGGATCACCATTCTGGAAAGAAGAGAAACTCAACTGTATACTACACATTGCAGATTTTTGCTTTTACTCTGCCATGGCATTAGGAAGAGTGGCAGAAGTCCGTGCTCATACAATCTATTATCATGTAGTAATCCTTAAAAGCTAACCTATGGCTAAAGCGAATAGTGTGAAGTATATATAAGTCTAGGGTTTTATTTAAGGTCCAGTTATACATGGCTAATGACAGAGCATCGGGCACTCAAAGCAGGTGACTATTTATGGGCTGCCAACCTCTGACAATTTGATTGCACATATAGTATCTATCCCTCCTGAAAAAAAGTTGTGATGGCATGGTCAGTTAAAAGGATTTTCCCATCTGTTTCAGAAGTTTGCCTGCTGTCTCTTTTTCTCACTTCCTATATCCCCTTCCCCCTCCTTCCTCCCAGCTTGCTTAATTGAACACTATGAAGTATCACAATACTTATGCATATCAGATAATATGTAGATGCTTGTAGAGAAGGACTCAGTGTTATCTGTGTGTTTACATGGAAAGGTAACAGACTGGGCTTTATCAGCAAACTGCAATGAGCTGAACTGATTGTTCTGCCAGCAGAGCAATGAGTGACGTCACTTGACCTATATGTTCACATAGCAGGAAAACAAAGCAGCATTTTTAAAGCAATATGTTTAGGAAAAGTCTTCAATTCACATAAGCCTCCAGTATGGATAGGATCCCTGTGATTGGAATACCCCTTTAAAGATATTTGGACATTATTCTATATGGGCGCACTAAGAGACCGGGTGCAATTGGATTGGATCAAAATTGTGGCATATCATTTATAAATTTGCTTCACATGCCTTTCTCTGAAAGTTGAGAGTTACTGTATGTGATACTGTACGTACTGTATCTGACAGACCACACAATTGTATATAGTTTGTGTCTTCCATTTTGTACCACAGGGGCAGAACAATTTTAATAGTGTTAAAGGAGTTGGCCACTTTCAATCCAATATTGAGAGACCGATGTTATTGTTTGTATAATAAAAAGTTGTACAATTTTCCAATATATTTTCTATATCAATTCCTGATGGTTTTCTAGATCTCTGCTTGCTACTGTTCAATCCGTTTACTCCCAGGGGATAAAAATCAGTCTATGGTCATTTGATGGACAGTCCATACAGCAGTCACTTACATATTTGAGACGACAAAGAACACATTCTGAGCACTTCTGAACATCATGATATGGGACTGACGCTGGGTTCACACCTGCGTTCAGGGTCTCCGTACTATGGTTTCCGTCTTCTGCATGGCAGAAGACGGAAACCATAGACCGGGTCCGGCCGTGCGCGGCGGTGAGCGTTTTAGGCTCTCCGCCGCGAAACCGGATTTTTTTATCCGGACACAGAGTAGTGCATGTCCGACTCTGTGTCCGGATTATAAAACCCGGTTTCGCGGCGGAGAGCGCAAAACGCTCACTGCCGCGCACGGCCGGACAGCTTTCTCACCCATTCAAATGAATGGGTGAGAAAGTCTCCTGCAGGCTTCCGTCTCCTGCATCTGTTTTATGCAGGAAACGGAAACCTGCAATAAGGACCGAACAACGCAGATGTGAACGAGCCCTGATATGAAAGTACAGAGTTAAACGCTTTCTTGTTTGTAATCGTTTTTATCCATATGTGACAGTAGGGTGCCTCCATTGTTAAAGAGGACCTTTCACCATTTTGCCCACAGGCAGTTCTATATACTGCCGGAAAGCTGACAGTGCGCTGAGTTCAGCGCACTGTCGGCTTTCCTGATCTGTGCCCGGTGTGAAGAGCTTACGGCCCGGTACCGTAGCTCTTCTATGGTCAGAAGGGCGTTTCTGACAGTTAGCCAGGAACGTCCTTCTGCCTCGCGGCGCCTATCGCGCTGTGCTATGAGAGCCAGGAGGAACGCCCCCTCCCTCTGCTCGCAGTACTCGTCCATAGACGAGCATTATCAGGGAGGGAGGGAGGGGCGTTCCTCCCCGCTCCACAGTACAGCGCGATTGGCTGTGCTGTGAAGAAGGACGTCTCTGGCTAACTGTCAGAAACGCCCTTCTGACCATAGAAGAGCTACGGTATCGGGCCGTAAGCTCTTCACACCGGGCCCAGATCGGGAAAGCCGACAGTGCGCTGAACTCAGCTTTCCGGCAGTATATAGAACTGCCTGTGTGCAAAATGGTGAAAGGTCCTCTTTAAGTCCTGCTGCAGCACCTCACATTGCTCTGGGTGACCTTTGTGGCCATACAAGATGCTGTCATTATTGACATGAAGGGGACAAAGAGAGAGAGGAGCAGCACTATCATGTGATCATGAAAACACCTGCTCCAATGCCTCTCTGTCACATAGTCTATAGCTGACCGCTGTTCTGCTTTCTCTCCCTCTGTTCAATGCTTGGTGCTGTCCAGCAACGCAGCTGTCTTAATATACTCCAACCCCTCCTCTGCCCTGATACTCCAGTGACTAGAAAGAGGAGAGCTCAATGCAACCTTGACCAGCCTGTCAGTCACGGAAGTAGATGAAAATGAGCAAGTGAAAATGCTTATTTTGGTCTCCACTATGTGTATCTTCTTATTAAAGGGAGTCTATCATTAGGTCTATGCATTTTTCTATGAGCACATGTTGGAATAGCCTTTAGAAAGGCTGTTCTAGTCCTACCTCCCTTCTATTCCTGTCTGCCGTCTTTGAATAAAATGCTTTTTACTGATATGCAAATTCTGCTCATGGAGCACGGTGCATTGTCATGGCCTGCATTTCGCCTCCTACTCATCTCAGGCAAGTCCCTTCTTTGAAAATGAATCCTCTTCACTGTATTTTCTTCCTGAACTAGTGTACTGCGCAGGCGCATGCTCAGTGTGCTCAGCGCTCCTTAGAACTACACAAGCGTATGGACCCGCCCCCATTGCACTTGCTGGCTGATTTACATATTCATAAAAAGATGATTAACTCTGCATTACCTCATCAGTTTATGATGAGAAAGTTATGTTTGTGATCCTAGCATAAAATCACAAAAACGGCTAACAATAGGTTCACACTAGTGTTTTGGATGTCGTCATACAGGTCCGCATGGGACCCGCTTAAAAAGTGGTTACATGCAGAAATCCACAGGACTTTTCTCTCTGCCGATTATAGGCGAATTCTGACTTCTCACTGTACACTGTATATTTTTTTTTTATTGATGTTGCCATATGAGGGCTTGCTTCTTTTTTAAAGGTTTTATTAAATTTTTCATTAGCACACATGTAGGAATAAACCAATAGAGGGAGAATAGAAGATGGGGGGAGGGGAGAAGGGGGGGGTACCTGGAGCAAGAAATGTCGGAGGGACATCGACATAATGAAAAAAGGAGCGGGGGAGGAAAAGGGGAACCACAAAGCAATCTGAAGCAGCAGAGTCAAAATGCAATAATGATCAAAACAGGTGAGCATTAATTAAAACAGAGAGGTGAAACCTCAACATAAGAAAAGCTTCCAAGAGGAAAAACAAAATTAGGGGGATACAGAAGGGAAGAAGGAGTGGAAATCGTTGGAAAAATAGAAGTGGATCCAAAAGAGCCATGTCTGTTGGTAGACTCTGTCGTCCTGTTGAAGCTCAGCTACCAAGCTTTCCATGGTATGTAAGCTAAGGCTCTCCTTCAGCCAAGATAGGAGTGTAGGGGGTCGAGGACTTCCATGATCTGGGGATGACCGACCTCGCTGCAACCAGCATGAACCCTAGGGGTCTGCGGGTAGGTTTCTAGAACTCACGAGAAAAAATGGAGAGGAGTAAGGGGGAAGGGTCGTCTGGTAAGTCTATTCCCGTGACCTGCAGGACAATTCGACAAACTCCAGACCAAAAAGGATGTTGAAGAGGACATCCCCACACCTCCAACATCTATCAGAGCTGGAGGGATATATTTCATGGAGAACAGCTGGAACTCTGTGCCACCTAGAAAGTATTTTATAATTAGTCTCCTGTGCTTTGCTTGAGATGGAGAACTTGTGGCATGCGTGGAAGGTAGAGGAACACACACCTGGTGGGAATGAAATCCCCAGCTCCCTTTCCCAACCATCTATAAACACCAGCAAAGCACCATCAGGATCCTCCATCAATAGACCGAATCAAATCAAATAAAATGTGCTTTATTAGCATTACCGAAGAAAAAACATTTGATGTTGCCAAAGCAAAGAGTGGTTGGGGGTGGTAGAATGGGTTGGGTACAGGGTGCGTGAGTTGGGGGTTTGAGTGTTTTTGGGGTCTCATCGTTCTTGTTTGGGACGTGTGGGTATGGGTGGGTGTGGGGTAGACGGGTGATGGGGGAGCTTAATGGTCTTTGGGTGGTGGGTTTAATAGTCCATAGACCGTACAGGAGTGAAATGGTGTGGGTGATGGGTGAGGAGGAGAGGCAAAGGTGTTCAAAGGGAAGCAGAGCCCTATGGAGATCATCAGAAAGTCTCAGAGAGGAATAGAAGTGGGAGAGTTGCATGTATTGCCAATGGAGGGCAGCCGAGACGGGCATAAAGACTAGGCCAACAAGTCCGCACAGGGAAGGAGGGAGGAAGCCACGGTGACCTGCCGGAACCGTAGGACTGGGCCATCAACCGAATGAGACAAGAAGGGGGAGCGGAGCATCGGACGGAAGTCTGGGTTGCTCGAGATGGAGTCAAAGGACCATCGTTTTTGAAGAACCTCCGCATTGCGCCGTACAGGCAGCACACCTCCAACGTATGTCGAGCTACAAGGGGGAGCGGGAGAGTTTTACTGTCAGACCAGTGCCTCTTATGGAGCCAAGGAAGAGCAGTGAGGGGTAAAGGACACAACGACTCCTCAAGAGCAACCCAGAGTTTGGAACGACCGGAGTGGTGCCAGTCAAGAAAGTTTGAGGCAACCGCAGCCAGAAAATATTTTGCACAATCCAGGACAGCCAGGTGTTTGTATATGTTGTATATGAATGTATGTGTGTGAGCAGATTTGTATATGTGTAAGTATATACAGCATATCAATGTCTATCTATTTATCTATCTATCTATGGTCTTCCTGCTGCGTCACCTCCGATGCCTGCGCAGTTGGCTCTGCCAGTAAGACACCAGCAGAGGCGAGTGCGAATGCCGGCTGGCGCCCATTTTTGAGAGGCCGCTGCTGCATTGAACTATAAGAGCAAGAGCGGCCTCCCAAAAATGGCTGCCGGCTGGCATGTGCAGTCGGCTCTACTAGTGCCTCACTGGCAGAGCCAACTGCGCAGGCGTCGGAGGGGACGCAGGAGGAAGATGACAGAGAAGGGGAGGATCCAGCCGAAGATAGAGGCATCGCAGGATCGTGTTCTCGAGCAGTAGTGGGGACGCCCCCATTGCTGCCAGAGAATTAATTTACATACCGGTAAAAAACGGTATTTCTAAGGAACGGCGCGGCGGAAATCACATCTAAAAGTAAGAGACGAATAGCCTTTCTAAAGGCTATTTCGACGTCATCCACAAAAAAAGAGGTTTTATTGGTAGAATCCCTTTAAATAACTATTGTCATGCATTACACAGGAGATCTGTAGTTCGTATACATAACCACCAGGGTGGGAGCATGTCACCTCTGAGCCCCAGCTCTCTCTGTCTGCGGTACTGTTGTAGAGTCTGATCTAGGTCTTCTAGACACAAGCCTCTGCTAATGTCAGCATTCTGTGTACACTCTCTACACGCGCTGCTCCCCCTGGCGGCCGAGGAGGCGCCTGCAGCTGAGAGGAGTGGAGGGAGGTGGCTCAGTGACAAGTAGCAGGGAGGAAGTGAAGCTCCTCGTACACACGGCTCGAGGCGGCGAGTTGGAGCTGGGAACTTGTGATATGAGCGGCAGGGAATTGCTCAGAGCTCGGTGAAGGCGCTGCCTGGTGTCTGAAGGATGCCCATACTTGTGGAGCTGTGGAGGAGACTTCCTCTGGCCGCTGCCTACCAGGTGAGACTGGCATAGGAATCCTAGTAAAGTCCGACTATGGCTGGAAGACTTTGCTCACTTTCCTCCTGGTGGTTGTACTTGTATGCCCCTGGCTTCGTTAGTAGCGCCATAGCTGTCCTGTGGACAGTCTTTCCTCCCTGGCATGCTGTGGTGCCACAGTCCAGGCTGGCATCCCTGTACTCTGTTGTTTCCTCCCAGCAGCCCCATTATATGACTCATCCAGTATTTGCAGCATGCATACAACTCTTCTGTCTCTGATTCTTGCCCTGTCTGTAATATGGGAGCTGCCCCACCTGACTATAGCCATACAGCAGGCTAATATACAGAGAATTGTACTATATACTATCAGGTTCACCTTATAACATGGGGTGACACCTGGTGTAGGACTGTAAGGGCAGCTCTACTTTGGAGCCACCACATTTGGGAATTGCTTGCATGGCAATCCCCCAAATATAAGATAGGAAGAGGAATTGGTTACTTCAGTAGGAACCATCCAATAATATGTATGGCATTCTGAATTTCCTACTATTGCCATACACATTAGGATGTATTCTATCCATGTCCCTTCTATCAGCTGATCACGATAGTCTGACACTGACAGAATACTGACTGCCTTCTCTTGTACTACGTGTCTTACGTGGGGATTTTCAGGCATATTTGTCTCAGAACTGCTGAAGCTTACACACTTTGCAAAGGGTGAAATCTGGAGCGATTCCATTGCAAGCCCACGTCCAAATCTTCAGAATAGGTGTCTCTATTACGAGAAGGACTCCTGTAATGATGAGGTCAGTAAAATAAATATATATATATATATATATATATATATATATATATATATATATATATATATATATATTCATAGAACAAGTGGTGTCCAGTGACGGGTGAAAAGAAAGTCTACCCATGGCTGAAATGGTGCATATGACGTTTTCCAGGCAGCTCTTATGGAATTGTTAGTTGTGCCCTGATAAAAGCAGCCCTAAAACCACCGCCACTAATATAACAATAATATTCTTCTACAATGCCAGCTAGTTTCACATGAGTTTCATTTCTGCTATTTATTGCTATCAGTTTATATTTTTGGTGAAATCCTCTTATCTATTGCTTATGTCTTGTATTTGCAATGTCAAGCAAGATATCCTGTTTTCTTAGTAGAAAAGCATGTAACTTGAATGAGCCAATTTCATATAAGGCAAAAAAAAAAAAAAAAACATAACTATTTCCAATCAAGATTTCTGTGCTAAGACTCCAACCTCATGGTGTCACATCACTATTAGCCACATTTGTGTCGCTTCATGGTTGTACATGCACATCAGTATTTCTTTTTATCCCCATTTACACTGTGATCTACTGAGGAATTTCCGCTGTCCATGTTGTGTAAAGGGACCCGGTGGTGCAGATTTTATATCCTCAGTTTATGTAGTGGACCTTCTTTGTAGATTTCATCCTTTGTCTTACATAGCATAAAATGTGCAGCAGTTGTAATACAAATTCTACAACAAAAACTCCAGGTCCATTGAAACACCTTTTCATGGTGGTCATACATCAAGGAGGAGCACGGGGCTTGGGAACCTCATTTTAGTGATTTTGGGATCCCAATGATCATGTATTTATCACATATCCCATTGCTGGATCCCCTACTGGTTACATGCCCCTTTGAATGGAGGCTTGGTTGTACGTCCACATTGCAAGCTGGCCATACACATTGGATTTTTGGACAATTCAGCTAATTTTGATACATAAACTGCTGGGGATCTACCATGTAGTGACCATGTATGGTCGTCTGTGTAGAATTTAATCTTCCGAAAACAGATATGCCAAGATGGATATTTTCGGCTAGCTGTTGGCTGAAAATGCCGCTATTTGATTGGCTGCTTTTGCCCAAACCTCAGCCACCTTTGTCATACTTCTTTTAATAATTAAAATAGCTCCTGATCTGGCATTTTTGTTGTTAATGTTAATATTGGCATCATTCACATAAACAATCCCATCATCACTTGGACAGTACATGATGGCCGTCTAAAATTTAATGGGTATGGCCAACCTTAGACATTACACATGTCCTGGGAACCCCAGTGATCAGACACTTAGCGTCTTCATTTCCCCCGCAGTGACTACTGCACAGAGATGTTTTACTAGCCACTGCTTCTCCAGGTAACATCAGCTGTTTGCTGGATGTCTTATGAGCTGGATCACATATTAAAGGGGCTCTATCAGCCCTAAGGCTATTCAGGCACGGCAAATGTTATTTTAAACCTCCCCCCCCCCCCCCCCCGTTTTAAAATAAAACCATAAAAACATATTTGTAGATCATACCTATTGTGCACAGTGCGCGGTCCTCCACGGTCCGACGTTATCTTGCTGCCACGGCTTCCTCTTCTTTCTTCTTCCAGCGACGCACTCCTGTCCTCGCTCTTCCCCGCTTTCATCTTCTTTTCTTCCGGAATGAAGAAGTTTGTGAGCGTACTGCGCAGTACGCTTGCGTAGTTCTAAGGGGTACTTAGAACTACAACAAAAATGGCGCGTGTGCAGTAGCGCTCTGGAGGGACCGATACTGCTCATGCGCGGGATTTGAACACAACCCGCCGGAAGAACAGAAGATCAAGGCGGGGAAGAGCCAGGACAGGAGGACGTCGCTGGAAAAAGAAAGAAGAGGAAGGCGTGACAGCAAGATGAAGTTGGACCCTGAATGCCGCCCACCGTGCATGATAGGTATGAGTTACATATATGTTTTTATGATTTGATTTTAAAAGGGGGGGGAGGGGGAGGTTTAAAATAACATTTGCGGTGCATGAATAGCCTTTTTAAAGGCTATTCATGCATATGTGGGGCTCAATCAGCATAATTTTGCTGATATAGCCCCTGTAAAGTGGTTGTCTGTGATAATACAATCTTTTTAACTTAAAGAAACAGTTTCTAGGAATGCTTTTAATATCTTTAGCTAGTACAGAATGGTCCAAATGTGGTATTATGCGACTGACTACTTCTCTAAATGGAGCTGCCCATATTCTGTAAGCTACAAACTGGCCTAACTAGTATAGCAAATCTGTCCCTCGTGTGTGCACTGGATTATGGGAATTTTGCACAATTTTACTCATATAGGTGTGTCCGCACCTCTGTTACCAACTCAAGAAGACAGGTGTTGTGCTGTGCCTGTACTGTGTACAGCTTGTGTACTGTGGCTTTACTTGAGAATATTAGATTTATTTGCTCCCATTCTGGATATATTTTCTTATGGGGTGCGGCAGCTTTTATAGCTGACATTGGTATTCTGCACAGCCCGGACCACAATGAGCACAGTAAGCGGTTAACAATTCACTGAGGCTGAATAGAAGGAATTATGTCTGCAATATTTCTTTTCAAGGCAACGCTGCCAGTGCAAACCCATGCAAATAACACAGCATTATCTATAATAGGCTTTATGAGGTTTTGCATCGTATTCTCTGCTTCTGCTACATTTAAACATTAAGTTATTACAAAAATGACCTAAAAATATCCATTAGCATATCTAATAGCGGCTGCTTGTAGCCATTTCAGTCCCCTATGCTTTCTATTGAGCCACAATGTCATATAAATCTTTCTGGTTACAATATTCCTAGCTGCCTCCTATCACCTGCTCATTTTCAGTCTTCGCTGTAGATGTGGCCTTTTATTCATGTTCTATAGGGATGATTTTCAGGTCTCTCCCAGATAGATTTATAAGAGTGTCCTGGAATAGCCCTTTAACTGCTGTATATTTGCAATGATACACTATGTGATCAAAACTATCCAGACACCTCCACAAACATACGTTTTCCACATCGTGAGAGTGCAGAATGGGGCGCTCACATCACACAGGTCAATGCCAAACGACGCCTCACTCGTATAAGGAGCGTAAACATTGGATGATTTGAACAGTGGAAAAACGTTGTGTGGAGTGACGAATCACGGTAAACAATGTGGCGATCCGATGGCAGGATGTGGGTATGGCGAATGCCCGGTGAATGTCATCTGCCAGCGTGTAGTGCCAACAGTAAAATTCGGAGGCGGTGGGGTTATGGTGTGGTCGTGTTTTTCATGGAGGGGGCTTGCACCTCTTGTTGTTTTGCGTGGCACTATCACAGCACAGGCCTACATTGATGTTTTAAACACCTTCTTGCTTCCCATTGTTGAAGAGCAATTCGGGGATGGCGATTGCATCTTTCAACACGACCGAGCACCTGTTCATACTGCACGGCCTGTGGTGGAGTGGTTACATGACAATAACATCTCTGTAATGGACTGGCCTGCACAGAGTCCTGACTTGAATCCTGTAGAACACCTTTGGGATGTTTTGGAACGCCGACTTCGTGCCAGGCCTCACCGACCTACATCGATACCTCTCCTCAGTGCAGCACTCCGTGAAGAATGGGTTGCCATTCCCCAAGAAACCTTCCAGCACCTGATTGAACGTATACCTGCGAGAGTGCAAGCTGTCATCAAGGCTAAGGGTGGGCCAACACCATATTGAATTCCAGCATTACCAATGGAGGGCGCCACGAACTTGTAAGTCATTTTCAGCCAGGTGTCCGGATACTTTTGATCACATAGTGTATGTATAGAAAGACTAAAAATTAATACTGTATGTAACAAAAATAAACTTTCACCAGGCAGTTGTCTACGAGTAGTGGATCATTTGCATCTATGTTAAGAGCATGTTGACAACTTGGAATCTGGCTCTGATTTTAGGTGGATTCCACCTCAAAATCCAACCCAGATTTCTCCCCGATTGTGTCTTCCATTGGTAGGCAGCAATTGGAGCAGGACACTGAGAAAATAAGTGTCTTGTTCAATCTTTCCGCAGATTCCGTGGCTTATGCAGCCACACAGTCCGTGGTACGAGACACTGCTAATTAGAATAATTTATCTCAGCCTATTCCGCTTTCTGCCGCAGCTTTGGTTTTCTGCCACGGGGAGTTGGAAGGGCTGGATAATGAAGTAGAATGTAAAGTGGATGTCTGCCTCATTCATCTTCATTTACCCACCATCTGAATATAGCCTTACATGGGGCTTTACCTTCAATTATAACATTATTATAACATTAAAGAAATGGCTGCTTTCTCACAAAAAGAGCTCCACAGTTTGCCTATGGTATCGCAACTCTGCCCCATTCACTTTAGTTGCTGTTTCTAGAAGAAATCAGACAGTTTTTTTCCTGACACTGTACAAAATCCTTTATGCTAGGTTCACCCTGCGTTCAGGTTTCCCTTTAAGGGAGGGGGGGGGTGCTTGGAGACCCCCCCCCCCCCCCAAACAGAAACCTAATCTGCTTAAAAAAAGCGGTTACCTTCAGAAACCCATGGATCTATTGGGTCTTCTGGGTTTCTGTTCAAAAAGGGCGGGAAAAATGGAGAGAGAGAGGTGCATTTTTAAAGTGGAATGGGGAACGGAATCCCTGAGTGGAGACCAAGCGTTAATGTGCTTTACGTTCATATGTTTTACAACCATTGTGTCCAAGTGAAACTGGAAATGTGATTTAGATATTGAATTATTTACTTATGTTAACCACAGATCACGTCCTAATATGTAATAACGTCTGTTCATGCCTGAACTACCAAGCCAGGGTTCTATTCTGGATTTTTCATTATCCTCTGTACCAATAAATATATAGGTTGTCTGTCAGAGTTAAGTCTAGTAAGGTGGAAGATGTCTCTCTTAGAAGCCAATAATTTGTCTTGGCCAGTGTTGCGCACTTGGTAGCCTCTTAATATGCTCGCTCTTTGACCCCTCGCTGCACTATACTCTATACTCAGCGGTAGTATGAATTCTAGTGACTGCAAACTGTACTCATCAAAGTGCACAAAATGGAGGTATATATTATAGGGCTGTAGAGTCTGACGGCCAAACCTCCGACTCCTCTGTTTCCATACAGCTCAGCGCCAACTCAGACTCCCTCTTTGAGTTCTTCATAAATGACTGACAGTCATGCATAGTCAGAAGCAGTAAAGATCCTCGAAATCATTAAAAATCCAGTTATTGAATTCCTATGAAAGTAAATATGTGACAAAGTATTCATCTATATATTATTAAAGGGGTTTTCCCATCTCTCCAGTTTCATCAGCTTTGCCTGCTGTCTCCTCTTCTCACTTCCTGTATTCCTTATTGAACAGTAAAAGCCACCTCCTGCAGCTTTCTGAACAGGACACTTGTGATTACTATAAATCTAATATTAATGCTGATCTAATAACATGCATAAGCTTCTAGAGAAGGACTCAGTGTTATCTGTGTGTTTATATAGAGAGATAACAGACAGGGCTTTATCAGCAAAGTGCAATTAGCTGAACTGATTGTCCTGCTGGCAGAGCTATAGATAACTGTGAGAGCAGTGAGTGACATCATCTGTCCTGTCTTATCACACAGGTCGGGCTCTATGGTAACGCTGTGTAAACAATGGGAGGAATACTTTCACATAGCAAGAAAATAAAGCAGCATTGCTAAAGCGATATATTTAGGAAAACTCTGCAATTTACATACGCTAGCAGTGTAGACAGAATCCCTGAGATGGGAATAACCCTTTAATAATTGTATAATGTAATTACAAATAATCATTTTATTTTGAAGTCTGTGTCTATAGCTGGACAGCCTTGATATTTTACTCTGGCAATATATTCTCAGGGCCAGAGTCTCCATCCTAGGAAGGTGACATTTTGAATGATTTCATGAGCAATATTAAAGGGGCTGTCTCTTGACGACTTACTTCTTTCATATATCCTGTTTATGTATATAGATTATATAGAGGCAGAGGTCCTATCAGATCCGCATAGAGTATGACCATAATTTTTTTCCATTGTAAAGGTTAGCATTGATTTATGCCAAATTCATAAAAGAAAACTTATGCAGTCATAAATCTGATGCAAAGTACAGCATGTCAAATAATTAACAGCACTCTTGTAAATGTGTACAATTGTAGCGAAAAGTGTGACTTGACTGTCACACGGAAACACATTGTAATAGAAATAAATCTCATATTAAGATTTAGGCTGGGTTCACACAGTGTTTTTGGGGCTGGATTTTGAGGCGAATCCGCTTCAGAATCCGGCTCAATAAACCGCCTCCCGTTGAAATCAATGAGAGCCAGTGACCTGCGCTTTCTCCAGGCTGATTCAGCCACGGACATCCGTCTCGCGACACCTCCCTCCCAATTAGGCCCATTCATTTGGGCCTAATTCAGAGCCGAATGCCTCAACTGGATGCCGCTGCACTGCAGTCGTGGCTAGCCATTTTTTGGACCGGGATCTGAGGCGGCCTCACGTGTGAACTTGCTCTTACTGGGGTGTTTTACACATGTAAGGAGAAGTCTTTGTCAGTGAGTAACTAAGAATGACTGACATCCATTGTCAGCTAAGGTGGTGGCACACAGTGTTCTGGCTGTGGCTGGAGGTGCTGCCATGCTAGTGTTCAGCTTTCCCTTATTTTTGGCCACATGGTAAGTGTGGGCTGTAATAAGTGAAAGCTGGTAGTTAGTTATGTTACTTAAAGGGGTATTCCCATAACTCTTGTTCTGCAGCCTGAAGGCTCTGTGCTCTCTTCACTTCCTGGATTTCTTGGCACATTGGTGGGCAGGGTTTCACTTGCGCTGCTATCTGCTGTGTTTGCAGTCAGTAATGAGGGATTGGTTGTAAATGCATTACCACAGTATAAAGCTGATGTGGAAACTGATGTAGCAGAGCTGGATTTGAGTCAGTTTGCATTACATACAGAGGTAATGGACTCCTTATCTCAGCCCTTATCAGCCAAATTCAACTAAACCGGCTGATAAGTGGAAAAGCTGAAGATAGACAGCACAGCAATCCCGGAGCACTCACATCCCCCTTCCCTATTTTCGGAGCTTCATTGCTTGTCAGCAAATGTATTCATAAGAAATGGTAAATATGAATGAAGGATTTACAATTCTTCTCCATGCTGCATCTTCTCCAGGCTTTGGTGCAATAAACAGTGCAAAAATCGCCTCAAAAAGACCATGTGTGACAGCAATCCTCAACACTTATTCACATGGCTGTGTTTTGGTCAGTGTATTGTATGAATATTTGTAAGACAAAACTAGAAGTGGAGACTATATAGGAAAAATGTGCAGTGGAAAGATTTGCAGTGACTGCCTCTGATTGGAGTTCTGAATCACGCCCCCTGCCTGACCCCGCCTCCCAACAATACAGAGCATATCAGGCACCAAAACTATCGGCATTGATTGCTTGGGAATGGTGAAGGCTAGAGAGAAGATTCCAACTGTGCTGGAATCTCTGAAGCGGCGCCTGTTAATGCTTAGAACTAGAATTCATGTAGGTGGTGAAAGATCCTCTTTAAAGAAGATCTGTCATCACAATAAGGTGTCCTATATTACAGCAGTAGATTATAATGTGTAAGCAGTTTTGTGTCTCTGCCATGGCGGTTGGTTCAGATAATCGAAGTGGCACTGAGAATATTCCTCTTGACATTAACATTAATTCGGGTCACTTTTAGTTTCATTACACTCATATTATTTTATGCAGCATTATTTTTACAGGTTATTATTATATTTTATAATTAGTTTTGATTTTGCAGAATTAGGGTTTTTTTCCAGCTTATGAACATTCCTGTACAAATCCTTTGAACTATGTCCCCAGGCTCCAGTTCTCGAGCCTTTTTCTGTCCTCTGTGAAATGACAGCTGCATCTTAAGGCAGAGTGGCCTAAAGGCCTCGCCAGAGAATGTAGGCTAACCGATCCTAATTAGATTTTCCTCCGATGACTTGATGAATCATCATGTGATGGTAATGCTCTGAGTAATACGTCTTTGATCTGTAAATGCTAAGCCAAGGACTGCATAGAAATGCAATGGACTCTTTACTAAAGCTTAGTGGTCTGGAAGTCCTGCTTGTGTGCCAGGCAAACTGATATTGTCAATGATCTGGAATTTCTTCATTGTAGTGTAGATTTGGCAGTTATTGAAATATTGTTGTATGCACTGTTAAATGAAAAAAATAAGTGGCAAAAGTACAACACAGGTTATAGTAGAGTGGGGAAATGTATTTATTCTGCCAATAGCCATCCAAAGTATAAAGCCAACTTATTGGTATATTTATTTGGGTGCCATTTGGGCTGGGTTGATACAGCGCTTGTTGTAATCTGTTACTGCTTTCTTTTTATAATTGTAATAATGAGCAAACCAGAGATTTTCATTGTAATGTCCAATAGTTTACAGCTAAAATGAATAGTAGCATGTGGGAAGAAGTACTGTAATAACTCCCCCCCCCAAAAAAAAAACAAACAAACAAACAAACCCAAAACAAACAAAACAGCCTTGGGGATGTGGACAGTGATTAACCCATTAATGGATCATCTCGGATGCAGTTATAGCCTGTGTTTCATTTCTGTGAAACTAAGCCTATGTGTTTGTTGGATTTTCACCCTGAGTGGTATGCCATGAGAGGGGCTCCTAGTATAATAGCTATTTATGCTGCTGAGTGTCCCTGCTGTCCAGTGATTTACTGTCCAGTACTGTAACTGGTCCGGTCAGTATAGATAACTATATAACTAGAAGTCCTTCTTCCGGTATAATTTTTAGGCTGGGAAATCTAGGCAACACATGGACAGAGTTCCATGGCCGAAACTTAGTTGTTTGAATGTGGGGTAAGTGAAACAACAGTTGCTTTAAAGGGATCCTATCATTCAAGCTCATTTTTTTCTCATTAAAGGGGCTCTATAATCAAAATTATGCCCTGTGAGCCCCACATATGCCTGAATTGCCTTTAAAAAGGCTATTTAGGCACCGCTAATGGTATTTTAAAAGCCCCCCATTTTCAACTAGTACCCTAAAAAATAATATTCTAATCATACTTACCCGTGCACGGTGGGCAGTTCGTGCACTGGTGGACGTCATCTTCAGTCCCACCTTCCTCTGGTGTCTACTTCCAGTGACGTCCTCCTGGACTCTTGCTTCCACATCTTCATCTTCTTTTCTTCCGGTGGGTTGTGTTTAAATCCCGCGTGTGCGCAGTATCGCTCCCTCCGGAGCTTTTTAAAGGTTATTCAGGCATATGTCAGGCTCATAGGGAATAAATTTGAAATAGCCTTTAAGAAAGGCTATTCTTCTCCTATCTTTCGTTGTTTTCTCCATGCCGCCGTTCGCTTGAAATCCCGGTTTTTGTCGGTATGCAAATGAGTTTTCTCGCAGCACTGAGGGCGTCCCCTATGCTGTGAGAGAAGTCTCTCCAGCGCCACCTCCATCTTTTCAGCAACGTCCTCTTCACGCGTCTTTTTTCGGCGCAGGCTTCAGACTTCTAGGCCTCGGGCTAATGTTTTGATTAACTTTTAATAACTTTTAGGGGAAATTGGTGTCCTTTAAAAAAAACAAAACACCCAGTTCTGGTTTTTTTTTTTTTTTTCCGCTTATATGATGTTCACTCTGCTTTAAAAATCACATAAAATAATTTTTAAACTAGATAAATAACTGCAACAACATGCTGGAATACCTAATGTTTGTTTTGGTTTTTATTTATTTTTTAAATGAAAAACAGAATATCTTTTAGCTTTTTATTTACTTTTAGAACTTTTTTCAAAATTGTCCTACAAGGGGACTCAAACTTTGACCCCTCTGTTCAAAGTTTGCTGTTAGTACATTGTACGTAGGCTCAATGTCTGTAATAGGGAAAGGAACCCCATGATATCACCCTATCCCACAGAAGCATTGATCACTGTTGAACACAATATCTGAGGCGTTAAAGGGGTTGTCCAGGTAAAGCAGTGTTTTCTCTGAAGGCCTGAGGAGATGATAAAAAGCAAAATACTGGTGTCCCAATCAGCAGCCTCAAGAAAGGACCCGGGACATCACAGGTGACTTAAGTGAATCAAGTCCTGGGTGTCACAACTCTTTTAACGTTGTTCCAGGAACAGGTGACCATAACCTAGAGGTGTGGATGGAGTACTATGTCTGGTGCCGCCCTATATATAGGCTGTTTTCTACAAATTCTTCTAATTCTAATTTTTAGGTGTAAATCCTATATGTTGATGTCCTTTAAACCTGTAGTGAAATGTGCATAAGTTAAGATCAGATTTCTGGGTTTACAGCATGATTACCGAGCTAATATTTGCTAAAGGATATTACAACTGACTGTCTGTTGTGAGCAGTAAGGTGTGGAGAATAATAGGTAGCACTTCATAAATGGACTGAAGCGTCCTTGTCCTGGAGTTGTTCAGGGGATGTTGCATTGTGTGTTGTGTTTTCCGTTGTTAAATAAACCGTGGATGTTTATATTGCACTTTATGCATTCAATCTGTTTTCTTACAATTCAGTTACTGAACTGTGATAACCCTCTTACTGTATCAGCTGGGGCATGACCTAAGGCGAAGTAGAACTGACGGTATAATTGGGATACGCTATGACCTCATAAGACCGTGTTGCTGCTGTTTAATGAGATTTGCAGGCAGTGGATCAATATAGCTAGGTGACTGAGCACCAGTCTAATTTAATAATATGGTCTTTTGGCAGTGAACTAGGAGACCACAAGTGTGTTATGTGAATGTTTACACAGTGTTTGAGAATGCGGTATATATCCGTACAGTAGGCATCTGTTTAACCTTATCCATGGCCTTATATACATTGTCTTGATGCTATTCACCTGACTAGGATGCAAATTCAGTAAATATGTTGGTGATGTTCTTCATTGCTGGTCTAGATATCTATGTTGATTTGGAATTGGGAGTAATAACTGTTTAAGTATAAACCAGCGATTCCCAACTGGGGTGCCACAACATTTCCGTGGGAAGATGGCCATATCTTCTTTCAACTCCGAGTCCTTGGGATGCAGATACAGTTACTTACAGTGGTGAAGCAACAAGCCTATAGCTACCTGCTTCACCATTCGGTCAGCTGCTAGCGATGACTGTGGCTCCATTCAGATATGCTGCATTGAGACAAAGGCAATTGGGGGAAGGGGGGAGCAGAAGAGCTCCGTGGGAATAGGACTGGGCAAGTATCACTGATTTTTATTTATGTGGTACAAGTACTATTTGGGACTAAGTGTTGGGGAGCACTATAAAGTACGTGTGGGACACTGGGGTAGCATTATAACATACCTGGGTCCACTAGGGAGAGCATTGTAAAGCATCTGGGAGTCACTCGGGAGACATTATATTTGAATATGATACTTTGTGTGGGCCAATAAGAAAGCATGGTGATGGTAACAGGTGAATTTTTATATGTGTCGGGTGGGAGTACAGGATGGTATAGGTCTAGAGCATTCACAATGTGCAGTTAAAACTGCAGTGGAAAAAAAATGCATGCAGTTTTAAGCTAAAGACCCACATTGTGGAAATGCATCTTTTTTGTTGCTGATATTGTTGCATTATTTTTCTTTTTGGAGCCAAAGCCAGTAGTGGAATGAGGAAAAGGTAGAAGAGATTCCTAGATATTTCTCATTCCTTTTGTAGCCATTCTTGGCTTTGGCTCTAAAAAAACGGCAACAAAATCTGCAACAAAAAGCTGCATTTCTGCAATGTGGGGCCTCGGCTTTAGACTAAGGCAAAAATGCAGCTTTTTTGTTGTAAACTTTACTGCGGTTTTTTGAGCCAAAGCCATGAATGGCCAAAGGTTAAAGTATAAGAGCTGCCTGTATGTTTCCCATTCTTTTTATAGCTATTCTTGGCTTTGGTTCAAAAAAATCACAAAAAAATCTGCCACAAAAAAACTACATTTCTGCATTGTGAGGCCTCAGCCTTAGGCTAAACCCCCACGGGGTGTCCCACAGCAAAAAAGCACTGGGAAAAAAACGTGGTGGCAACGCATAGTGGTTCTTGCTGCAGCGTTTTAGATAGAGATGAGCGAACACTGTTCGGAACAGCCGTTCCGAACAGCACGCTCCCATAGAAATTAATGGAAGCGGCCGGCACGCGGGGGAGCGTGCTCTTCGTATTGGCTGATCCGAACAGTGTTCGCTCATTTCTAGTTTTAGACAGAAAGATCACCGAGGTTTCCTTTACGGACTTTCTGTTACAATTATACCTACGGGGAAACTCTGGCGTTTTCATATGTATAATTGACATGCTGCGATTTCCAAAACCATGCCGATTTGGGAAATTGTAGCGTGTCCACCCTGCGGTTTTTGCCACAAAGTGGGCATGGGATTCGCTAGAATCCCATCCACTTTGCCCTAATTGTACAAAACTGTGATTGTTCCCGTGGTAATAGTGGCGTTTACGCCACGTGAGGCCCGGCCGTATACAGGTTTTTGGTGTGGTTATACAAGCAACTTTTAGCTGTAAATTGTAAAATTGTTTTTAAAAACCATATCCGCCTTTTTTAGTCTTTTGAAAAAAAATTTGGTAGGGGTAGCCTAAAGAACAGGGACGGACACACACTTCTACAGCCAAAAACTCTGAATTTAGTGATACTTTTTTGACCATTAAATAAGTTATCCAGCTTTTAAAACTTGGCCCATTAGTAAGATTTTGAATTGGTAGGGTGCAACTAACCCCTACAGATCAGCTGTTTCTTAGAGAGCATGTATCCCACGGTTGTTTATATACCAGAAGCTTTGCTGCCCACTCTGCAGCAGTGTCCCATAGACTTGAATGTGACACCCCTGCAGTACCGATAATTGCTACTAAAAGTATGGTGAGTAAACCGCACAGTTCTCAGCATGTAAATAATGCTAAGCTTCTGGAAAATGGCTTATCTGTAGGGGTCCTGACAGTCAAACCCCACCAATCTATAATTTATGGCCTGTCTGCTATAAAGCTCACACCCTGCTGCACCACAGACAATACAAGATACAGATACGTTTTCAGAATAGTTTAGACACACTAGGAGAATTTCCTAATACCAGTGTTTTGGATGCTGCAGATTTTGTTCCATCGGTGTTTTTTGGATTTAGTTTTTATGATGATCACTGTGTGTGGCAACAACGACGTTAATATTTTATTGTGGGCTATTGTAATTATGGAGATAGTACAAAATAATACCTTCTATGCAAAGCAGATTAAAATTACCTGTGGGCATCATTTTTGCAAGGCAAGCTATTGTTTTTTTTTTGTACCATTTTAGGGTAGCTATGACTTTTTAATAATCATTTTGACACTTTTTTTTTTCTTTAGTGGGAATGAGAGGTATCCCAAAAAAAGGTACTGTGGAGCAATTCACTGCTATGCTGCAGATATGGACATGTAAAGCCGGTTTAGTCAGCTTTCAACAGAATTTAACCATTTTGGCTGGGGTGGGTCTTAATAATCAATATTCCAGTGATTCCCAGTGCGCTCCGGTCCTGCCAGTCCATGGTTGCCTTACAGCGGAAGTCCCCGCTGCACGTGACTGCCAAGGACACACGACGTCTCAACGGTGGGTTCACATCTGCATCCGGTTTGCGCAATCTGGTGGGTTTCCGACTTCTGCCCTGAGAAACTGGACAGGGGCAGAAACCCAGCAGTCGGTTTTCAAACCCATTCACTTGAATGGGTTTGCAAAGTGACTACCTTTGTGCGTCTTCTGCATCTCTGCAGCAAAACCAGTTTTTTTATCTGGACACAAAGTCCTGCATGTCCGACTTTGTGTCAGGGTCTGGGGTTGCTAGGTGGGGTGGCATAGACACACAAATCCAGTTTTAGTCCAAACAAAGGTAGAGTTTATTTTCACTCCAAAATATAGTGCAGCAACAAAAGGAAATAATACAAAAGTAAATACCTGCCCATCTAGGCTCTAACTAAACATAGAATAGGTTACCTCACCTAGAATAACAGAAATCAAAAATTCAATTGAATCACTTAGGACAGAGCTCCAAAAATATGACCTCTCTGTTGGCTCTCCAGCCCAGTTCTGCCCAAAGTCTGCTACTGGAGCTGACTTTTTAAGCCTCCTTGATGAGCAGACTCTCTGCAGCTGAGTCGCTGCCGGAACATCCCCAAAGTGTGGACTGGAGGGGAGTGCAATGACAGGTCCCACTACCAATCCTACCTGTCGTTCCTAAAAATCCAGCCCAGTACTGAGCATTTACCAAAATGCTCAGCAGATGAAAGTTGTCTGCTGAGAACAAACATTCCTGAGTTTTCTCATCTCACCCACCTTAGTAGTCTGGGTGAGATGTACACCCCTCCATTACCTGACCAGCCATCGGCTTATTCTGGCTAGAAAAAAGTCCCCTGTCCAGTTTCTCGGGGCAGAAGACTGAAACCTGCCGGATTCCCTAAAGCAGAGACTGAGCGCAGGTGTGAACCTGCCCTACCTGTGACAACTCGGGATCTCTTCCTGATGCCACTGATTGGCCTTAGCGGTCAATTGACTGTTGAGGCCAATCAGCAGCTTCAGCGGAAGTGATGGGGATGTCACAGCTGGCAAGGTGCTTCACTTCTAGAAGATGCCGGAGCTGTAGGACTGGGTTGGAAGGATACCAAAGCATCAGAGACTGGTCACGCTCTACTTCAAGCTCTGTACACTGTGCTTAGAACAGCTGATCGACATTGTGGTAAGAGTAGGTTGTTCATTTTAGGTTTTTTAAAGGCAAAAAGATTACATTTGATTTTGTGCCAAAGTTAATTGAAAATGTTATTATGGGCATTCCAGTACACATACATTCTAGACTACTTGAACTGCAAACCAGAGGTTAAAGATCGCCACCCTGGCTCCTCCTGGGTATCTTTAACAAGCTACAACAGCTCAGGCTAGGGTCACACTAGTGCTCTGCCTCCGTTGAGGGTTCCGTCCCTCATTCCGCTTGAAAAATGTGGAGAGAAAAGTCCTGCAAGCAGAAGAAGTGGACCTGAAGAACGGAAAGCCGAACGCTAGTGTGAACCTGGCATCTGACAATGACTGCTTAGCAATAAATCCAGTCAGCAGGGCAGCTTTGTGTGGCTGTCATTGGAGCATTACATTTGGTTGACTGTTTGTTAGGTAAAACAGCTAGACAGGAATCTTGGTGTATCTAATATTTCTATACCCTGGGAAGCTCAGATGTATAGAGTTGAATATGTAGTAATAACAAGCAAGTTTAGCTCCAATGACCATGTCTAAAGAACAACGACAAAACAGTCTTCTCTGATGGATTTCTATACATCAGTGCATATTGTATGTGTAATGTTAGACATTTACCTATGGGATTCTCATATGGTTGTTGTTTAGGGTTGCCTAATGTTTCATTCTAGCTAACATTATAAAAAAAAACACTGTAGCAGAGAAGCACACAGTGTTACTGGAGATCATCCAAGAACTCCACTAAATACTAAGCAGATGCTTTTTTTGCGGGGGAAGAGATAAGTCATACATTGAAATATTTGATCTTAAATTTTTAACTTCTAGTGATCCTATTGTCAGCAGCAGATAATGGAGTGCTGGGACAGCTGACTTTTTTTTTTTAAATTATTAATTAAATTATTTTTTAATTATTAATTAATTATTTTTTTCATTTTATACCTTTCCTGGCCTCCTGATGGGTTGATGCCCTTTTAGAAAAAAACCTAAAAACACCAGGATAAAACTTTGTGAGGGAAACTTAAGGGTATTGTTTACTTCCCTGATGTTCTCTTAGCCACTAATTTTTGTTGTGATTGACTATCTAATGTGAACGTCTTTACTCTCCACCAACTGTGGGAAAGAAAGATCGTGTGCTGGATTTTAACATAGCTCATCCATTGTTCTAAAGATACAGTATGTCAGCGGTTCTCAACCTATGGACCACGAGCCCTTTATTGAACGACTTTTTCACAGGGGTCGCCTAAGACCATCGGAAAGCACTTATTTTTGAAGGTCTTAGGAATTGAAACACTGCTCCAAAGGGGTCACCGGGATCCTCAGTATCAGTGTTTTATCCTGATGCTCGGGATCCCAGGAGCTCGATAGCTATATCAGCATTTAATTCTATGACAGAGCAATGAGCTGAAAGGTCGCTGCTCTCCCATAGAGGACCGCCAGTAGTGCATAGGACGTTGTGGCGCAGATGGCGTGATGACCTCCCTGCATTGCACCACCTGTGTCACTACTACAGGGAGAGTTTTTGGCTGCTCCTCTCATTGTGGGAGAATGGTAAAGTGAGTACAAGATTTATTGTTTTCTGGTAAGGGAAAGGGATCACCTGCTAAGGTGGCAAACTATTTATAGGGGGTACTATTAAATATAAGTGGGCTAGTATTTATAATGGAGGAACTATTATACATAAGGGGCACTATTATGGGAGAGGAATTATTAGCTATAAGTAGGGCTATTAAATATATTTGGGCTATTGAAAGGGATAACAATTATATATGAGGGAGACATGTAAGGGGTCAATTATTTATAATGGAGGAACTGTTTTATATAAGGAGCACTATTATAAGAGAGGAATTATTAGATATAAGGTGGCACTGTTATTTGTAAGGGGGGGGGGTGTTAGTATAGGATATACTATAGGATCCTTCATATCAGATATTTAAATCACGATTCATAACAGTAGAAAAATTAGAGATATGAAGTAGCAACGAAAATAACTTTATGTTTGGGGGTCACCACTACATTAGGAACTGTATTTACAGGGTCACGGCATTAGTAAAGTTGACAACCACTAGGATAAAGGAAACTTTTGCTATTTTACCTTTACCCTGTGTAATAATGTTGCACGGATCCTGTTTGAGCTGAAAAACTGATATGACAATTATTTGAAAAAATGCCACTCCACTAATCCTTAATGTACTAGTATAATGCTGATATTATAATAAAACCGGCAAATGGACGACAAGCATAATATAGCTGTGGATCGAACAGAGCTGAGCTAAAAAGAAAGCTGTCATCGTGATTGTAATGTATGGCTAGAAGTTATAATGCAACATGGCCAGCTTCATTCACAGCTGTAGATCTGCACATTTCCCAGGTTTATGTGCTTTTCATCTACAGAAAATACAAGGGCAGTACATTAAAGTGAACATAAACTCTGCTGTGAAATATATTGTACAGCTGCGTGGGGAGGCGGCATCGAGAGAGAGAACCGAAATGCGATGAATCAGAGACTGCAACAAAGATGTCATCCTGTCAAGAGTTTAGTTATACTTGTATTTATTTTATAACTCTAGAGTTTATCGAAACTGCATATGAAATGTAACATTCC